>NC_071400.1:24151774-24471177 GCF_022682495.2 Desmodus rotundus | reverse complement strand
GAACATTTACATAATGGAATACTACTTGGCCATAAAAAGAAGAAAGTTTTACACTTTGTGACAGTAGGAATGGACCTGGAGAACATTATTGTAAGTGAAATAAACCAGTCAGAGAAAGACAAATACCATATGATTTCACTCATACATAGAATCTAGTGAACAAACTGAAAAAGCAAAATAGAGACAGATTCATGAATGGAGAGCAGGATGACAGTTAGTAGGGGAGAGTTTAGGGGGTGGAGCGATTGAGCAAAAAGGACAAAGGACTCATGGACATGGACAACAGTGTGGAGATTGCTGGGGGGAGGGGAGTATAAGGGCACTAAGTCATAATGGAAAAAAAATTTAGAAAAAGAAAAAAGAAAAATTTGCAATAGAAAAATAAAAAATAATAAATATGAACACCTTTCTTTAAAAAATACATAAATGTTATTTACTGTGAGATTAATTAAATATATGTATTTTATTTTTTTTTCAGGCAAGTTCTCAATAAAATGTATTTTCCACTACTTTCATAACCTTGAAATGTTGGTCCTTATTTTCAGTATTTTTATTTTAAGTAGGATTGTTAAAAACATGGATAATGAGATCTTAGAACAGTATGATTTAAGCAGCTGGATGATCTCAGTCATAGGGAAATAAGGCATATATTTCTGATATCAGCAGTCAAAAAAGAAACAAAAACATGAATTGTTGTGCCAGGAAAAACAAGAAGCTCTGTAAGGATGTAATGATCCAAATATGAAGCAAACTAAAATGCAGCATGATTTTGAGCATTAAATGGGGTGTAAAAGGAAGAATCCACTTTGATGCTTGAAGCATCTTCTTTTAAGATGCTGTATATTTTTTTCTGTATCAGATCCTGTCATGGTACTTGACTCTACAGTGAGCAATATTTACAGTTATAATATTTTAAATTATAATATACATATTTACATAATTTTAACAACTTATATTTAAGGATGGATGTTTATATTTAAAGTGCAGCAGTTATGCTATAAATCTTGTCAGTATAAAGAGAAAAGGTTGTGTTAATTCAAGCTGAGATGTAAAGGGAAGAGAGAAAAATGTACTTTCTCTGATTTAGTACAGGAGTCAATGGGTATAATTTAAAATGAAAAAAATAAGTAATAAGACACTTAAAAAGATTATTAGTCAAAGAATTATATGTCTTTCATTTTGATACTTGTTTTCCATATGTCTGATGTTTTTCCTTCATATTCATTTATTCCTTACTTTGTGGTAAATATGTTCTTCTAATATATTATTTAATTCCCTTGCTCATTTTAATAAATATTTGAGTTATTTTCTTAGCAATTTCCCTGACGATTGCAATTGACATCTTAACTTAAAACAATATATTTCAATGTAGTAACAATTTTAGTTGTGTGTCCACGATGCTCCTATATATCTCAGTTCCCATACACCAGTTTCCATGTGCCAGATCTCCCCTCAGTACTTTATAAAGGTATCAAATCAGGTTTATAATTATTATTTTATACAGTTGTTTTCAAATGAGGAGAAAATAGGATTGTAAACCAATAGCATGTTTATACTATATTTTATATTTCACTAGATACTTACCATTTATTGGTAGATTAGTTGATTAGAATTACTGTATAGAGTCTTTTCATTTCATCACCAGAACTCCCTTTATGTTAAATCTTGTGGCAACAAATTTTCTGTGTGTTTGTTTATTTGGGTAATGCATTAATAGTTTTCAATGACACTAATAATTTTTATATCAAAACAAAATCATTATTTTGTATAATTATAACCCCAAACGTTATATAATTATAAATAAAACAAAAAGAATAACTGAAAGTCTAATCAGTTATCATTTCCTTATTCCTAATTCTTTTTTTAAAATTAATTAATTTATTTTTATTCAGTTACAATTGTCTGCATTTTCTCCCCTTCCCTCCACCCCACCCCAGCCAGTCCCACCTCCCTCCCCCACCTCTACCCTCCCCCTTGATTTTGTCCTTGTGTCCTTTATAGTAGTTCCTATAGACCCCTCTCCCCACTATCCCCTCCCCACTCCCCTGTGGCTATTGTTACAATGTTCTTATTCCTAATTCTGAGGTGAGACATTTAGATTGTCTTTACTGCCCACACACTCATGATCAGCTACCTCATTTTGCTACATATGTTTTGTATTTTTAGTCCCCAGCTATTATTAGTTATTCCATTAGTACATATAATTTGATCATCATTTTTATAAGATCTATAATAACTATGAGAGGTGTACAAGGAAAAAGAAGGTAACAATAGATGATGTGTTAGTTAAGATACATAAAGAAACAAGTGGTGATTATTCTCTGTCATTACTGAAGAACATTCCGTAATAAATAACTATGAATTATATTAATAAAAGAGAGAAAGATACAGGGAGACAGAGGAGAAAACAAAGCTCATTAAAGGACATTATAGGTAAAGGGAAGAGAGGGGATTCTTTCTTCCTCTGAGACTAATACTTTGCCTGTAACGATGAATTTCATCATAGGACTATGGTCTGTTCAATCAGTTCTGTGATTAATATCAGTTATTGCAGAAACAACTACTATGTATTTTGTGGTAGGTATGGGTAAGATGAACAAGGTTATGTGACTATATTTTTTAAAATATCATCCATCTTGCCTTATTGGAGTGAAATTAGTGTAAGTAAAATGAATTAATTTTGAAAATAATTTTACATTAATCAATGTCTGAATCTAAAACTTGAACTTTGAGGGATTTTATTCCTTCCTGTTGTTATTGTTACTGTTGCTGCTGTTTCCTTTTTTATATCAAAGAAGTTTTAAGCTTATCAAAAAGTGATAAAATAACACAGAAATCTTGCATTTCCTTAACTCGGTTTCCCCCCAAAGGAAGGTTTTACATAGTAATAAAATTATCAAACCCAGGAAGTTAACATTGGCACAATGTGATTAATAAACTACAGAACTTCAATGTTACCAAATTTTCAGCTGAAGTTTCAACTTCTTGTTTTTTTTTAGGATTCTATTTCGAGCTTTATCTCCTCCAATCTGTTATAGTTCTTCATTTGCTCCGTGTTTTCCATTACCTTGACAGTTTTGAAGAGCCCTGGTCAGGTATTCTGACATAGGTGTATTTGTTTTCTTTTGTAAGTTATGAAATAAAATGATGAAAGCCATATGTTCTTTTACTGTGCAAAGAAATACCCTCTAGGTCTATAGACAACTCTGAAATTAAATGACTAAGAGTCTAAGTCTACAGACTTTTTATGTCTGGGGGTTCTTCCCTCAGAGTGAAGAAAAAAGGAAAGATTGAAAATGCAGTGTGCTTCCTAATATTTGCTCTGGTGCATTCTTTAGAATATTTAGAAACCTAGTTATTTTCTGCAATTGAATTGAACAACTCAGTTCTGATCTGAATGAAAAATGAATAATATTGTCTCAAGATTGATATATAGTAATTAAACTGGTCAGAGAATAAGTTTTTCATTTGAAAAAGAATATGAAAATGAATATGAAGATAATCGTGTTTGTATATTCAGAGAATGACCCATCTTGTTAGATTCATTACTCCCAAATAAATAGTGAAATTATTAAAACTGCTCTCATTTTTAAAAGATTGAAATTTTAAAAATAGAATAATGGTGATGAAGTATAGAAATATTTTATGAAATCTCTTTACCATTAGTTCCCTCTTATCCACAGAGTACACCACTCAGGACCCCAGTGGATGCCTGGAAGTGCAGAGTAGCAGACCCTCTATATACTATGTGTTTTTCCTATACATACACACTCATGAGAAGGTTTATTTTCTAAATTTGGCACAGTAGGAAATTAACAACAGAAACTAATAATACAATAGAACAGTTATAACACTATAGTGTGATAAAGTTATGTGAAGATGGTCTCTCAGCAAGCCAGCACAAATTTCTTTTTCCCTTTTCTCCGTTTCATGGGTAGAAGACTGGCTGTTACCATACGTCTTAGCAAGTTCAGCTCTTTTTCCAAATTAAGTTAAGAACACTTACATTTTCATTAAAGGAAGCTTCCTTACATTAAAGGAAGCACTATAAGGCTTCTCTTTGGCATATTCGAATTGCCAGTATCACTACTCTTGCATTTGGGGAGTCCTTATTAAATAAAATAAGAGTGACTTGAACGCAAGCACTGAGATGCTGCGACAGTCTCTCTGATAAACGAGATGGCTACCAAGTGAGTAATGGGTGAGTGGCTTATACAGCGTGAATGTTATGGACAAAGTGATGATTCACATCCCGGGTCAGGAGGAGTGGAACAGCGCAACATTTCATCCTGTTACTCAGAATGGCCTGCATTGCTTATTTATGGAATTTTCCATAAATGAAATTTAATGGAGATTTCAGAAATTAAATTTCATTGAATTTAATATTTTCAGACTGTGGTTCACTGTGGGTATCCGAAACCGAAAAGTGAAACTGTAGGTAAGGGGGACTCCTGCCGTCATATTATTGTTGAGATGAAAAGTGATTGGCGACTATAAAAAATAAATAAAAGTCGTCGAGCTTAAAAACTATGATTATAAAAAGTATATTTTATACAAAACAGACTATTAGAAAAGTATCCTCAGGCATCTTTCCCTCCTTGATTTAGTACAGGAAATTACTCTCCCTTTGCTCAATGTTTATTAAGCAAACTAAATTAAAATCATATATATTATTTCTACCTTGATATAAAACAAATTGTTACCTGAGGGAGTCTGCATTTTTACAGTTTTCATTGAAATATAATTCACATCATATAAAATTTACCCTGTTACAGTGCTGTATTCAGTGGGTTTAAGTATGTTAACAAGGTTGTACAACTATCACCACCAATTCCAGAATATTTTCATCTTCTGAAAAACACAAACAAAAAGATACTTACCTTTCAGCCATCAAACTCAGTTGTCACCTCTCCTCACCCCCTTGCAACCACTAATCCAATTTCTCTGCATGGATTTGCTTATTCTGGATATTTTATGTAAGTGGAATCATTCTGTGTCTGGCTTATTTAACTGAGAATAGTGTTTTATAGGTTCGGCCATTTTGTAGCATGTAACGGTACTTCATTCTGCTATATGGCAGAAGAATGTGCCATTGTATGGAAATATATAATATTGTATTTATCCATTTCTCAGTTGATGGACATTTGGATTGTTTGCATTTTGGGGGTTGTTATATATAACGTCACTATGAACATTCCTGTATACATTACTTGTGAGGACATATATTTACATTACTTTTGGGTATAACCCTAGTAGAATTTCTGGGTCATATGATAATTCTGTGTTTTATGTGAGGACTTGCCAAAGTGATTTCCCTGTGACTGCTCATTTTACATTCTTTTCAGCAATGTACAAGGCTTCCAAGTTCTCCACACCTTCACCAACATGTATTATTGTCCACGATTTTGTTATAACAATCACTGTCGGTATGGAGCAATGTGTCATCGTGGCTTTCATTTGCATTTCCCTAATGACTAATGATGTTGAGCATCTTTTGATGTACTTATTCTTTATGTGCGTATCTTTTCTTTTTTTAGAAAGGTTTATTCAGATCATTCGTCCTTGATGTAATATTGAATTATTTGTCTTTTTATTGTTGAGATGTAAGAGTACTTTATATTTTCTGGATACTAAACCTTTATTGGATATATGCTCTGAAAATATTTCCTTTTGCTCTTTGGGTTGTCTTTTCATTTTCTGGGTAGTGTCCTTTGATGCACAAAAGTTTTAAAGCTTAATTTTTATATCTTTTTCTTTGTTATTTGTGCTTTTGGTGTCATACTTCAGAAATCATTGCTAAATCCAAGGCCACAGAAATGTACCGCTATGTTGTTCTCTAATAATTTTTTAGTTTTAACTCTTATACTTTGATCTTTGATATATTTTGCATTGTTTTAGATGTGATGTTAGCTAGGTATCCAACTTCACTCTTTCACATATGGACATCCAATTACCCCAGTAGAATTTGTTGAAGACTATGCTTTCCATATTAAATTCTTTTGGCAACCTTGATAAAATTCCATGACAATAATAGTGAAGATTAATTTCTATATTGTCAATTATATTCCAGGTGTCTAATTTCTTTCCTTATACCAGTGCCACATTATCTTGTTTACTATTGCTTTGTAGTTAGTTTGGAAACCAGGAAGTGTGAATACTCCAACTCAATTATATTTCTATTATAAAGTATAGTTGACATACAATTATGTCAACTATATTGACATAATCCCCATTTGGGGGGCAGGGAGGGGAAAAGGGAGTGAAACATTGATGTGTGAGACCAACATCCATTGGTTGCCTGTCTCACTCCCTGCAAATGGGGACCTGGTCCACAGCCCAGACATATGCTGTGACTGGGAATCAAACTGGCAACCTTTTGGTTCATAGGTTGGTGCTCAGTCCACTAAGCCACACCAGCCAGGGCAATATGTGGCAAACTTTTGAAAGAGATTTTTCTACTTGCTACAATCTACATTCTTCCTGCCATTCCAATGAGCCTCTCTCTCTAAGGATACCATGGAAACTACTGTAGTGCATGTCCTCCAATCTCTTTGTTATTGCATATAATATACACTTTATAGTTCTTGCTTGATCTCCTAACACCATTTGAGTCTTGTCCATTCTTCTTTTATTGCTATCGTACCACACTCTCCTATTTTTAATCTTATTTCTGTAGATATTCATACATTAATCATATTCACACTAAATTTTCTTTTCTGGCTTCTATTTCTCTTCATGTGGCATGCTTTGTAGGTCCACACATTATCTTACTTTGGGTAGTTTATCCACTTGCATGGATAATTAGATAACCTACAGTTATCTATCTACTTCTATATTTCTAGCCCAGAAACTTTCCTCCTGAGTTCCAGACCTATGTATCCACCTACCTAATGCCCTCTTCACCTAGATGTTGCTCAGTCACCTAAATCTCAAAAGTTACCTGACACTTTACCAGGCCTAATTTGATGGGATCAGGCAGGGATAGTATGGCAAGCACATACATTAAAAATATTTTCCAGCAATTATTTTGAATTTTAAATACATACTAAGTTTTGCTCATACAAAATTCCAAAAACATAAAAAATATACAGTGAAAAGGGAGCCTCTCTCACTGCTCTTTCCCCAGCTACTCAGTTTTCCACCCCAGGGACCACCACTTTACTAGTTTTCTACCAATCTTCACAGAGATATTCTTTTTATTATTATTATTATTATTATTATTATTTATTCAGTTACAATTGTCTGCGTTTTCTCCCCATCCCTCCACCCCACCCCAGCCAGTCCCACCTCCCTCCCCTACCTCTACCCTCCCCCTTGATTTTGTCCTTGTGTCCTTTATAGTAGCTCCTGTAAATCCCTCTCCCCACTATGCCCTCCCCACTCCCCTCTGGCTATTGTTACAAGTATTTCTCTTGAAGAGCTTGTACTGCCCCCCAATAATTTGAACATCAGCTATTTTTAAGTGAGTTGGTGTTATGAGCCTTTTGAGGTTATGATGCATGACTTTGTAATCTTGGCATCCTTAGTTCCTAGTACAGCGTATGACACATAGTAGGAACTCAATAAATCATAAATAAGTGGTAAATTGTGCACTCTATTAAAACCAGACAATACGGCAGTGATCAGACAGATTAAGGAGAAATTACATTAATACATAGTGGATTTTCAAAAACAAACTTGCCAATTTTAATTGTATGAGTTTTAATTTAGCTGCCTGTTTACTTAATCTTACTCCAAGCTGTATGTAATTTGATCCACAGAGCTCTTTAATGTTTATAAGTAGTTATGTTCAGTAATAATTACATTTATTTGGAAAAGAAGCATAGTTAAAAGAGAAAACATGCTGTACTCTTTAATTCAGCTCATCAAGCTTATGGAAAATCTAAAGGTTCAGAGTGTTAGCTTCCCTGAAGTGTAGTTTTAGTACAGAGGTGTCAAACTCATTTTCACCAGGGCCACATCAGCCTCCCCGTTGCCTTCAAAGGGCCGAATGTAATTTAGGACTGTATAAATGTAACTACTCCTTAACTAGAGGCAAGGAGCTCGGCGCTGCTGCAGGGAAGAAACAAGGAGTCGGGCCAGATAAAGCAAGGTGGAGGGCTGAATTCGGCCCATGGGCCTTGTGTTTGCCACCTGTGTCTTAGTAGCTAACTTAGTATTCTGGCCTTGGAAATTAAAACCCATAGAGTGATGACAGTTACCAATTTTCTTAAGGAGATGATCTGAACTGGCCTAGTGAGGATATGTTTTAATGTTTAGTGAAGGCGTCTGGTTTAACTTGTCTTTCTTTTTTATTTTTCATGTATAATTTAATTTACTTTTATCATTATAAATCTAAAGAAAAAGCCCTTTAGCATTCACCTGATTGTTTTTTAGGTCACTCAGTGACTATCGGGCTGTATTCTATTTAAAAGGTTCACAGATAATAAACCTCAAGAGCACAGGTGTTTGTAGACAGTTAACCCTGCATTCTTCCTCCTCCCCAGCTCCCCGTAAATTATTTACTTTTAAAATATATCATGTTGACAGAAAAAGTTCATAGTGCAAGAAGCATAAGGAGAGAGGGCAACAACATGTTTAGAAGGATACAAAAATTGCTATTTGAGGACAGGGATCACTTAGAAATGTATAAGTACAGCTGTTGCTAATGCAAAAAATACATAGAAATTATTCGTGGTAAATGAAGCTTCCAAAATTCCATGGAGACCTAAGGACCCTACAGTCTAGACATTCCACTGTGCTGTATGTCACCCAGACATGGCACAGCTTGACCTCATTCTTCATTACAACAAGTGTGACTTTTAGAATGAGGTCTCAATTAGCTCAAGGAACAAAAACACTAATTTTCACTTTAGCTCATTGTAGAGGGCCATCAGATATCAAGAATTAGTTTCTAAATCAGTTGTTGCCCTTCCCTGGATCCTTCTCTTTAACCTGACTTTTCCCTATTCAAATCTAAGTTTATAAAGAAACATAAGAAAGTAAAACACACACATACGCACACAAAATCTTATTGGGGCTTAAAATTATCATGTTAAGTCCACCTCAAGTTAAATTTTGGTTTTGTTTCCTTATAAAATGATACAGTGAAATATTTTCAACTGTGTCAATTCTGTGAACTGCATAATAACAGATTTAATGTGTATGTGATATTTGTTCTTTTGTATTTGCTTTAAAACTGTTCAGGTGAAGTGAAAATAGATAGGAAATTGCAGTGGTGTCCAATATGACCACGAGAGAACAGGGGTGCCATCTTCTCCAATAGTCATGGGTATTTCATGTTTTTCCTAATTTATCTGGGTACTCAATTTCTATCACCTGGTATTGCTTCCTTTAGCAAAATTTTATTGCAGCTAAGGAATATGTTGGATTATTCCGAAGAAGCGATCTATATAGATTTGAATTCTCTGTATACATTACAATGTCTAGTCTAGCAAGAGGCTAAAGTTGAGGAAAGAGGGACAGTTCAGAGTTACCATTCTCTAAGTGAGTGAGTGTGTGAATGTGTATATGTGTGTGCATGTATGGGCACAGTTTGAAAAGCTTCACAAGGAGGAGATTCTAATAGACTTCCTATACCACCATCCTCATCCAATTATTTGTTCTTGTTCAAGTTTAAACCAGTGCCTTGGAAACTGAATGTAGTTGTTCATCTTTGCAGATATACAGAGGAGAACAAGAGATGCCCTTATGCTATCTAGAGATGCCCTATGTACTACCAGCTCTGCACATGCTTAAGAGCAGTGAAGGACAACTGGAGAGAAAGACAATTCCAATATTTCCTGAGGTAAGGAAGTAGATCACAATAGAAAATTGATTTTGCAAAATAAATACTAATATTTCAAATACCTATTAAAAGAATCGGTATTAAGTTGAAAGGCTATTGCAGGATGATAAATGAGTGGCTTGGACCAGAGTAGTAGCAGTAGGAATGGTGAGAAGTTGTCCTATTCTGCACATAATATGAAGGTATAACCTAAAAGATGTGCTGTGAGATCATATGTATCTTGCCTAGCGAAATTCTAATGTGGATGTTTTAAGCCTACCGCAATCTAACCTAAATGAGTGTTTAGCTATATCTTCCACCACTCTTCTATCCTTCCCCATAATGTACCGTTACACTCCAGCTACAAGTGATCACTTGTCCCCACAATTAGTCTTAATTTTATGCCTTTCCCCATGAACACTGCCCAAATAAATCAAAACTGTATTTTTGAGTAACAATGGAGGGTAGTGAAAATGAAGGGGTTGTAGAAAAGAGGAGGGGCTGGTGTTTTTTTGTTTTTGTTTTTTTTTTTTAGTGCTAGATCTGCCACCTTGTGGTGTATGACCATGGGCAAGTTTTTTTCAAATCACTCTGAGCCTTGATTCCTCAAGTGTAAAATAACTTGTTAGCATTATTGTAAGGATGTAAGTGGTATGTATAAAGAGTCTCACAAATATCTGGCAAACTGAACTTCCTCAAAAATGGTAGCTGTTGCTATTATTATATACTTCATTTGAATGAAGCCTTTCCCCATGAAGTCTTCCCAGATCCTTTTGCTGTGTTTCCACAGTACTTTCTTGACATCTTTATTATCGATACTTCATGATCTCGCCTGAACTGTATTACTTGTGCATGCATCTTTGTTTCTCAGGCCAGGAAATGTTGCATAGTGTTATTCATTAAGAACACCGTCTCTGGAATCAGGAAGGGCTGAATGAAAATTGTAGCTCTTCTACTTAGCAGCTCTTAGACTTTCATAAGAAAACTCTTTCCCTGAGTTTCTTTATCTCTAAAGTACAGATAAAAATGGTAGCTAATTCACATGGGCTTTGCTAATATATGTAAATGCTAAGAAAAATGTGTGAAACATAGTAAAGGCTCAATAAATATAATATGCACTTGGTTTTTCAGCTCTTAAATGATGGGATTTAGGTTTTGTCAAGCTTGTTCTTTCCCTGCTATACATGTTCTTTCCCTATCTATTACAAAGTCTGGCACATTCTAGGTGTTCAAATACTGTTTGAATTACAACACTGTTGGTTAAAACAATGCTCAATATACCAAGATGATTCATCTCTTGGCTTGGGGCAAAGAGAAGAATCATGGAATTAGAGCTTGAAACAGTAGCCTGAACTATGTGTCCTGGATTAAGGAAGTTCTTTATGCTCCTAATGTGGGCATGGCACAGTATCTTATATTTAGTAAATGCATAACAGATATTTATTGAATGAATCAATGACCTCTATTTTTAAGTTATCAATTATAAAATATTCATAATGGTTCCTTAGTTATAAGCAACAGATGTTTATTTTTCAATAAAATATGTTTAGAGCTAATAAGTGTCAAGGAAAGGAAAAGAAAAAACAATCCAAACTAAAACTTTCACAGGCCCTTTGTGATTCTGCAAATCAGACAGGGCACTTCTACATTTGTCATTATTTAACATGAGTTCATAACATAGAACTTAACTTAAAAGTATCTGTTCACCTTTTAGACAGTAGATTTGTAATTGTGATAGTTGCCACATGAATGTGAGTAACAAACAGACATGTACGGCAAGGTTTTCTTGGGTTTGGAAAACAGAGAGAAGTGGACATGACATAGGAGCCTATAAATTGCATGGTTTCCTCAAATTATCCACAAGAGAAATTGTAGAAAGAGCATCACAAATATGCACATGTAAGTGAATGTAGTCTGTGTTTCTGCAAGAGTATATGAATTAATAGTGTCCTATTACTCTGTAGGTCTAAACAAAGAATATGTAATGTGGATAATGAAACACAAATGTAGGGAAATCCACCTCATTTCTCAAGCCAACTCTGGCACATCCTGCAAACTACTGTAGATCAATTTCCTGAAGTGCTATTATGTTCACTATGCTACCATTCATTCATGCCTTCAAAAATGTGTCTTGAACATCTACCGTATGCTTGGCTACCTAGACAGTGGAGTTAAAAAATGTGTAAGGTTCAAAGGGATCATAGTGTAGTTAGGGAAACAGACAAGCAAACTCACTATGGGGTTTTCAGATATAAACCTCAGGAGAATATTGGGTTGGAGATGGATACTGTAAAATCCTAAAGATAGTGGTTATTGTTGTAGATAAATGAGCAGGTGAGACTTTCCAGGAAGAATACGAAGAAACAACAATATTTAAGGGAGGACTGGGGAAAAGACTTTGAGAAGACTAATAAAGAATAGACAGAGAGGTAGAAAGAAAACCAGGACATAATGGTGAGGAAAGAGTTTCAAGAGAAAGTTGTGTCATTATCAAAGGCATCAGAGATAAAGCAAACAAAAATTATTCAGAAAACATTAATGGTTCTCCAAATCCTATTAATATACATGAACTTACCAGTGTTACACTCAGAAAAAATTCCATAAGGAAATTAGAGGAGATGGACCAAGTGCTGCTAGAAGTTGAATTAACTGACTTTCATATTTCTACCACAACTCTAAAATAAAGATTAGCAGTACAAGAAACTGCTCAGGGGAATCACAGCCCCGTTGAAGTTGGAAGTCTTTGGAACCTTGTACGAATGCTAGCTACAATAATGATTTAGAAGTTTGCTCTCCCTCCCAGAAGCTAGGGAGATACTTCATTCCCTGTAGGACCAACAAATCACCATGGGATAATTAATATTGTTAATGCTATACACAGAGAAAATAATGTATGTCATTATGTTTGGTCCCCAAAATAAAAGGCTTCGTTAATAATTTCTAACCAGTGATAGAGCTACTAATTTTAAGTTTGCCCAGGTCTGTTCCAGTTTTGAGACAAAAAGTCATGTGTCCCATGAAACCCCTTCAGCTCCAGACACATCAGAAATGGCTATTCACTTTTATTGCTCCTAACCTATTTGTCCCAAATTTCCTTATTTGTCTATTTTTCTTCTACTCTTGAAAGACTTGGAACACTCATCCCACTGTGAGCAGGGAGAGAATTTGCTTACTTGTGTCAATTTATGTTGTACCTCTAAATAGAATGCCTTTCTCTTAGATAAGTCATACCTGTCCACATTCTAGCACTATTCTTAGGTGTTTTCTATGAAACCTCTCTTGGTAATCTTTTCTACTTTTGAACTTCCATGGCACTTTTTTGACTATATTCCTTGACACTTATCATATTACCTATTGGATTTACCAGACTCAAAGACATTTGTCAGGAAGGTGGCAGGTTATTTTTGGTTTGTGAAAAAAGAATTCTAGAAATGATTTTATTCACATTCCAGTTGAACTCTGTTCATTTCTTCCTCAAGATAGAGTAGAACTGAATATTCTAGGGTCTTGAAAAATTCAAACACTAATCTTTTGATTTTGCTATAAAATGAATTTACTAGAAGAAACAATAGAAGAAGACATACATCACTCTAGAAAAATTGGGAGTTGTTGCAGAATGTATTTCTATTATGAAATAAATGTGTGAGTTGAGGTTGAAGGATATTTAGTTTTGATTTTCGAGAGGATTCTTTCAATTTTTAAGAAAAATTATTTGAAAGAACAATGCTATAATACCATCATGAAAAACAGCCTTCCTAGAAAGATAATCTTTTGTGAAGTTCACAATGATTTGTTACATGAACATAAAATTTTTATGGGGGTGGGGTGAATGTATTGATCATTTAGATTATAAACATCTTAGAATCACCTCAAACTTCTTTTTAAAAATGAAGAGATGCTATGAAAGGTCATATAAATAATGATTTTTCACAACTCTTCCAAATATTTATTTGCCTAAAACAGGTACAGATATCGGAAGCTACACATACGCATTGACATTTTCTTGACAGATTCATAACACTATGATTTCTAAACCTTTAATGTTCAATAACATTTAATTAGAATACTCCAGTGTATTTATTACTGTGCATTATTAATACAGATATGTGCCTAGGAGATGTATAATTTGTAATTATTTTTCCTTTCAAAACATAATAGCTTCACACTGGGCTTGTTGCAGCTACAATATTTCATCTCTGAATTCTCCTTCAAACTTTCTGGGGCTGTGACAGAAATTTGTATTTGAACAGAAAAGCTGTCAAGAAGGTGCTATAGGTACTATCCATCACATTTTTAATTCTGACCATACTTAGGTGCTACCGAGTTTGACTATCCAAGACACTAAACAAAGATTGAAATTATGTCTTCTGTTCTTACACAGCAAAGTAGCACCGTCATACCAAATTCAGTAGGCCTGTATTACACTCTATTAATTTCCTATTAGTTCTCAGCTATGCAAAATCCAACCATGGTGTCACTATGGTTTAGACATGCAACCTTGATTCCAGCATCAAAAAAATGGAACCTGTCACTTCTAATAATTTTACAGGAGATTCTACAAATGTAAATTCTTTTTCATCTTGTCATCCTTTCATGTCTTTAATGAGTTTGCTCACTAACAGTGTAGAATCTTAATTTAACTTTCAGAAATATTAACAGCTATTATAATTGAGCATCTCTAGGAGTATACTAATTAAAGTGTAATAAAGAGTAATTTATAATACCTGAAACATTTGTCATTTAAAAATGTCATCAATATTTAACCATATATCAGAAAGAAAAGAAAGATAATAGTGAACTTGCCATTCCTAGCCTGAATGTATATTTTGAGAGAAAGCATCATAGAGCACAATTGGATGATCTTCAAATTAAACTCAACCGTTTGTAAAAACAAGTCAACACTGTGCACTTGAAAAGCAAAATATTAACCAGGGATTATCATGTTCAAGTTACATCTTGGAAAATAGTTAAGTTTTGGCAATAGGTGTCATGATTAGTCTGTCAAGTATTTTTCATAAAGTATTAGTATATTCTCTCATAGAAGTTTATACTTTATTTAGATGCATTGACTTTTCGCCACGATTGCTGACCTTTAAATCTAATTAAAGTTCCTTAGAATCTAGATCCATATCCTTTTATCTCTCTTGACAGCTTTTAATTTGAATGTGTGTAATAATGTCAACTAAAATTCATACCATACCAGTAGTAAAAATTGTGTTTGTTGGGCTAGGGTTTCAGATATAATGCTTGAAATTGAAAAACAACAATGACTCAACATTTTCAATTTTGAATTACAAACTTCACTATTACATTTTCTAAAGATTAATGGAATGGATTTGATAGCGGAATTACACTGATCGCCCTCCATTTCACTGTAGTTGAATTACTTTATGTATAAACAGTAATATAACATCATTTTGTTATAGAGAATCAGTTAACTTGTTTGATATTCCAGAATACTCTATTCAAGAAGTCTGAAGTCTCAGGTATTTGGTTGCAAAAGTAACATATGCAACTTAAGTCTGCCAAGCCACAATGCCAAGTCTTGGCATTAAGATGTTACTATGAATCAACTCCTCAAACTATGCTTCATCGTGACACAATATTGTTTTCTATATACATTGGACACAGAGTACTTCATTCATTTCAATCTTTTCTATCCATTACCTTACCATTTTAGGGGGTTCGAATTGCTGAAAGTCTGCCGTTATCTCAGTGTCAACCGCCAGGGTGGCTGCATTTCAGCATAAGTCATGGTATGTAGTAGTTTCAAAGCACACAATCTGACTACCCAATGGATATGTATTTTACCATTTGTCAACACACAAAATTCTTTGTCTATAATATTAGAGCTCTCTAACTTAGCATTTATATTAGGTTTTTTACAGATAGAGCATTAATAGCAAATATCTACTAAGCATTTTTGTCTCAGGGACTGAGTGAATTCCTTTACATATATTATCTCATTTAGTTTTTGTATTAACCTATTATTAGCTCCGTGTGACAAATTAAGAAAAAGATGTACAAAATAGTTAACAACTCATCCAGCATAATATAACTTTTAAGTGTTAGAAACAGGATTCAGGAACCAAGATGGAGGTGTAGGTAGACACACTGCGCCTTCTCACACAACCAGAACTGGCAGAAAATCGAACTGCAAGGAAGTCTGACACCAAGGAGATAAAAAATAACATTCATCCAGACCGGTAGGAGCGGCTGAGACGGGCAGCCGGGACGGAGAGGACTCGAGTTGCTGTGAGGGGACCAAGACTGGTGACTGAGACTAGCAGAGTGTGGGATGAATGGGGCAGGCAGTCTGACCACTAGCAGACCCTGCGGCCCCACATTTGTGTACAGGTAAACCGAGAGGGCCAGACTCAGAGTGGCGGAGAACGGGGCAAGCAGAGTGGCAGGGAGCACCCTGTGACCCCAGATTCGCACATGGGTAAATTGGGACAAACAGCGCTGAGCGAAGCAGACCACGTAACCCAGGGCTCCAGCGCGGGGAAATAAAGCCTCAAGCCTCTGATTGAAAATGCCCGTGAGGGTTGGGGCAGCAGCAGAAGAAACTCCCATCCTCACAGGAGAGGTCCTTGGAGAGACCCACGGGGGCCTAGAGCGTGCACAAGCCCACCCACTCGGGAACCAGCACCAGAGGGGCCCAATTTGATTGTGGGTAGCGGAGGGAGTGACTGAGATCCGGCGGAGTGGAGCAGGCGCCATTGCTCTCTCTCCGCCCCTCCCCCACATACAGCCTCACAGCGCAGCAACCAGTGTTACCCCACCCCAGGGAACACCTAAAGCTCCGCCCCTTTAAGTGACAGGCATGTCAAGACAAAAAAAAAAATGGCCCAAATGACAGAACACTTCAAAGCTCCAGAAATAATTCAACTAAGCAGCAAACAGAGAGCCAACCTATCAGATGCACAGTTCAAAACGCTAGTAATAAGGATGCTCACAGAATTGGTTGAATTTGTTCGAAAACTAGATGAAAAAATGAAGGCTATGCCAAGAGAAACAAAGGAAAATGTACAGGGGACCAATAGTGATGGGGAGGAAACTGGGGCTCAAATCAACAGTGTGGACCAGAAGGAAGAAAGAAACATCCAACCAGAAAAGAATGAAGAAACAAGAATTCGGAAAAATGAGGAGAGGCTTAGGAACCTCCAGGACATCTTGAAATGCTCCAACATCCGAATTATAGGGGTGCCAGAAGGAGAAGAGGAAGAACAAAAAATTGAAAACGTATTTGAACAAATAATGAAGGAGAACTTCCCTAATCTGGCAAAGGAAGTAGACTTCCAGGAAGTCCAGGAAGCTCAGAGAGTCCCAAAGAAGCTGGACCCAAGGAGGAATACACCAAGGCACATCATCATTACATCACCTAAGATTACACAGAAGGAGAGAATCTTAGAAGCAGGAAGAGAAAAGGGCACAGTTACCTACAAAGGAGTTCCCATAAGACTGTCAGCTGATTTCTCCAAAGAGACCTTACAGGCAAGAAGGGGCTGGCAAGAAGTATTCCAAGTCATGAAAGGCAAGGACCTACATGCAAGATCACTCTATCCAGCAAAGCTTTCATTTAGAATGGAAGGGAAGATAAAGTGCTTCTCAGATAAGGTCAAGTTAAAGGAGTTCATCATCACCAAGCCATTATTATATGAAATGTTAGAGGGATTTATCTAAGAAAAAGAAGATAAAAAATAGGAACAGTAAAAATGACAGCAAACTCAGAGTTATTAACAACCACACCTAAAACCAAAACAAAAGCAAACTAAGCAAACAACTAGAACAGGAACAGAACCACAGAAATGGAGATCACATGCAGGGTTATCAATAGGGGAGCAGGAGGGGTAGAGTGGGGGGAAAGGTACAGAGAATAAGTAGCATAGATGATAGGTGGAAAATAGACAGGGGGAGGGTAAGAATAGTGTAGGAAATGTAGAAGCCAAAGAACTTATAAGTATGACCCATGGACATGAACTATAGTGGGGGAATGTGGGAGGGAGGGGGTGGGCAGGATGGAGTGGAGTGAGGGGGGGGAATGGGACAACTGTAACAGCATAATCAATAAATATATTTTTTAAAAAAAGAAACAGGATTCAAAGCCTTGTCTTAACAGTTACTAATGCCTCATGATGGTAATTAAAATGGTAAAGTAACAGAATTTTAAAGGAAATCTATTTTTTCTGGTGACTACAATTGCAAAAACATCAATTTGAACACAAGTTCTGTGCATTGTATTATTTATGAATTCTATATTCATAAAAGGTAAATCAAATCCCTTCCTGAATTTAACTTATCTCTAAATTAATCAAATGTATGCAAGGGAGTTATTATGATGAAACATATTTCATTTTGACAAAGGAATCTGATTTTTAAACATCACCTATTAATTTCCCAAGAAGAGTATTATATTAATCAAGTATTGCTAAATTTATAATATTTAGATAAAAACATATCAATACTTGCATACAAGTTCACTTTATAAAAGAATTTATTATAGCATCCTATTTAAGTAATGATTTTTTCTTTAGAGTTGCCACATATGACTAATTTATATAAATGAAATTTACATATAATGGTTCAGGAACATAATTATTCAATAAACTGAGGTATAACTGTACTTTGTTTAAACTTTTTCTTTCTTGGGGACTTCCATGTCATTTCATTACATATGATATTTTTTTTTAAATATATTTATTGATTATGCTATTACAGTTGTCCCATTTCCCCCCCCACTCCACTCCATCCTGCCCACCCCCCTCCCTCCCACATTCCCCCCCCATAGTTCATGTCCATGGGTCATACTTATAAGTTCTTTGGCTTCTACATTTCCTACACTATTTTTACCCTCCCCCTGTCTATTTTCCACCTATCATCTATGCTACTTATTCTCTGTACCTTTACCCCCCTCCCCCCCTCCCACTCCCTTATTGACAACCCTCATGTTCTAGTTGTTTGCCTAGTTTGCTCTCGTTTTTGTTTTATGTGTGGTCGTTAATAACTGTGAGTTTGCTGTCATTTTTACTGTTCCTATTTTTGATCTTTTTCTTAGGTAACTCCCTTTAACATTTCATATAATAAGGGCTTGGTGATGATGAGCCTCTTCAACTTGACCTTATCTGAGAAGCACTTTATCCTCCCTTCCATTCTAAATGATAGCTTTGCTGGATACAGTAATCTTGGACGTAGGTCCTTGCGTTTGATCTTGGGTAATGTAATTATGATGTGTCTTGTTGTGTTCCTCCTTGGGTCCAGCTTCTTTGGGACTCTCTGAGCTTCCTGGACTTCCCGGAAGTCTATTTCCTTTGCCAGATCAGGGAAGTTCTCCATTATTTGTTCAAATAAGTTTTCAATTTTTTGTTCTTCCTCTTCTCGTTCTGGCACCCCTATAATTCGGATGTTGGAACGTTTCAAGGTGTCCTGGAGGTTCCTAAGCCTCTCCTCATTTTTCCAAGTTCTTGTTTCTTCATTCTTTTCTGGTTGAATGTTTGTTTCTTCCTTCTGGTCCACACCATTGATTTGAGTCCCAGTTTCCTTCTCATCACTATTGGTTCCCTGTACATTTTCCTTTGTTTCTCTTAGCATAGGCTTCATTTTTTCATCTGTTTTTCGAATAGATTCAACCAAGTCTGTGAGCATATTGATAACCAGTGCTTTGAACTGTGCATCTTATAGGTTGGCTATCTCTTCGTCGCTTAGTTGTATTTTTTCTGGAGCTTTGAAGTGTTCTGTCATTTGGGCCATTTTTTTTGTTTGTTTGTCTTGGCGCGTCTGTTACTTTAAGGGGCGGAGCCTTAGGTGTTCACCGGGGCGGGGTAATGCTGGTCGCTGCGCTGTGATGCTGTACGTGGGGGCGGGGCCGAGAGGGAGCAATGGCGCCCGCCTCACTCTCCTCCGGATTTCAGTCTTTCACTCCGCTACCCACAATCAAACTGGGCCCCTCTGGTGCTGGTTCCCGAGTGGGTGGGCCTGTGCACACTCTAGGCCCCTGTGGGTCTCTCCAACAACCTCTCCTGTGAGGCTGGGAGTCTCTCCTGCCGCCCCAACCCCCAGGGGCGCTTTCAATCAGAGGTTTGAGGCTTTATTTCCCCGAGCTGGAGCCCTGGGTTGCGCAGCGGTCTGCTTCTCTGCCCGCCGTTCGTCCGGTTTATCAGTCTGGATGAATGATTATTTTCTGTGTCCTTGGTGTTGGTCCCCCTTGCTGTTCGATTCTCTGTCGGTTCTGGTTGTGCGAGGAGGCGCAGTGTGTCTACCTACGCCGCCATCTTGGTTCTCCCATTTCATTACATATGATATTTTAAGCATTGAAAGTTATATACATCCTAAGTGAGAATCATACACCTAGACTAATGGTCCAAACCCACAGAATGGGAGAACATGTTCACCAATACATCTGATAAGGGGTTAATATCCAAAATTTACTGAACTAAACACCAAAAATACCCCAAACAAACCATCCAATTAAAAATGAGCAAAGGACACTGAGTAGACCTGAGTAGACACTTCTCCAAAGAAGACATACAGATGGCCAATAGACATACGAAAAGATGCTCGATGTCACTATCAGCAGAGAAATGCAAATTAAAACCACAATGAGATATCATCTCACACCTGTCAGAATGGCTATCATCAATAAATCAACAAACAAGTACTGGCGAGAATGTGAGAAAGGGGAACCTTAGTGCACTGTTGGTGGAAATTCAGACTGGTGCAGCCACTGTGGAAAGCAGCATGGAATTATCTGAAAACATCAAAAGTGGATCTTCCTTTTGATCCAGCAGTCCCACTTTGGGGAATTTAGCCAAAGGAACACAAAACACTAATTTGAAAGAACATAAGCATCTTTCATTGCAGTGTTACAATTACCAAAATAAGGAAGCAGCCCAAGTGTCCATCAGTAGATGAGTGGATGAAACAACTATGGGACATTTACACAATGGAATACTACTTGGCCATAAAAAGAAGAAAATTTTACCCTTTGTTACAGCATGGATGGATCGGGAGAACATTATGCTAAATGAAATAAGCCAGTCAGAGAAAGACAAATCCCATATGAATTCACTGTTATGTGGAATCTAATGAACTAAGTGAACTAACGTGCAAAATAGAGTCAGACTCATAGATAGAGAGCAGGATGTCAGCTAAGGGGGGCAATTTGGGGTGGAGGGATTGAGGGAAAAGGAGAAAGGACTCATAGACATGGACAACAATGTGGTGACTGCTGGGTGGAGGGAAGCATAAGAGGACTAAATGGTAATGGAAAAATAGTAAAATTATTTTAAAAGTTATATTTTATTTTGGCCTTTTAAAACATACTTTTCCTCATAACAACATTATATATGTTAAAGGTTTTACTTATTTATTTTTAGAGAGAGGGGAAAGGAGGGAGAGAGAGAGGGAGACAAACATCAATGTATGTTTGCCTCTCACATGGCCCCCACTGGGGACCTGGCCTGCAACCCAGGCATGTGCCCTGACTGGGAATCAAACTGGCGACCCCTTGGTTCGCAGCCTGTGCTCAATCCACTGAGCTATGCCAGCCAGGGCAACAACATTATATTTAAAATCACTGCTTAGCCAAGTAGTTCCTGGAGGAGAAAGGTGGAAAGCAATTGCTAGAGGTATTGTGAATGGGAGGTAGGTGATTGGGGAATCAGGAAGAAAACACAGACTATTTTGTGAGCACCTGAAGCTGGGAATATTGATGATCATGAAGATAGGAGAGATTGAATATTGAGGGTGAAACTCCTTATGATATTGCAAGCTAATATACATGATCTAACATATAGTGCCCAATGAGATGGGCATCATGTACCCGCCTGTGAATTTCTGAGTCATAATGGCTCCCTTTATATGTTTCTAGATGGAAGAAGTGCTATTTACAAAACAGAATGTTGCTTTGCTGCTGTGTTCTAGAGGGAAATCAACAATATCCTCAATGGTGAATATCATTTTCCTTTCCAGGAAAAAAGCATGTAGTATGCTTTAAGGAGTCTTTTTGGTTGAACAAGTTAGAACCTAGAGCACTAAGAGATCTAACTGTGTAGTATTACCTAATAAGATAGTTAAGGAGATTTTGAGTTCATACAGGTTGCCTGAAGGAAAGGTTGAAAAGGACATCAATGTGCAGATGAAAGCGAAGGAGACAAGTCTTGAGAGATTGAGAGAAGCAAACCTGAAAAGGTAACAGGTTCCTAAGGAAAGGATACAGACACCAAGAAACTCTTAGTGACAGCAAATGACCAGTAAAATTGTAGGGCATGGATGGTAAATTTTAACTTTTCTGTTGTGTTGTAATCCCATTTTAGTACTCCAAATCATCAGTAATAAATCTTATATATGTCACATACTTGGTAAATGTTTGGTAGGGAATGAATGAATAGGGATAGTAGGGTAAGAGGTACCCAGAGAAAGCATCAGTCTTGCACTTTCCAACCCACTCAAGCAAATTTAGAGACATATGGAGTAGTATTGCTGTTTAGCTGCTGTATTTGAATATTAAAGAAAACATGAATTCAGAGGCTAGAAGACTGAAGAGACACAGTCATTAATCACACACGAATTACATGTAAAAAGTGTTCACGTTTCTATTAGTAAAAGTTCCTATGTGTTTCATGCAATATTTGACAGCTGATATTAAGTAACATTAAAAGTCATCAAACTGTTAAATGTATGAAGGAAACACTCTGTCCACTAAGTGCAACATTTTTAGATATGGAAACATTAATGTTAACACAAATTATTAATGTAGTAAATAGCATATAACATATTTGGAGATAGGCTTAGTGTAGGTTCTGTGAAAAAAAATGAATCACTGAAATATCCATAATTGGATGCTTGAAATCACATTTTCTGTGGAACAGGATGTGGTACTCAACAATATTTTAGAAGTTGGAGGTTAAATGTTACGCAGCTGCTAATGTGTCCCTATTGTGAAGAAAAGAACAACACAAATGATGGCCCATGTTGTTATGTAGGTTGTTATGCGGTAACATCTGAGTCATCTCATTTTAGAAATCTGATAAAGGAGACAATAACTTAATAATGTAGGCTATATATTCCTATAAAGTCAAGAAAATGGATCCTAGCAGTGGTGTGTGCTCAAATTATGGGTCCCTAAGTAAGAATATTTGAGCAGGCTTCTATTCCATCTCCTAAGTGCAAAATAATCACTGCTTCAGGGAGAAAGTTCTGTTTGGCTCTCATTATTTCTATTACCTCCACCCAGGTAAATAAGAAGGAATTTGGCTGTGACGCTGAGCCTGCAGACTATCCCTATGTGGAAGCATCTGTGTGTGTGTGTGTATGAGGTCTTCCACAGTAGAACATCATCCTGGCTTAATAAGCTATTTAAAATATACTGAATATCAGGATGCGAGAGATGTGTAGATAGATAAACTCTAGATCCTGAACAATGCTTTGGAATCTAGTTTTATATAATGTGTAGGGCCAACTCTGGTACTACGCCGTGTCACACTTCCAGAATGGTTTGTTCCAGTTTTCTCATTTGTTGGAATCTTGAATTAGCTGTTTCTCTGGATGCTATTTTTACAAGTCTTGCTCCAAATCCCCTAATGCTTGAGATACGTTCCATTCTGTATCTTTATCAGTTTTGGCTTGCTGAGACAAGTCCCTACTCCATTATTTGAAGGCCTTGTTTGAACTGCTTACTTTTCCCTCACTTAAATGAATCAATATCATTTCAAGTCTTTTTTTGTTTATTTCCTTATCAACTTCTTAGGTATCCATATTCTGTATTGTCCTAGCTTCTGTCAACAAACTCTGAGCTTTTGGATAAATTAATATTTTATCAAATTATTATGAACACTTAGAATGGGGTCACAATGAAACTACACATCATTCAGGACAAGCTGTATCAAAAAGGGCACCCTCTTTCATGCTCTCTTTACTCCTTCCTACCCATTTTCATAAATATATGATGAAAATGTAATAAAATAAAGCTATAATTATTAAATGACTTACAATTATAAACTGGTAGAATATTATATTTATAAGGGGACCTTAGAAATCTTCTACTTTAATCTTCTCATTTTATATTTGAATAATATGAGGCTCAGAGGATTACAGTAAATTGCCAATGTCACAGAGTTAGTGAGTGGCAAACCCAAGACTCAGAACGCATCCATTCTCCTGACACCCAGTTTAATTTTCTCTTTACTATACCACCACTGTGCTAAAATAGACTCAAAAAATTAATCTCAAGCAAATGGACTGAAACTGACTACCATGAACTAGTAAAAAATTGGAAAAACATGTGTTCACATTTGTGTATCATAGGGACATCAATTATTTGAATGACTGCCATAATTGTATTCAGTACATAATCTAATAAAGTATTTTTATTAGTAATCTGGAAATAGAAATAAGAATTACATTCTGAAACAGTCATTCAATATTGATCCTAATAGGTAAAGAAAATACAAGAAAAATGTTAATTAGAAATTATTTATAAAATATAGGTTTTTATATATCAAAATTCTAATTCACAAACTCAAACTGTAACAGCTTTTGATGCATAGCAAAGCACCCCAAAACTTAATAACTTAATAGTGCAATGTCTATCTATTTAATTCACAATTCTGTAGGTCTACAATTTGACTTGCAATTCAATGGGTGGGTCCATTGGTCTCAGCAGAGTACATTGAGTTATCAGCAGTCAGCTGGTGGTCCAGTAGGAGCTCTGCTTCTGGGGATTGGCTGGCTCTTCACTAGATTAACTAGGGAAACTGGGACATATCTATCATCCAACAGGCCAGGCTGGGTTTGTTCACCCTAGACAGGATAACAAGAAAGACAGCAGAACATTCAAAGCCTCTTGAAGTATAGGCTTAGAACTAGCTCAGTGTTGCTCCCGGTGCATTCTATTAACCTAAACAAATTTCAGGGCCAAACCAGATTTATAGTTTGGGGAAAAATACACTCTGCAATTTAATGGGAGATGCTACAAAATTACACTGCAAGGGGTCTGGATATTCAGGAGAGAATAAGTGCAATCATTTAAAAATCATTTTTATTGTTATTGTATTGTATTGTAAAAGTTGTCCCAATTTTCCCCCTTTTCCCTCCTCCATCTACCCCACACCCTGCTCCCACAGTCAATTCCCACACTGTTGTCCGTGTCCATGAGTCATTCACATATGTTCTTTGTATAGTCCCTTCACTTCTTTTCCATCATTATCTCCCTCCCCCATCCCCTCTGGTCACTGTCAATCTGTTCCATGGTTGCATGCCTGTGGTTCTATTTTGCTCATTAGTTTATTTTGTTCATTAGATCCCTCTTGTAGATGAGATCATATGGTATTTGTCTCTCACCAATGCTCATTTCACTTATCACAATATTCTCCAGTTTCATCCCAAATCACCAATTCAAAAGAACCTATGCACCCCAATGTTCATAGCAGCACAATTTACAATAGCCAAATGATGGAAACAGCCTAAGTGCCCATCAGTAAATGAGTGCATAAAAAAACTGTGGTACGTTTACACAATGGAATAATATGCAGCAGAAAATGAAATCATTTAAAAATCTATAATACCACCCAAATCATTAACAGCAAGGAACAAGTGTATTTTGAATGTTCCATGTGAAATTAAGAAAAAAAAATCTGTATTCTAATACTGTTGGATGGAGTACTCAATAAATGTTATTTAGATCAAGATGATTGCGAGTGTTTTCAGGTCATGTATATTCTTACTGATTTTCTACCAATTTAATATATCAATTAATATGGAAGGGTTTTGGAGTCTCCAAGTTATCTTAATGGATTTGTCCATTTCTCCATTCAGTTCTGTTGGGTTTTGCCTCATTTGTTTTGGCACTTTACTGTTAGGTGCTTACACATTTAGAGTTGTGTCTTCTTGGAGAATGTACCCATTTAACATTATATGTGTCCCTTTTTTCATTCCTTGTGATTATCCTTCCTCCGAAGCTTACTTTGCCTGATATTATTATAGCTACTCCAGCTTTCTTTTGATTAGTATTAGAAAGGTATATTTTCACTTATCCCTTTACTTTTAACCTATATGTGTCTTTATATCTAATGTAGATTTCTTGTAGACAACATATAGTTGGATGTTGTTTTTTAATACATTTTGGTAATCTGTCTTTTTATTATTGTGTATAGACCAGTCACTCTTAAAATAATTAGTATAGCTGGATAAATATCTGCCATGATTGTCTATGTTTCTCTTCCTTGCAAAAAAATGAAATACTCCTGCTTTTCAGTTCATACCTAAAAGTTGATTTTCAAGTCCATGTAAGATTAAAATCAATTTTTAAAAATTATTCAACAGTGTACATAAATCCTGACATACTGCTTAATTTTTGCTTCATACCATCTTACTCCAAGCAAACCCAAACACAGTAACTGTGCTGATATCTAATACCACAACAAATATAATAATAACAATAAAAAGTTTGGAAGATTGAATTACCAAAATTTGACACAGAGGCATGAAGTGTTTTTCCAACAGCAAATGAAATGCTGTTGGAAAAATGGTGCTGACTTGATGCAGGGTTACCACAAACCTTCAATTTGTAAAAAAAAAAACAACAACCCCAAAACAACATAGTATCTGTGAAGTGCTAAAGCAAACTGCAATAAAATGAGGTATGCCTACATGACAGTGATTGAAGTGCTTACTTAAGTATAGGTCTTTGTCTTTTTCAACCACTAATTTCTACATCTAATTAATGCTACTCTGCTATTAGCCACTGCAGACTTTCTATGTGCACAATATCATAGCTCTGCAAGTCAACCTTTAAAACAAGTATCATTTTTGTCAAATAAGAGAGAAGTGACTTGGATGGTTATAAACTAGTAAAGGTAATATGCAAAGAAATATGTATGAGTTTGTTCCAATGTTTCAGTGACTAGGAAGCTAGGCTTGTAAATGCTATTTAACACCAGAAACACTTGGCTATATTTTTCTTTCAGTCCATTCTGCACAGTCTCCTTTATGATATTATAATTGCATGTACCATTTTCAATTGGCATGAGAGGTTTAACAGAAAACAGACATGTAAAATATTTTATTACATTTTCAGCTATTTATTTAAAATGTGAAATTATTTTAATAATATTGTAATATTGCTCAGCATGAAAATTAGCACATGCATCATGTATATCTATTATCATTGCTGATTCAAAATATTTACCATGTGTGTCATGGATATAGGTTTTTTTTTAATTCAAAAAATAAGATTATTTCCACAAACAAAGGGTGGATGTTCAAGAAACCCTTGCTACTATAGAATACTTTAAGTTTTTCTCTGTATATATGCATGATTCCATATAGTTTCTTTTTATTAGAAAACAGGACTACACTTATATTAAAGTTAAGTCTAGAAATGGCAGGATAGTTGTATTATAGAGACAATCAAACTCTGGAGCAGGTGTTTGCCCTGAGGTGGATGAAGATCACCATTTTTGCTTAGAGACTGGGTTTTAATGGGATAGGTCTAAGAGGAAATAGGTGAGAGGTCAGATGAGATATCCCTGCGTAATGCCTAGAACCCACAAATTATGACAGAGTCACTGGGTGAATTTGAAAAAAAAAATCCCCACAGAAGAAAACAGTAGGTGCCAGAACCAGTTTCAATTTTTGTTCTTTTAACAGTGAAGTTGACAATTCCCTAAATATTTGAAACAAAACAATGAAGACAATAAACAATTATGTAAGGCATACAGCAGAAAACCATGACTAGGATTACATGGGCTTTGATGTATTACTTTAAAAAAATTAAGATGTTTCCCTGACATTAAAATAATAGTGACATACAGTGACTAATTGAAGCAATGCATATGAAACAATGGCCTGCACACTCTTATGCATAGTGGAAAATGTATTTTAGGCTAGTGAATATGCACCAAACTAAGCAGGGTCCTATAACCCATGTAACACTGCTTGTCATGTGACATATTAACAGAGGTCTTAATGTTACTTCCTATGGATTTTTTTGGTCAAGGATCATAATTCTCACTGTGTGACTGACATTTCTCAAATTCTGACCAAAACTAAATTTAGATATATAATGCAATATATAACCTATCAAATATAGACACAGATTTTACATATGTATTTATATCCACATCTATTGCTGCTTGAGTGAGAGCAAAAGAATAAATGAGAATGATTGTTAAAAGGTGTTGAGGTGACAGTTGGCCTACTATCCTAACTTCATCAATGGAGTGAATTGCATTGCCATTCCAAAAGGTAATAGTACAATGTTTGATTCCTGTAATTGAACTTTTTAGTATGCAAATGTGCAAAGTGAAAGATGTCTTGAGGTTTGGGAAGAGACAATATCAGTGTGAAGTAAATGTATTCAGACTAATGCTCCTGGAAACAAAGCAGGGCACAAATCTTCACCATTTGTAATTACACACACTTCAGAGAGATAGGATCATTTTAGCTAATGGAGTAAAATACCAACAAAGACCCAGAAAATGGAACTTATTTATAAAGATTTTGGAGACTCCTGAAGAAGATGTTTTAAAAATGAAATGTTGTAACCAGCCTAGTTTAAAACAGGTTATGTATGTCCATGCAGCATCTATTCATTTGAAAGTAAATATTATAGTACTATTAATAGCCCCCCCCACTATCTGCAGTTTTCTTTTCTGCAATTTCAGTTACCCACAGTCAACCACAGTCTGAAAATATTAAGTAGAGAAACCATAGATAAACAATTCATAAGTTATATGTTTTAATATTTTTAAATTTTATTTTTCAATTAGACTTTACATTCAATTTTATTTTGTATTCATTTCAGATGTACAAAACACTGGTTAGACAATCAAATACTTACAAAGTGATCCCCCTGATAGTCCCAGTACCCACCTGGCACCACATATAGTTATTACAACATTATTGACTGTATTCCCTATGGTGTACTCTACATCCCCTTGACTATAGAATCTAGAGAACAAAATAAATGAGCAAACAAAATTGAAACAGATTCATATATACAGAAAACAGGCAAATGGTTGCCAGAGGGGAGGGAGATTGAGAGAGTAGATGAAAAAGGTGACATGTTTAAGAAGTACAAATTGATCACAATAATTCATAAAGTTTAAGTTGCGCACTGTTCTGAGTAACTTACTTCATCTCATCATCATGTAGACATTGTTATCATCTTTCATTTTTACAAGAAGAAGGATGTTGAGTACACTACAAAAATATTTTGAGTGAGGGACCACATTCACATCACTTTTATTACAGTATATTATTATAATTATTCTACTTTATTCATTATTATTGCTAATCTCTTACTCTGCCTAACTCACAAATTAAACTTTGTCATAGGTATGTACGTGTAGGAAAAATTCATAATATATATAAGGTTCTCTATCTGTGGTTTCAGTTATCCATTGGGGGTCTTGGAATGTATCCTCTGCAGACAAGGTGGGACTCCTCTAATCACCTTTGACTAATAACCACCTATGCAAAAACTACCATTTTCCCACACAACAAAAGTCACATTAAGGAATTTACATTCACTGTTGTGCATAACAAGGCATCTGGGTGTACAATAGTCTAAAGAATTCATTAGTCTGGAAGAAACCATGTGGCTTTAATGGTTTTGGATCCAATCATAAATCTGATACTTTAATTTGATTACTGGATAAAAACCCGAGCATTCCTGAAACCATATCTGTGATTCAGTTACTATTAAATTAGACACAATTTCCCCTTCACTGAATTTGTTTAAACATCAACAAATAGGGATGGTTAAAATAGACATTTAAAAATTTTGCCAGACGATTTGAAAGTCCCTGAATCTGTATTGGGGATTTTAAGCTTTGGACAACAATTATTTCCTTTAAATTTAACCTGTGTGTGCTGCTTTAATGAAAAAAAATTCTATCACGCTTAGATGTGATGATAAAAATCTGCATCAATAGTTCTGAGAAATCCTGGAACATGGCAACAGAAGTCAGATAGCTCAAATCCACTAATTTCCTAAAATGGAAAAAATTAGTTGCTGACATTTAAAGACTTAAGTTGTTTGAAATGTATTCCAGGACAAAAAAACTAAAATAGCTTAAATATGATGTATAAGCATTAAAATATATATATAAAATAATATGTTGATCACCAAGAGCCAATAAGGTTTCACTAAGAAGTCATGGCAAACTAATAATTAATTTTTTATTACAAGGAAATTTCAAATATAATAAAAGGCAGAGAAAATAGTGGAACCAAGCTCATGAGCCAGAATGTGTTTTTGCTGGTGTCCTAGGCCACAGGGTTTGTTGGTTCTCTCTCTTGCCACTTAAACCTTCTTAGGCAGAGGTTGGGGTTTAAGACTGACACTAAGTGGTAGATGAGCACCTCCTGTGCACCTGTACCACAAAGGGAGGCTTTGTATGTACTCCTCTCCTGCCCCAGTTTGTCATGAGCACTTGGTAGAGACCCATGAAAAATGTCTTTGGGTGCAAACTCCTTTTGTCTGAGCTCCCTACCTATCGCACACTGACTTACCAGCCTCTACTTGTTTTCCAATTATTTGTTAAGATTTTAGCTTATATCTTCTTGCCAGCTTGTGTGGCAGCGACCTCCTCCTTTTATGCTGTGCTACAGGTAAACCAATCTACACATCTCAACTCTCTTTGGAGAGGCTTAACCTTTCTTGATATTTAAGCTCTTTGGGTGGCCTGAAATTTCAGGTGTCTGATGGGTCAAGAAAAGTTAAGATTTTGTGGTTTATCTGGCTTTTTTATCTTTAGTGTGGGGGCATTCCTTGGTGAAGAAAAAGTTACACATTTTGTGTCAGAAAAGTGTGGAAAAGCAGTGTTTTCCTTTTAGCTCATAACCAGAATATTTGGAGAACTGCTACACATCAGTAATAAAGTTAGCTAACTCAATAGAAAAATGAGCCACACCATGTGTGCACCCGTGTCCCAGACTTGGCACTGCCACCATGCATGCCCTGCAACCCTTAGGAGAAAAAGAGAGGTGGACCCTAGAAGCTTTTGCCATTAAGGACGTCAGAAGTATTTCCTATTGTCACAAATATCCACAGCCTTCACCGGTGAGGACCCTCCCAGTCTTTGCCAATGCTGATCTCAGAGCTGCCAAGAATCCATGTCACTCCACCCCTGTGGAGTAAGAGTTACCACTGTGCCTGAGCCAGAGCTGGAGTTGCTGCTGTGTGCTGCTATGAACCTTGCCCGACAGACCTGCGGAAACCACCCCAGAATCAGGGCTACTGTACGCCCCTGGAACCAGTGTCCTCACACGTTCCCAGAGCCAGCACCACTGCACACTCCACTCAGCCAGAGCTCTCGCACTCACCTGGGGGTGAATGTCTTTGCCACTAAAACCAATCCATAAAGTCTGGGAAAGGTGACTGCTCCCTCAAATGTGAAGACACCAATGCAAAACATCAAGAGACATGAAAAACCAAGGAATGATGACACCACCAAAACCACACAATACATTTTCAGTAACCAACACCAAAGAAATTGAGATCTACAAATTGACTGACAAAGAATTCAAACTAATTTTAAGTAAAGTCACCAAGCTATAACAAATTACAGATATACAATTCAACAAAATTAGACAAATAGCACACAAACAAAACAAAATAGAAAGGGGAAGAATACTTATCTAAAGTAATAATGCCTGCAAACTTCTCAAATCCAAGGAAGGAAATGCATTCATGAGGCTCAAAAGATACCAACTAAAATCAACTCCAAAGAAGACTACACCAAGGGGAGAACCAAGATGGCGGCGTAGGTAGACACACTGCGCCTCCTCGCACAACCAGAACTGACAGAAAATCGAACGGCAAGGGGGTCCGACACCAAGGAAAACCAAAATAAACATTCATCCAGACCGGTAGGAGGGGTGGAGACGGGCACCGGGGTGGAGAGGACTCCTGTGGCTGTGGTGGGACCGTGACTGGTGGAGTGTGGGACAAATGGCGCAGGCAGTCTGACCACTAGCAGACCCTGCGGCCCCACATTGGCGCACAGATAAACCGAGAGGGCCGGACTCAGAGTGGCGGAGAGCGGGGCAGGCTGAGCAGTGGGTAGCACACCAAGGCCTCACATTCGTGCATAGATAAACCTGGCGAACAGCTGGGAACGCAGCAGACCACGCAACCCAGGGCTCCAGCTCTGGGAAATAAAGCCTCAAACCTCTGACTGAAAACGCCCGTGGGGGTTGGGGCAGCAGCAGGAGAGACTCCCAGCCTCACGGGAGAGGTCGTTGGAGAGACCCACAGGGGCCTAGAGTATGCACAGGCCCACCCACTGGGAAACCAGCACCAGAGGGGCCCAGTTTGATTGTGGGTAGCAGAGTGAAAGATTGAAATCCCGAGGAGAGTGAGGCAGGCGCCATTGTTCCCTCTTGGCTCCTCCCCCACATACAGCGTCACAGTGCAGCCACCAGCATTACCCCGCCCCGGGGAACACCTAAGGCTCTGCCCCTTAAAGTAACAGAAGCGCCAAGACCAAAAAAAAAAAAAAAAAAAATGGCCCAAATGACAGAACACTTCAAAGCTCCAGAAAAAAATACAACTAAGCGAGGAAGAGATAGCCAACCTATCGGATGCACAGTTCAAAACAAGATGCCCACAGAATTGGTTGAATCTATTCGAAAACCAGATGAAAAAATGAAGCCTATGCTAAGAGAAACAAAGGAAAATGTACAGGGAACTAATAGTGATGCGAAGGAAACTGGGACTCAAATCAACGGTGTGGACCAGAAGGAAGAAAGAAACATCCAACCAGAAAAGAATGAAGAAACAAGAATTCAGAAAAATGAGGAGAGGCTTAGGAACCTCCAGGACATCTCGAAACGTTCCAACATCCGAATTATAGGGGTGCCAGAAGGAGAAGAGGAAGAACAAAAAATTGAAAACGTATTTGAACAAATAATGAAGGAGAACTTCCCTCATCTGGCAAAGGAAATAGACTTCCAGGAAGTCCAGGAAGCTCAGAGAGCCCCAAAGAAGCTGGACCCAAGGAGGAACACACCAAGGCACATCATAATTACATTACCGAAGATTAAACGCAAGGACCTACATCCAAGATTACTGTATCCAGCAAAGCTATCATTTAGAATGGAAGGGAAGATAAGGTCAGATAAGGAAGATAAGGAAGATAAGTGCTTCTCAGATAAGGTCAAGTTAAAGAAGTTCATCATCACCAAGCCCTATTATATGAAATGTTAAAGGGACTTACCTAAGAAAAAGAAGATCAAAAATAGGAACAGTAAAAATGACAGCAAATTCACAGTTATTAACAACCACACCTAAAACAAAAACAAGAGCAAACTAGGCAAACAACTAGAACAGGAACAGAACCATAGAGATGGAGATCACATGGAGGGTTGTCAATAGGGGAGTGGGAGGGGGAGAGGGGGGGAAAGGTACAGAGAATAAGTAGCATAGATGATAGGTGGAAAATAGACAGGGGGAGGGTAAGAATAGTGTAGGAAATGTAGAAGCCAAAGAACTTATAAGTATGACCCATGGACATGAACTATAGGGGGGAATGTGGGAGGGAGGGGGTGGGCAGGATGGAGTGGAGTGCGGGGGGAATGGGACAACTGTAATAGCATAATCAATAAATATATTAAAAAAAAAGAAGACTACACCGAGAAACATTATGATCTTGTCAAAAGTCAAGGACAAAGACGTGTTCAGAGAAAACTGACTCATCACAGATAAGAGAAACCCCATAAGACCATCATCAGTTGACTTCTCAGCAGAAACCTTGCCAGCCAGGAGAGTGGAAGGATATACTCAAAGTAGGAAAGAAAAAACCCTGCCAAACAAGAATACATCTCAGAAGTACCCTCATGATTTACAACTGGTCCAATAAGTGGTACTTTGGCTGACTGTTTGGCAAGCTCAGAAGTAACAGAGCTGAGGCTACCACATCAGGCAGCTTTCCAGACTGTTGACAGTAGTGATGGAAAATGTGGCAGAATGCATAGTGGTGTCACACCAGCAGATTTATTGGTCCACTGTTTTTGTTAATTGGTTGAATGACCTTTTAATTTTAACCTAAGTAGCCAGGAGTCTTTGTTTATGTACAGTTTCTAAGACTGCAATCTTTCACATGCATCCGTATAGCAGTGTCTACTTTATAGCACTGCATCACTATTCGATTTCTGGCTTTCTTTGGAAGAGATTATAAATACTGGGTTGCAAAGTTATTGATCCACAGACTTCCAGTTTGATGATTTTAAAAAATCCCCAGTGTTTGCCAACATATATATTCTGTTTTTATGACAAGAAGTCATATAGTATTTGTACAAGAAAAAAGGTATAAATACACTTAATTTTACAGTTCATAGGATAGTACCATTATAGTAGGCAGCTAGTTAGATATTAATGAAAGAGAAAGGAGCCAGAGATCTAATTAAGCTAGATTAATTAGAAGGGGACAACTTCCCAGACACCCCAGGGAACAGCCACATCCTCCCCTGAAGGAGACGTTAATGCTTGAGCAGGCGTGAAGAACCAGCTTTCTAATCTCCTCAGGTAACAGCTGGCCCCTACCCGTGGATGACCAGGGGGAGAGATAAAACAGTAAAGGAGAAATTCCTCTGCTGAGGCATGCACAGTAGAAGCCAGCTGATGAAGCAAAACTATGTGGTATGCACAGTAGGAGCCAAAATGGTGACTGTAAAGGAGAAGAGTTTAGTTTGGGAAAGTCTGGGGAAAGGATTGGGTGGGATAAGGGCACGAACCCCAAAAGATCCAGGAAAGGGATCGAACAGCTGGAGGGCCCAGCACAAGCCCTGGAAGAATTAGGAAGATTGGTTAGTTTGAAAGAAAGCTTACCCCTTCCCAAGGCCAATGTAATATAATCAAAATTTAACAAAGGCCGGAAGTGTGTTTCCACATCCTGTCTTTGTAGCAGCCCCGTGGGCCTGAGTATAGTAGCTGGGCGGGCAAAGCAGAGCACCAGTCATGCCTGGGCGCTATCAAGCCTTGGCTACAGATGTGAAGATGGGAAAATGAGACACAGAGTTCCGCACTTCTGGGTCCTGGCCCTCCTGAGTCTGATGGGTGTGGGTGCCCGCCTGCCGGCAGCTCCAGAGGCTGGACTTTTGCATCCAAATAGATCTGAGTCACCTCATCATGAATGAGACATCAGGTACCTGGCGGCGGTGTTTTGCTTTTGCTCCAAAAATTTTTGCCACTATACCTCAAATCCTCCTATGCATGAATTCCTGAAATTCCTTTCCTATGACTCTGGAAAAATCTTGTTTCCAGACTGGTCTAGCAGACCACCTTGGTCCGGGTCCATGTTTGGCAACAGTATCATCATTGCAAAGATGGAACAATTCTTGTGCAAAATCTAAGAAACAGTATGAAAATTTCTGTTTTTTTTGTTTTTTTAACAAATTATCATGTATTGTCTTCCTCAATATATATCTTTTCTTTTGTCTTAAAAGTCTTTCACCAATGAACCATTCTACAGAAACATTTTGGATTATTCTTATATTGTTTGAGTGAAGAAGTATATATTTAAAAGTTACTTGAGAGTTTTATTTATAATGAGTTCTTACATTGAAATTATTTACTTTTAATCTGAACAAGAACTTCTAGTAGATTTCCATATGCCTAGTTCTGCTCTAATACAAAAAGAAAATCTTACCCCATTAAAAGGAAAATCTCCTTTCTTTAAATTTTAAGTTAAATTTATTGATGTAACATTGGTTGATATTTCATATGTATAACTTTATAATGCAAGATCTGTATACATCATTGTGTGCTCACCACCCAAAATCTAGTCTCCTTCCATCATCCTGTATTTGACCCCCTTTACCTCCTTTGTTCTGTTCCAAAAATCTTCCCCATTTTCAACTTCATTTCTTTGAATCATTGCTTTCTTCCAGCTTCTCCAAGCCCTGTTTATTTAGAGCACTTATTCCTCTTAAACACAAAAACTGGTTCAGGGGTAGGTTGGTGTTCTAGATCACATCAACCTAGACCTCAATTTAGTAATCGGCTCAGGGCACTAAGGCCAAGGCAATCTAAGAATAAAGCCTGTGCTTTCTTCAGGTACTACCAGAAGGATAGAAGCCCAAAGTTGCAGTTGGTCACTGCAAGCAGAGGACTTACACTGGAGTAGAGCCAATGCAAATGTAAGCAATGCCAAAAAAATGGGGACTCAATCCTGATAACATAATTTTAGTCCCCAGTTCTAGGTGTTCATGAAGGTAGTAATCTCCTACCCTTTTTCTTAAACAAGGATGGATTTTCTATCATTCGCTATAGAAAATAAAACTGAATCATAGAAATGCATGCAAAGTGAGAAAGGGAGAAGAAGAAATGGATGATTAAAAAAGTGTCATCAAAGAAAGTGTCATTTACATTTAAATTGTGTGTTAAAGTACACTTATGTTTCATCTGGAAGCAAAAAGAGGGAAGGAAATTTCCTGCATAAAAAATAGCATGTACAAAAGCATGAAGGTATGAATGTGCATGGTATGTTCATGGAACGGCAAGTCAATATCATATTAAAAAAACATAGAAGTACCTTCATAGTTCAAAATATGAAATGAATGGGGATGAATAAATGTTTCAAATTCTAGTGTTTCCCCCATTTAAGGCATTAGAGGTGAAAGCCACCGTTCTATTCTTTGTCCTTTAAAAGACAAACTTTATGTTAGCTAAATTCAAACTACGGAATCTGAAACAGTGTGATAATGGCTTAAACACAATTTTCAGAAAATGGAAATTCACGTTATGTAAGATACAAATCAACTATTAGGTTAATAAGAAAGATAAGTAGAATGGCATTTCTATGCAAACTCAAAAGTCATAGATAATTTAAGAAAGTCTAAATAGATAATTTAATGTGAAGCTTTGTTTTATTCTCTGATTATAATGATAATAAAACTTCCTTTTAAAAATTTGGAAAATGAATAGCATTTATGAAGACAAAAATTAAAGGAGCATAGTCATATGATGCTCAGTGAACAACTGTTATGTTTCATTCCATTATTTTTCTTACAAATTTGTATTGAGAACCACTATTTGTGTTTTACACAATTGGACTGTATTTTCTACATCTCAAATAAATTCACAAACTTCCATCACACTATTCAATAACTTTTATTACACATCTTTAAAATATTTATATAATAGTTTATTTGATGAATGTAGTATAATATCATGTTATTATTGTACATTCAGAAAATTTTTAGTTTTTCACTGTTACATGTCAATATTTATTTATTTATTTATAGTCACTTTTTATTGTTGTTTGAATACAGTTGTCTCCATTTTCCCACTACTACTTTCCCCTGCCCCACCCTCCCCTGCCTCCCACCCTCCATCCTTCCCCCCTTTGGCTTTGTCCATGGATCCTTTATACATAAGTCCTTTGGACTAATACTGTTGGCATTGATATAGCCTCAAAATAGAGTTTCTCTCCTACTGAAAGGTAGTGAGGAGAGTTTGCTCAAAAACAATGGCTCTTTTAAAAAACCATGGTACATTTACACAATAGAATTCTACGCAACAGAAAGAAAGAAGGAGCTCCTACCCTTTGCGACAGTATGGGTGGCACTGGAGAGCATTATGCTAAGCGAAATAAGCCAGGCAGGGAGGGACAAATACCATATGATCTCACCTTTAACAGGAAACTGATCAACAAAATGAACAAGCAAGCAAAGTATAGCCAAAGACATTGAAATTAAGAACAGGCTGACGGTGACCAGATGGGAGAGGGGAGGGGATAATGGGGGAAAAGGTGAAGGTTTTACAGGAACAATTACAAAGGACATATGGACAATAACAAGGGGGAGGTGGAAACAGGGAAGGGAGGGCTGGGGTGGTGGGGAGGGGTGGGGGGAAGGCAGAAAACTGTACTTGAACAACAATAAAAAATGTTAAACAAATATTTTATGCAAACTATCAAAGTGTCCTTATAAAAATATCATCAATTTATACTTTTATTAGGAGAGTTTAAAGTGTTTGTTTCACTATACCCCCACCCAAAGCACTACTTATTATAGTATGAAAAAGGTTTTCAAATTTTACCAATGGAAACATAGTAAACTTATGTTTAATTAGAATTTCCTAGTTAGTCTTTCCGTATTTTTTAAGGTTATTACTTTCTCTTTAATTTTATTGCTGATACTAATACAAATGTCCCAATATTACCCCCTTTATCCCCTTTACCCAGCCCCCCTTCCCTCTGGCCATCACCACATTGTTGTTTGTGTCCATGGTTTATGCACACATGTTCTTTAGCTAATCCCTTCACCTTCTTTCATCCAATCCTCCCACTCCATCCCCTATCCTGTTCCCTCTGAAAACTGTCAGTCTGTTCCATGCGACCATGCCTTTGTTTCTCTTTTGTTCGTCACTTTATTTTGTTCATCAGATTCCACATGTAAGTGAGATCATATGATATTTGTCATTCTCTGACTGGATTATTTCACTTAGCATAATAATCTCCAGGTCCATCCCTGCTGTCACAAAGGGTAAAATTTCCCTCTTTTTTTACAGACAAGTAGTATTCCTCAGCTGTAAAAAAGTATTTGATGTATGTGTAAATGCACTAAAGCTTTTTTATCCACTTACTTACTAATGGATACTTGGGTTATTTCCATATCTTGAGTTTTTTAAATATCACTGCTGTGATCATAGGTGCTTTGGGATCCTTAGCATATATTCCCAGAAGTAAGATCGCTGGTCATAAGTCAGTTTCATTTTTAAATTTTGAGGAAACTGTATACTGAGTCTTTCTGTACTTTTAATTTTATGAATAATTTAGAGCTTTTATTGGTCTTTATGTATAAGACATTTTTACTTTGTGTGTTTTTATCAAATGGTTATTTTTATTTTAATTTCCTTAATGTTTATATGACCAACAGAATTTTACATTTTGCATTTTTATTTAATCAAACATTTTCTATAATTGTCTTTTGTGACATCTTTGCTTTCATTCTATAAAAATTCCTCTGGTCCTAGTATCTGAGATCTCATAAACATTTTACCTTTCCCCCCCGCCAGCATGTTTTTACTTTATTTCTTTTAGTTAGTTCCTCAAACACTTGTAATTAACTTAGGTGTAAGGTAAAGATTTGCTTTCATTTTGTTTTTATCAATTGAGCAACTATTCCATAAGCATTTGTTAAGCAGCCCTATCTTTTCCCAGTAGTCTATGATACCTCCTTTATCATATTATAAATTCTTAAATATATTATGGTCTATTTAAAAGTTATTGCTTTTCAATAACATTTGTCATGATAGAAGTTGGACACTTTAAGACAATAAATCACTAGATTAAGGCATAAAAAATATCCCATTTATAATTTCATTAATTCACATTGTTTTTGGACTCTATTAATGCATATATATCATATGTGTGTGCATATGACATATGTGCATGTTGAGCATGAAATTTTTATTTTTATAAAATGCACATAAAACCAGTGATACTACCCTGGCTGGTGTGGCTCAGTGGATTGAGTGCTGGCCTGCGAACCAAAGTGTCGCTGGTTCGATTCCCAGTCAGGGTACATGCCTGGGTTGTGGAGTGGGTCCCCAATGAGGGGCGTGCGGAAGGCAACCACACATTGATGTTCTCTCCTCTTTCTCCTTCCCTTACCCTCTCTAAAAAGAAATAACATAAAAATTTAAAAAATATATTTTTTAAAAACATTGATACCGTATTGTGCCATAATATCCTGTTTTTTAAAATTCTATCAATTTTTCTCATATCATAAAATTCAAAGCCACACATGCAAACAACTCCATACCATCCCATCATAGGATTCTACCATAATTTATTTACCCATTCAGTAAATATTATTTTTTTTCTTTTTTAATATATTTATTGATTATGCTATTACAGTTGTCCCATTTCCCCCCTTCACTCAACTCCATCCTGCCCGCCCCCTCCCTCCCACATTCCCCCCTAGAGTTCATGTCCATGGGTCATACTTATAAGTTGTTTGGCTTCTACATTTCCTACACTATTCTTACTCTCCCCTGTCTATTTTCCACCTATCATTTATGCTATTTATTCTCTGTACCTTTCCCCCCTCTCTCCCCCTCACACTCCCCTGTTGATAACCCTCCATGTGATCTCCATTTCTATGGTTCTGTTCCTGTTCTAGTTGTTTGCTTAGTTTGCTTTTGTTTTTGTTTTAGGTGTGGTTGTTAATAACTGTGAGTTTGCTGTCATTTTTACCGTTCATATTTTTTATCTTCTTTTTCTTAGATAAGTCCCTTTAACATTTCATATAATAAGGGCTTGGTGATGATGAACTCCTTTAACTTGACCTTATCTGGGAAGCACTTTATCTTCCCTTCCATTCTAAATGATAGCTTTGCTGGATACAGTAATCTTGGATGTAGGTCCTTGCCTTTCATGACTTGGAATACTTCTTGCCAGTCCCTTCTTGCCTGTAAGGTCTCTTTGGAGAAATCAGCTGACAGTCTTATGGGAACCCCTTTGTAGGTAACTGTGCCCTTTTCTCTTGCTGCTTCTAAGGTTCTCTCCTTCTGTGTAATCTTAGGTAATGTAATGATGATGTGCCTTGGTGTGTTCCTCCTTGGGTCCAGCTTCTTTGGGACTCTCTGAGCTTCCTGGACTTCCTGGAAGTCTACTTCCTTTGCCAGATTAGGGAAGTTCTCCTTCATTATTTGTTCAAATACGTTTTCAATTTTTTGTTCTTCCTCTTCTCCTTCTTGCACCCCTATAATTCAGATGTTGGAGCGTTTCAAGATGTCCTGGAGGTTCCTAAGCCTGTCCTCATTTTTCTGAATTCTTGTTTCTTCATTCTTTTCTGGTTGGATGTCTCTTTCTTCCTTCTGGGACACACCATTGATTTGAGTCCCAGTTTCCTTCGCATCACTATTAGTTCCCTGTACATTTTCCTTTGTTTCTCTCAGCATGGCCTTCATTTTTTCATCTAGTTTTTGAACAAATTCAACCAATTCTGTGAGTGTCTTAATAACCAGTGTTTTGAACTGTGCATCTGATAGGTTGGCTATCTCTTCTCTCTTCGTTGTATTATTTCTGGAGCTTTGAAGTGTTCTGTCATTTGGGCCATTTTTTTTTTTTTTTTCGTCTTGGTGCGTCTGTTACTTAAAGGGGCAGAGCTTTTGGTGTTCCTGGGGCGGGGTAACGCTGGTGGCCGCGCTGTGACGCTGTACATGGGGGAGGGGCCGAGAGGTAGCAATGGCTCTTGCTGCACTCTCCGCTGGATTTCAGTCACTCCCTCTGCTACCGACAATCAAATTGGGCCCCTCTGGTGCTGGTTCCCGGGTGCGTGGGCCTGTGCACACTCTAGGCCCCTGTGGGTCTCCCCAGTGACCTCTCCTGTCAGGCTGGGAGTCACTCCTGCTGCGGCCCCAACTCCCACGGGTGTTTTCAATCAGAGGTTTGAGGCTTTATTTCCCTGAGGTGCAGCCCTGGGTTGTGCGGTCTGCTTCACTCCCCGCCGTTCCTCTCATTTATCTGTGCACGGATGTGGGGCCGTGGGGTGCTACCCGCCACTCTGCCTGCCCCGTTCTCCGCCACTCTGAGTCCGGCCCTCTCGGTTTATCTGTGCTCGACTGTAGGGCTGCAGGGTCTGCTAGTGGTCAGACTGCCTGCCCCTTTAGTCCCACACTCCGCCAGTCTCGGTCCTGCCACGGCCACGGGAGTCCTCTCCGCCCCGTTGCCCATCTCCGCCCCTCCTACCGGTCTGGATGAATGTTTCTTTTTTATCTACTTGGTGTCGGACTTCCTTGTGGTTCGATTTTCTGTCAGTTCTGGTTGTGCGAGGAGGCGCAGTGTGTCTACCTATGCCACCATCTTGGTTCTTCTCTACATTCTTTAGTTTGAATAGTCTTTTATTTTTCTTTAAATACTCTATTTTCCCTGTGATTGCCTTTGTTATATTAGAATTATAATCTAATTTTTCTGTTAGGCTAGCTCTTTTATCTTTCTTGTTAGTACTAATTAGTATTCTAGGGAGAGAGCGATGTGAAATAAATAATGATAACTTTGCCTTCTTTTCAATGCTTATTCTTCTTATTTTTGTTTAATATCTTGTAGCACTGTGTAGAAAATCAATAACAATTTTAAATTACAGTTTTAAACCTGTTTCTAATTTCAACCAGAATGTTTCCAGTCTTTACAATTAAATAGAACATTCATGTTATGAACACGTTTTTTAACTTACCTAGAAAGTTGTTTTTATACACTTGGAGAAAATGTTATTTTTATCAAAAGACTTTTCAGCATCTATTAAGATGATTGTATAATGTTCTCCTTTGATTTATAGATGGGAGGGTTTTTCTTGATAATAGTAAGAGCTAATACTTATGTAGCGACATAAATGAGATTGGACTCCTATCTTACTTCATACATAAAAATCAATCAGCTCAAAATATATTAAAAGTTGAAGCATAAGATCAGAAACTTTTAAAATCCTAGTGGACATCATGGGAGAAGAGTTTTATGACATTGGCCTTGGCAATGACTTCAGCACATGACACCAAAACCACAGGCAATAAAGGCAAAAATAAACAAGTGGGACTGAGTCAAACTAAAGAGCTTCTGCCCAGAACAAGAAACAATCAACAGAGTGAAAATACAACCTATGGTATGAGAGAAAATATTCATAAACTGTGTGTCTGTTCAGGAGTTAATCTCCAAAATATGTAAGGAACTCTTAAAACTCAATATTAAAAAATGATCTGATTAAAAAGTGGTCAAAGGACCCTAACAAATGTTTCTTCAAAGAAGACATAAAAATGGTCAAAAGGTATATAAAAAGATGCTCAACATCACTAATCATCAGGGACTTGCAAATGAAAACCTGTTAGAAGATGTCATGAAAAGGACATGAATGGCAATTGACCCACAAGAGGCTCCTCATCCCCTGCCTTGTCCTTGGAATATGCATTCCAGTTGCCTTCCTCAGTCCCAGAAGCTGCTCCAAGGATACAGCTTTGAGATAGAAATGGAATGTTGAGACTGTCTGCACTGGGTACATTACTGAACTTAACTTATGGCTTCTTGTGTATGTTCATGAACCCTGTTAATGTCTCTGCATTAACTTTTAAGATTGTGGTCCATGGGTGTGTACAACTACTCATCTTGTGGTCACCCAACACAAGCCTTTTAAGTGAGTTCCCTTGCTCATTAAAACTGCCACCTACTAATCTGGAGTGGTCTGCCTCTTTCCTCAGTCTCTCCTTGCCCCAAGTGAGTATGGAGGGTTGGCAGGGGACACAGAGGTGGGGTAGGGGGAGGTGCAGTTCCATATTACATCTCAGAAGCTCCCCAGGAAGTTATGATCCACCAAAATGACAATGGCATGTCACCTCACACCTGTTAGGATGCTTCTTATTAAGCACACACACAGAAAAGTTAACAAGTTATCTATATGGGTAAAGATATAGATAAATTGGAACCCTTGTACACTGTTGGTGGGAATGTAAATGTATGTATATTATTAAGCATGATTAGGGAAATGTTTTCTTGTTTCCTTAGTTCCCTGTGTCTTTAAGGTTTTCTTATTGGGATTATTCTAAATTCATCAAAGAATTAAGAATCTTTCCATGTTTGTAAATAATTTGGAATCATTTAAATAAGTAATATCCTTAAGATTTTAAAATATTTATAGATAAGTTTTTGGCCTATAATCTTTTGAGGGAAGTCATTTATGCTACTTTTAAATATATTTAGTGGCTATTATTCCTTTCAAATTTTCCATTTCATCTAATCTCAATCTTGACAACTTATATATTTCAAAAAAGTGTGATATTCACATATAGTTTAAAATTGATTTCCCTAAATTTATTCATACTATATATTTAAAATTACTTACTCTTTTCACATTCCAGAAGACTGATAGAAAAAGTTCATATTTTATTGATTTATATATTTGTGTAATAGTTATAAATTCACCTAAACTGCAGGTATAGGTGATGAGGGAGATGTGAACTGAATTTAAAGTGCGAGAAACTCTTTTTCTTTTCATCATCAAACTGAACTTTTGAGGATGCTGCTTTTACAGAAATAAAAACAAAAGCAAATGCAAAGTCATCTCTGCTTGCAGAATAAATCCAAAAGGACTGGGGAGATGAACATTGTCCCATGAAAGGGACTACTCCGTCATATCTGTTGCTCTCCAAAAAAGCTCAGTATTAAAGTTCGCGAGTGACTCATAATCAACTCTTCTCTCAGTGTACTATTTAAGAAATATTATTAATATTCTTCAAATACATGTGGTTTCACTGTTGCCTAATATTGCACAGTAGAAATATTCCAATTTACTTAATCATTTTATTATTGTTGGATATTTGGATTCTTTCATGCATCACTGTGATGAAAAGTTTTAGAGATTAACTACTCATCAGACACATGGTTTGCAAATATTTTCTCTCAATCTGTAGGTTGTATTTTCACTCTGTTGAGTGTTTCATGTTCTGTGCAGAAGCTGTTTAGTTTGACGCCACGCTACTTCTTTATTTTTGCCTTCGTTGCCTGGATTTTGGTGGCTTGCCTGTGAAATCATTGCCAAGCCAATGTCATGAAACTCTAACCCCATGATTTTTACCTAGGATTTTAAAAGTTTCCAATCTTATATTTAAATCTTTAATAAAACTTTGCCCACATCTCTGATAATTTTCTTAAGGTAGATGTCTAAAATTTTAGTTGCTAGATAAAGGAGGGAAACATTCTCAATTTTTAAAGTGTTTGCTAATTTACATTTGCACCGGCATAGCTTGAAAGAGCTCATTACTTTGAACCAGACACTGTATATTTCACTCTTTATCATTATTAATATGATGGGCAAAAAGTTACTTGGTGATTGGGGAGGTAATCTATTTATTCATCATTATTTATACATACATTGTAAATATACATTATTATAATGTACATATTATTATTATGTATTGAACTTTTATATCACTATTGTGGGTCTTGAGTCATGCTATGTCAGAGTTTTTAAGAAACTTGTCTATTTGTACAAACAGGTATGTAAACAAATAATTATAGCACATGGAAATTACTGCCTAAAGCACGTAGAAAGTATTTTGAGAACACAGAAAAAGAAAACAATAACGGGAGCCGGATGATGGAGAGATTAGGCTTCACAGAAATAGTAGCATTTGAATTTAAACTTGGAGACTAAGATTGCCTGAAGTACAAGTGTAGGAGGGGAAGGATTTTCCAGAATAAAGAGAATGTATGAATTCAAGAAGTATGAAGGAAATGGTGTGTTCAGAGAACTGTAAAGAGATCAGTATGATTACAGAATGGAGTTCATTTAAGTGAGTGAGACATAGTGAATTTAGAAAAGTGAATTGTGATCAGATTGTGAAGGATTAGTCTCTTAAGCTGTGACCCTTAACAGAACATTTTAACTAGTGCAAGTGCTTTTAATATGTATTTTCACAGTATCATGAATGTCTCTTTTCACAACTATTACATTAAAAAAAATCCTCACCTGAGGATATATTTTTATTATTTTTTGATAGATTGGGATAGATAGATAGAGAGAGAGAGAGACATCAATGTGAGAGAGAAAGATCAATTGGATGCCTCCTGCATGCACCTCAACCAGGGGCAAACCTGCAAACTATGTATGTACCCTGACTGGGAATTGAACCTGCAAACTTTTGTTGTATGGGGTGACGCTGCAAGCAGCTGAACCAGCCATCCAGGGCACACCTATCACATTTTAATTACTTATTAGTTTCATTTTCTCTAGACTCTAATATCCACAAGGGCAAGGAGTGTATCTGTCAGATCCTCTCTTACAGCACCAGTTCCTAGCACAGTGCCTATTGAATAAATGAATGAATGAATGAATGAATGAATGGACTTTTTAAGCATTAAGGATTTATTAAAGCAAATAAATAAATATATATAATTAATTATAAATAAATATGTAAATATATTTAAATAATATAATGGTGGCTTGAAGAGCAGCTGCCCAAAAGATATGTCCAAGTTATAACCCATCAGCACCTGAGAATGTGGACTTATTTGGAAATAAGGTCTTTGAGGATATACTTATGGATCTCAAGATGAGATCATACTAGATTTCAGATGGATCCTAAGTCCAAGGACAGGTATTCTTATAACAGAAAAGGCAGGGAAATATTAAACACAGGCACACAGATGAGGCCACATGAAGATGGAAGCAGAAATTAGAGTTATGCTGCCGCTAACCAAGCAATGCCTAGAGCCATTAGAGTCTCGAAAAGGCAAGGGAGTACACTTTCCTAGAGCTTTAGTAAGGAGCACAGCCCTGCCAACACTTTAATTTTGGTCTTGTGGCCTCCATAACTGTAAGAGAATAAACTTCTATTGTTTTAGACCATCCAGTTTGGGGTTATTATTTAGAGCAGGCTTAGGAAACTAATGCAGATATATAATATATGTTCAATTATATGTTTTTTAATTATTGTTTAACTACAGTTATCTCCATTTTCCCCCACCACTGTCCCCTACCCCCACCCTACCCCACCCATCCCTGCCTCCCACCCACAATCCTACCCCCATTTGGCTTTGTCCATGGGTCCTTTATACATGTTCCTTGATGTCCCTTCCCCTTCTTTCCCCCATTACCCCCTCTCCCTCCCTTCTCCCCTCTGGTTACCATCAGTCTGTTCTTTATTTCAATGTCTCTGGTTATATTCACCAGGGGGAAATTGATCAATGGAATACAAAAAAGAAAGGGTGATGACAGGGTAAGAATTAAGGAGGGCATTTGTTGCTAATGGGCCAGGTTGGAAATGATTGAAGACTGAAAAAAATGTCTGTAGCAAGGGAATGTATCTTATATATTCAGAAGATAAAAGTTAGACATATATTGGAATTTGGGGGGAATTAAGTAACGGAAGAACATAAAGATGAGTTCCAGATTTCTCACACAATTTATTGACTGACGGTTTTGTTAATAGAAATAAAGAATGGGATTGCTGAGGTAGGGGGAGAGGTGGGGGGAAATGGCAGAAAACTATACTTGAACAACAATAAAGTTCAAAAGTATTTAATAAAAAAAAAGAATGCAAGAGGAATCATGGATATGGCAGATCTGTACCTAAGACTGAGCTATTCTTTGTCAAGTATGACCAGGGAATATCCTCTTCTTTAGCTTAATGATCAGATAATTATACGGAGATTTCATAATATTCTGGAACTTATAAGTCTCCCATTCTTTGCCTAAGGACTCTGTGTGCATGTTGGAGGACACTTTTAACACTCAGCCAGTCAGTTGACAATTGTGCTTAGTACTCGCTTCATGCTTTTACAGAACCTCAGCATCTGCCTGAGGTGTGAGGGTTTAGCCCTTTCTCAGGTCTTTCTTGAGCATACGCACAACCATGATATGTTCACAGCCCTACATCTGAGCCTGACCTTCTAGGTGTCCAGGAATATATCTGAACTTTTCAAAGCCTTGTACAGACAACTCATTCCCTAGCTTTTCCTTTTAAGACTTTTGGTTAGCCTTTGTCCCAGCTGTTATCCACTGCTTCAGTCAGCCATGATTTTACTCAATTGCCTGTAATTATTTTTGACAAACACTCCCTGGGAAAAAGATATTTACTCCTGGTGACCCCCAAGACAGCTCAAATAAGACAGCCTTGCAAGTAAGGTCTTCCAGGGAAATATCAGACAGGTGAAATAATGTGAATTATTTGGAAATGAGGCTCTGAAGGAGTCCCAATAACACTCTGCTTCTTGTGATGACAAGTCTGCAAATTTTCTTTCTTTTTTTCTGAGAGAGAGAGAGAGAGAGATAGAGAGAAATATGTAAGGGTGGCCTCCCATACCCACCCTGACAGGGGATGGAACCCACAACCTGTTGGTGTACAGGATGACACTCCATCAACTGAGCCACCCGGCCAGGGCAGGCTGTGAGTTTTCATGGTGATTTCATGGTGATTGTGGATATTGGTTCTCAAAGCTACTGAGAATCTGGAGATGGAAATTGGAATAGGACAAATTAAAATGCCACAAAACTTGCCACTCTTACTGAGATTCATGTGTTTTATTTGAATTAACTCTTTCTGAATTGCTGCAAGCATTTATTCAATTTCCAGATTTCAGAAAAAAATCATTTGTTTCTGATCATTTTTGCTATGTTTTTTATTGCTTTTAAGAAGAAGAGAAGTTTAGAAGGTCCTTACTCTGCCATTATGCTGTGCTGGTTTTCACCCCACATTTATATTTGGTTAGACTTCTATATTAATTACAATACATCCAAATTATTGCTTCTTAGTTCTTTTATTACACGTGCACTTAGGTACATGGCCAAAGATTTTCTTGAACTAAGTCTGTGTAGTGGAAAATAGTTCAGAGTATAAAGATCCCTTTGAACTACTTCAGCAATGACCTTGCTCCCTATTCAGGTCCTCATTATGTACATATGTCAAAATCAATCTTTAAAACTGCTTTTTATTTACAACACCTGAAAGTTTCTTGATTGTGTATAGTAGCAGTTGAGTGACATTTTAGCTATTGTTCTTATTAAGTATATCAAAGAAGTCATCACAGAGGTTTTTCTTTTGAACAACAAAAAAAAATCCAATCTTCCTCATTCCCTCTGAAAGAATTCCATCACTGGACAAAAGAATTACTATGTGTGCTAGCTGGGCAAAATCATAGAGTAATAATAACAAGAAATAATAAAATAGAAGAGATGCCTCATGTTGACATCATAGGAAAAGACAAGTTAGAATTACATTTTTTAACATAGCTGTATCTTCTGCATTAAACAGAACAGTTCTACAGAGAATAATGAATAAATTTTTTCTATGGGAAAATTTATTCATTATTGCTTAGGAAAAAATGAAGTAAATACTTTAATCAATATCATGTGACTGAAATTAAGGCGAACAATTGACTTTTAGGTATCGGTGTATGAATAATCCATACAACACCTTTCCTTTCTTGTTTCTCCTCTAATCTCTCATTTTCTCTTTAGTTACTAACAGTAGGGAGAAAAACTCTGGGTGCAATGTCTGGCTGTGATATTCAAAGAACATTCCAAAGTCAAATAAATATAATTGATTTGTGATTAACTGTTATTCAATAATACTATGCTATTTACCTCTCATTGGGATATTTATATATTATGTATATAAAGGGAAAATTATTTCAACAATAGCATTTTATTGTTAACTTCTTATATTTATACTTAATATCACTCAGCTAGTTTTGAAGTCATAAATATTTCCCCATGGAAGGGACTAGTGAGAGAAAATTCATGTATCTCTCACCCTGTCTCCATCAGGATGTTATATCTTCAACATTATCTATAGGCATTCGTTCTACCTGCCTGTTTTAATGTAAACCTGTATCTCCCCAAAAGATACCACTTCTCTGGCATTCTTCTCAAGTGCTAGATGCTTATTTTTCAAGTCCCATATATTATGGGGTTAAGAGTTAGTGTCCTACTTCCTCCACTTTGAAGTAATCATTACCCTCTTATGTTTCCTTCTTGTTAGGTAATTATCTCACACTTTTGTTAGAACAAAGACCACAAAAGTCACACAAAACCATTTCAGCAAGTATGTATACTCCTCAAAGATCTAGATTTTTGCAGGGGTTTTCAGTTCAGCTCTGCCTCAACTTGCACAAGCCTAAGGTCTAATTTCTCACTTTTGATGGGATTGGCTGTTTATCCCTGAAACTCCAGCTTCCTGGTATGGGCAGCCCATATTTCACTTACCTTATGTGTTTCAACTCCTTACATAACTCTGTGGCCCTTGGCTATTTCTTTCTTAAGATATCAGCAATGTATTTAAAAGTACATTTTTGTACTTTATACACATCTATGTGCTTCACACGAGAATCTTCTAGAATTTTCTTTTATGTCAGAATATCTAGTTCACTGTTCTGTGATAAACATTAATATGAACTTTTATTTTTATTCTTAATTTAATGCCTTAATATTTGTTTTTTTGGTGTGTCTTGGCCCACGTCTTTTTTTTATAATGCCTATATACATATATATGTTTCTACATATAATGGAAAACAATTCACTTTTTTTTAAAGTAACAGATAAATTCTTATTTTATTTATTTATTTATTTTAAAATATATTTTATTGATTATGCTATTGCAGTTGTCCCATTTCCCCCCCTTTATTCCCCTCTACCCTGCACAACCCCTCCCACCCACATTCCCCCCCTTTATTCATGTCTATGGGTCATACATATAAGTTCTTTGGCTCCTACATTTCCTATACTATACTTACCCTCCCCCTGTCTATTTTCTACCTACCATTTATGCTTCTTAAATGGTAGGTAGCTCTGCACCTTTCCCCCCTCACTCCTCCTCCCATTACCCTGCTGATAACCCTTCATGTGATCTCCATTTCTGTGATTCTGTTCCTGTTCTAGTTTGCTTAGTTTGTTTTTGTTTTTAGGTTTAGTTGTTAATAACTGAGTTTGTTTTCATTTTACTGTTCATATTTTTGATCTTCTTTTTCTTAGATAAGTCCCTTTAACATTTCATATGATAAGGGCTTGGAGATGATGAATTCCTTTAACTTGACCTTATCTGGGAAGCACTTTTTCTGCCCTTCCATTCTAAATGACAGCTTTGCTGGATACAGTAATCTTGGATGTCGGTCCTTGCCTTTCATGACTTTGAATACTTCTTTCTGTCCCCTTCTTGCCTGCGAGGTTTCTTTGGAGAAATCAGCTGATAGTCTTATTGGAACTCCTTTCTAGGTAACTGTCTCCTTTCCTCTTGCTGCTTTTAAAAGTCTCTCCTTATCTTTAATCTTTTTTTTGTGTGTGTGTGTGTGTGTGTTTTATTTATTTATTTATTTTTCTTTTTTTTAATATATTTATTGATTATGCTATTACAGTTGTCCCATTTCCCCCCCCACTCCACTCCATCCTGCCCACCCCCGTCCCTCCCACATTCCCCCCCTATAGTTCATGTCCATAGGTCATACTTATAAGTTCTTTGGCTTCTACATTTCCTACACTATTTTTACCCTCCCCCTGTCTATTTTCCACCTATCATCTATGCTACTTATTCTCTGTACCTTTCCCCCTCTCTCCCCCTCCCACTCCCTTAATGACAACCCTCATGTTCTAGTTGTTTGCCTAGTTTGCTCTCATTTTTGTTTTATGTGTGGCCATTAATAACTGTGAGTTTGCTGTCATTTTTACTGTTCCAATTTTTGATCTTCTTTTTCTTAGGTAACTCCCTTTAACATTTCATATAATAAGGGCTTGGTGATGATGAGCTTCTTTAACTTGACCTTATCTGAGAAGCACTTTATCTTCCCTTCCATTCTAAGTGATAGCTTTGCTGGATACAGTAATCTTGGATGTAGGTCCTTGCGTTTAATCTTGGGTAATGTAATTATGATGTGCCTTGGTGTGTTCCTCCTTGGGTCCAGCTTCTTTGGGACTCTCTGAGCTTCCTGGACTTCCCGGAAGTCTATTTCCTTTGCCAGATTAGGGAAGTTCTCCTTCATTATTTGTTCAAATAAGTTTTCAATTTTTTGTTCTTCCTCTTCTCCTTCTGGCACCCCTATAATTCGGATGTGGGAACGTTTCAAGGCATCCGGGAGGTTCCTAAGCCTCTCCTCATTTTTCCAAGTTCTTGTTTCTTCATTCTTTTCTGCTTGGATGTTTGTTTCTTCCTTCTGGTCCACACCATTGATTTGAGTCCCAGTTTCCTTCTCATCACTATTGGTTCCCTGTACATTTTCCTTTGTTTCTCTTAGCATAGGCTTCATTTTTTCATCTGTTTTTCGAATAGATTCAACCAAGTCTGTGAGCATATTGATAACCAGTGCTTTGAACTGTGCATCCGATAGGTTGGCTATCTCTTCGTCGCTTAGTTGTATTTTTTCTGGAGCTTTGAAGTGTTCTGTCATTTGGGCCATTTTTTTTTTTTTTTTTTTTTTGGTCTTGGCGCGTCTGTTACTTTAAGGGGCGGAGCCTTAGGTGTTCACCGGGGCGGGGTAATGCTGGTCGCTGCGCTGTGACGCTGTACGTGGGGGAGGGGCCGAGTGGGAGCAATGGCGCCCGCCTCACTCTCCTCCGGATTTCAATCTTTCACTCCGATACCCACAATCATACTGGGCCCCTCTGGTGCTGGTTCCCGAGTAAGTGGGCCTGTGCACACTCTAGGCCCCTGTGGGTCTCTCCAACAACCTCTTCTGTGAGGCTGGGAGTCTCTCCTGCTGCCGCCCCAACCCCCAGGGGCGCTTTCAATCAGAGGTTTGAGGCTTTATTTCCCGGAGCTGGAGCCCTGGGTTGCACAGTCTGCTTTGTTGCCCGCCGTTTGTCCGGTTTATCTGTGGGCGAATTTGGTGCCGCGCGGGGTGCTACCCGCTGCTCTGCCTGCCCCACTCTCCGCCACTCTGAGTCCGGCCCTCTCGGTTTATCTGCGCAGATGTGGGGCCGCAGGGTCTGCTAGTGCTCGGACTGCCTGCGCCATTTGTCCCACACTCCGCCAGTCTCAGTCCCGCCACAGCCGCGCGAGTCCTCTCCACCCCGGTGCCCGTCTCCGCCCCTCCTACCAGTCTGGATGAATGGTTATTTTCTATTTTCTTGGTGTTGGTCCCCCTTGTTGTTCGATTCTCTGTCAGTTCTGGTTGTGCGAGGAGGCGCAGTGTGTCTACCTACGCCGCCATCTTGGTTCTCTCCCTTATCTTTAATCTTAGCCAATGTAATTATGATGTGCCTTGGTGTGTTCCTCCTTGGATCCAACTTCTTTGGGACTCTCTGAGCTTCCTGGACTTCCTGGAAGTCTATTTCCTTCACTAGATTGGGGAATTTCTCCTTCATTATATTTTCAAATAAGTTTTCAATTTCTTGCTCTTCCTCTTCTCCTTCTGGCAGCCCTATGATTCGGATGTTGGAATGTTTAAAGTTGTCCCGAAGCTCCTGAGCCTCTCCTCATTGTTTTGAATTCTTGTTTCTTCATTCTGTTCTGGCTGCATGTTTGTTTCTTCCTTCTGCTCCAAACTGTCAATTTGAGTCCCAGTTTCCTTCCCGTCACTGTTGATTCCCTGTACATTTTCCTTTATTTCACTTTTCATAGCCTTCATATTTTCCTCTAATTTGTGACCAAATTCAACCAATTCTGTGAGCCTCCTGATTACTAGTGTTTTGAACTGTGCATCTTGTAGGTTGGCTATGTCTTCGTCTCTTAGTTGTATTTTTTCTGGAGCTTTGATCTGTTCTTTCATTTGGGCCCTTTTTTTTTTTGTCTCTGTGCACCTGTTACATAGAAAGGGGCGGAGCCTTAGGTATTCACCAGGGCGGGGCAACCCAGGTTGCCATTTCCTGTCGCTGTAAGTATGGGAGGAGTCCGAGGGGCACTAGTGTCACGTGTTCAGCTCTCGGCTGGCAGTCACTTCCCCTGCTACCCACAATCAAATTGGCCCTTCTGATGCTGTTTCCTGGGTGGTGGGTTTGTGTACATTCTAGGCCCCTGTGGGTCTCTCCAACAAACTCTCCTGTGAGGCTGGGAGTTTCTCCTGCTGCCGCCTCAACCCCCACAGGTGTTTTCAATCAGAGGTTTGAGGCTTCATTTCCCCTCGCTGGAGCCCTGGGTTGCCCGGTTTGTCTTGCTCCCCAGTTGTTCCTCCTGGTTTATTCTCAGGCGAATGTGGGACCTCCCAGTCTGCAAGCCACCACCTTGCCCAGTCTGCCGGCTGCCAGCTCACTGGTCCTGGCCCTCCAGCCGTTGCCCTGCTGGAAGTCCTCTCTGACCAGCTGCCCATATCCACCCCTCCTACGAGTCTGGGTGAGTGTTTCTTCTTTAACTCCTTGGGTGTTGGACTTCCATAGAGTTCGATTTTCTGGCAGTTCTGGTTGTTTTTTGTTTTTAAATTTGTTATTGTCCTTCTTTTGGTTGTACGAGGAGTCACAGTGTGTCTACCTACGCCTCCATCTTGGCTGGAAATCTGCAATTCAGTTGATTCCATAAAGATTTCAGTATTATGATACCAAACTCTTGATATAATGCTATGCCTTTTCTAAATGACAACATATATGTTCACACATGCAAACACACACATACCAAAAAAGAAAACACAGATTTTTTTATTGCTGAAACACTAGATATATTCTTTTAAAATCAGGAACAAATTATGTTTACTATTATAATTATTTTATAATATTTCAAAACAACATTATAATAATTATTTTACTTATACAAACTATGTTAATATTGTGTTAAACTTTTAATTTTGGCTGTTCAGCTTCAAAATGAACCTTGATTCAATTGATTTAATCTATGTTGGCTATCTGTTTATTTAACATTGTCATCTCTTTGATGCTTCATTGTGTCAGACCTGTTATATATTGCCAATAGCTACAATGAGCATGGCATGGCCATTTTTTCCTTGGTTACCATGGTGGAAGAAACCCTAGTGCCCTGAGGACCACTAAGTAGGAATTAAGTTTGAATGACTCAATATCATTATAGAAACTATTTCCACATCAAGTAAGACAAGTATAATGTTTTTTAAATTTGATTCCAACTCACGAATTATGTTCTTCAGTATATATGCCATTGTTGATTTTTAATATATAATCTTCTAAAATTTATATATATAATCTTATAAAATTCTAATATTTGCTGCTATAGGAAAAGACATCCTGTTGGCACTATTGTTGGGAACAACATACTGTAACGTATCATTTTATTTAAATATTCCTATGTTATTTGAATTTTTTCATTCAAATTCTTGCTAGCTTAGTTTATGACCCTGGTGACCAGATCTATCACTTCTTTTCCTGTCTAACCTATGTTGCAGATGCATCCTTTGCTCTGAATATTGTAGTTTCTCTAATAACTTTTGTGAAACTTTGGTTGCACATTTAAAAGATAGGAAGGAACTAGTGATTTTTTTCAGCAAATAACATAAATAACTGGTATAATAGGCAAAATATTGTTTTAGGAATGTTAAAGGAATTATGATTGTTTAGTTTACAGAATGAAGTGTTAAGGACTGATTAAATTACTCCTCCTAACATAAAAACCTTCTAAGAGAAGAATATTGGAAAATAATGTGCATGTGTTATCAAACAAGAAGAGATTCACTATAGTGGCAATGAGAAATATGGGTTTTAGACAAACAGAAAAGATGGATAAAATATTAAAATGCATTATATGCTTCTTGAGGTCTTCAAGACAATATACTATCATCCATCCTGAATGGTTTAGCTTAAAGGAAGAGGGATTAGGACAAATAATTCCACAGTTTATTTTTAATTTTTAATAATGCCACCATTTATATCTCTCGTTTTGTAAATCCCTACATGACTTATGTCATCAATAGGTAATGCTAGCAGTTGGAAAAGGGTTCTCTTGACATCTGCTGGAATTTGTTAGCTTGGAATCAGATGCTTTTTACCTTCCCTAAGAATGGGCAATTCTAATTTATTCAGAATGAAAGAACAAATTTTCCTCATGTGAAGAAGGATATTTCATCCTTCGCTTTCCCCCTTGGGTATTATTTCTAACAGTTTTAGCATTAAACTAGATTAGCAATAATACAACTCTCTGACCTTGGTTAAACATCTGACCTACGCTGATATCATCAATAATGTATACATGAGATAAATCTGCACCACAAGCTTACAGAAGTTTACTTTGCCCAGAATATGCCCCCAATTTTGGACAATAAAGCTATTGTTTACTAATACACAGAATATGCCAGAGGCTAAAATGTCTATATACAAAATTGGCTATAGTTCAAAAGTATCTTCCACACAATGCAATACCCTTGTTCCTTGCCTCTACCTGGCATCTTCCTAGGCCCTTAGTTGACAGAACCTCTATTTGAAAACATTCCCATTTTGAAAGAAGCTAAAATAACATTTATGGGCAAAGACTTTGGTTGTCACACATATTTTATTATACCATAAAAATCATTCATACAACATAACAACTTTTTTGATGAGCTTTATTATTATTTTGTGTGTTTGTATTTTTATGTTTTTGGTCTTTGTTTTTTAAAAATATTTTTGGTATTCCTGGCCAGTTACAACTCACATTGTTCATAAATTGGGTTTAATGCATGTATTACAAGCTGATATCTAAAATACCATTCCTAAAAGGTACTCCAAAATATTAAGGCATGCCAACTTAGATTTTCTACAGAAGATGAAATTGATATGTTTTATCTGAGCAAAACAAGAAAAAGATGCTATTGATAGTTTTGGTTGAGTAAAATATGCATCTGGTAAAATTTGAAGGAGTCGTGATTGGAGTAGATAGGAAATTGGTATTTAATGAAAATATTTTAACCTTTCCATTCCCAAAATTTCCCACAGCACACTGGATCTTGCATATTACAGTTAATATGACAAGTAGATACATGTGAAGGACTAAATGTCCTATATAAATGTACAAAGAGTAACAAACTTTGACATTATAGGTATTCTTTTTCTTATAAACAAACATTCTAAAATAAAAGTTTCTAAAATATGCAAGTTGAAGAGTAAATACATAAGGATATGCTGCAAAGCTTGTTTTCAATAGTGAAATGAATTTATAAAAGGAATTTGCTGAGATACATGCTTATAGCAAGCAGTTAAAATCAATAATTCATTGAGGATGCTTCTAAGATGAAAATGATATGCAACCAATATTCTAAAGTAGGTCAAGGGAAAATAAGATTTATTAAAAAAAAGAGGTTTTCCAGAAAAAAATGGTATGTAGAAGATTGTAACTTTATTCAGCAGCTACATATATTGAGAATATAGAATCGTGAAATGGTATAAGTTCTAGGAATTTCATGAGCTTACTACTAATCATAGGACACAGGAAATAGATCTTTTTGAAATGAGATGACAAATGGGTGGGACAATAAGGTAAGAATGAGTAGGGCGAGCAACTAGGGATCAGAAGTTTTCACCTTATTCAAATTGTGCCTGGTGAAATGCTGACAGGCAGAGCACTGATAATTGACAGACTTGGATATCCCACAGTTCCTGCCTCTGTTTCCTAGATCTAAGCTTTTCTCACTGCCGCGAAGATAATCTTTTCAAACAGTGCTCACATTAGATTACACTTAAATAAACATCTACAGAAGGACCTCGTGCTAAATTCCTAAGGCCTGACTTAAATTCCCTCCTTATATCATATCTAATGCCTCCATTTCTTTTGACTCCACATACTGGGAATGTAAATATATTGTACCTTCCCACATACAACTTTCCATCACTATGTTATGATCTGTCCTCATTACATTTGCTGTGAGCCTTTGTTATTACTTTCAGGTGCTTATCATCTGAACTTCTATGTTGATGAATTCCTTACCTTATGAATTTTGGAGGGAGAGAGAGCCCATCTCACACTGTAGAAACGGAAGGAAAAAAAACAATACTCACTTCTCCAACCTACCTTTTAACTAGGGATAGGCATGTGACTAGGATGGGCACCCACCTAAATTTTGAATTTGGTGTTACTGCCCCTGTTTTTGTCATTTACCAATACAGTACATTCTCTATTGTACACTTACTCCCTGTTTCCCACTCATTTCCCAAGCTTAGTGTTTTTATCTTCCTTGTAATTTTGTGAGGTACCAAATAGATTTTAATAAAATGTTTTTCCCTAAATAATCCTAAAAACAGCTTGTGCTGCCTGCAGTGAAGAACCTTAAATAAATCGTCTTGTATACCGGTCTTTTGGTTTGGTTTTGGAGGTTTCAACTATGAACCTTTATTAGGATATTTTGGAGGGTTTTCCCCTTCCAAAGTATGCACTTTTCTTTCTTTTTTTTTTCCTGTTAATTCTTTTTTTCCTATCCAATTTATTTTTTAAAATTTTTATTGTTATTCAATTACAGTTGTCTGCATTTTCTTTAACAAAGGAAAACATCTACAGTCAATAAAAGTGATGTCTTAATCATAGGGATTCAGGCATCATATGAAAGTTTGTGGAGAAACGCCTTTGAGGCAGAGAGACATTCCCACATTATTTTCAAATCACAGTTAAGCAGTGGCTTACTTCCTATACAGCCACTTCCAGACATATCACATGTTTGGCATCCAAAATGATCCACAAGTCTGAGGACTGATGTCCTTTTTTTCCTAAATGTTTATCTAACCTATTTTTTAAATTGTAAATGGATTATGTCCTGAACAAACTTTTTTTTAAAGACTTTATTTATTTTTAGACAGAAGGAAAGGGAGGGAGAAAGAGAGGGAGAGAAACATCAATGTGTGGTTACTTCTTGTGTGCCTCCCGCTGGGAGCCTGGCCTGCAACCCAGAAATGTGCCCTGACTGGGAAGTGAACTGGCAACCTTTCGGTTCACAGGCCAGTGCTCAATCCACTGAGCCATGCCAACCAGGGCTCCTGAAAAAACATTTAATGAAAAACACATAAGGCCTACCCTCAAATTAATGTATTTGAGAATATTTATTACATTTTTTATGGATTTTAGAATGTTGTGTTCATGTGCTACGTTGAATTTCATATATTGTTAATATATGCATACATATATGTATATATAAAAACAGTTTTTCTGTCAATTAATTAATTGCATATAATGCTAAGCATAGAAAGAACAATACATAGACAGTTCTTTCTTCACTTAGCATTATGTGCAAAAGATTTTTCATCTAATGTTACCAGTAGAAAGAAAAAGAACAAAAAATATTTATAAGCCGTTCTTTTTTTGTTCACAACAACCACTCTTTTTTTTTAATGTATTTTCATTTCAGATACTGTATTCTTCATTTCTGACTAGTTCTCTTTTATGGTTTCTATGTACTTTTTTAAGTTTACCCTATTTGTTGAAATTCTCACTGAGTTCATCCACTCTTCCTCTAAGTTCATTGAGAATCCTTACAACCAATGTTTTCTTTCTTTTTTTTTTTTAATTTTTATTGTTATTCAATTACAGTTGTATGCCTTTTCTCCCCATCCCTCCACCCCACATCATCTGAACCCACCTCCCTCCCCCACCTCCACCCTCCCCCTTGGTTTTGTCCATGTGTCCTTTAACAACCCCTCTTAAATGGAATACTCAAGGTTTCTTTGCTCTGTAAGAGAGCAAACTAACTGTAATAGTTATCTAAGAAGAACAAACAGCAAATTGGGCTGGAATCATGCTTCATACAGACCAATAAAACAAGAGGAGTCCAAAAACAAACATGACTACCCTGGCAGGTGTGGCTCAGTTGGTTGGAGCATTGTATTGTAAACCAAAATGTTGGGGGTTTGATTCCTGGTCAGGGAACATGGCTAGGTTACAGCTTTGACACCCGCCTGGGGCGTGTATGGGAGGCAAGCTATCCATGTCTCTCTCTAATCAAATAACATATTTTTAAAAAATTAAAAACAGCCCTGGCTGGTGTAGCTCAGTGGATTGAGCACGGGCCTGTAAACCAAAGGGTCGCTGGTTCAATTCCCAGTTAGGGCACATGCCTGAGATTTCGGGCCAGGTCCCCAGTTTGGGGTGCACGAGAGGCAAACACATTGATGTTTCTCTCCCTCTCTTTCTCCTTCCCTTCCCCTCTCTCTAAAAATAAGTAAATAAAATCTTTAAAAAAAATTGAAAACAAAACAAAATGAAGCATGACTGACTGTCCTTTGTTCCATGAAACCTTGAACGATCCTAAAGAATCAAGAGCCTACATGGGTATTATCCACAGGAGTGGATTTTTTATCTGGGCACATAAGGATTTGGAAATATCACCCAGATGTCATAGTACAGCAGGGCTTAGGCCTTTCCATTTGTAAGTAACTTTATGTTATGAAAAAGGACTGGAAGAGGCCACAGCAGTTCTCTAGTGTTTTACGGCTTGCATTATACCATGATAATTTTCACATGCATGCTAACTTGTAAACATCTCTACATTGAAGGGAACACTTGTTTCAGTGTCCTAATGGAGGAAAAGTTATAACAGTGTGTCTTCACTGACAGACAATTTAGACATAAAAAGGGAAGGTAGGTTTTATAAAAGGAAAGCAAGGAGTAGGCCTTGCCCATAATGACTGACCATGGACAAACCACTTATTTGGTGAAGGAAGGAGACTGTTTTGATTCTCTGCTTAGACATTTGATATAGTTAAACATACAGTAGAGAATCCTCATCATTAGAGGGATGAGAAACTGGAATGGATAATATCTGATTGTTGTTTAATATTATCTTAAATAGACAATAAAAATCTTTATGAAAATCTCTTTTGACTGATGTCTATTTCTGATAATTCTGAAATTCTCATCCATTTCCTTATAAAAAGAATCTGTCCAGTTGGGGTCAGCTACAGATGGGAAAAAAATGTTTTCCCTTATGTTTTGGCCAAAATTTGCTCTAAAACACCATAAATATTTACCTTGAAAACTTGGGGTATCTTTTTGTAAATTTTTCAATTACACTTGACATGTTTCAGGTGTGCAACATAGTGATTACACATTTATATGATTTACTAAATGGTCTCCCCCCCCATATCTCAAGTACCCACCTGACATCACACATAGTTATTACAATGTCATTGACTTTATTCCCTATGCTATATTTTACATCCCGTGACTATTCTGTAACTGGCAATTTGTACTTAAACTCTTTACCTTTTTCAGTCAGCCCCCCAAACCTGTTCCTGTCTGGCAAACATCAGGATATTCTATGTATTTGTGACTGTATTTCTATTTTATTTGTTTGTTTATTTTGTTTTGTTTTATATTCTACATATAAGTGAAATCATATTATATTTTTCCTTCTCTGTATGACATATTTCACTTACCATAATACCCACTAGGTCCATCCATGTTGTGGCAAATGGAAAGGTTTCATTCTTTTTTATGACTGCATAATATTCCATTGTATGCATGCACCATATCTTCTTTATCCATTCATCTATTGGTGGGCACTTAGGTTGCTTCCATATCTTGGCTATTGTAAACATGCTGCAATGAATATTTTTAATGAACTATTTTTAACTTCATTGAGAAACAATTGACAAGTTTTATATATATATATATATATATATATATATAAATTATATAGTGTGATGGTTTGATATATATATATATAACTGATTAGCAAGATCAAGACAATTAACACATCCATCACCTTATGTAGTTTACTTTGTGTATGTGTGTGTGTTGAGAATTCTTAAGATCTCCTCTCAGCAACTTTCAAGTACACAGTACCATGTTGTTAACTACAGTAACCATGCTGTACATCAGATCCTGAGAACATACTCTTATAACTAAAAGTTGGTATCATTTCCTAAATCCTTAATTTCTCTTAAAAATCTGTATCAGTTCCATAATTATGCTTCTTTAAATTATTTATATCTTTAGAATATGCCCTTTTTTAATAGTTATTCCGTTTGATTTTTTATAAAATAGTGAAGTAGTATTTAGTAATTTCCCATTATATGAAACTGAAATAATATTACCTCATTTGATTCCCAAAAGAAGTTATTATAATTATCCTCATTCTATTGATGAAGAGACTGAAATTCAGAGGCAAAGTAACTTACCCAGTCACACAGCAGTATCAGAGCTAGGACTCACACTCACCCTGTCTTACACCAACATTGTTGTTATCTTCATTAAACCATGCAATCTCTGAGGAACAAAATTTTTCTTTCTTATTGTCCTAAAAATACTGATTTTGCAATTTTAAGTATTGTCCCTGGTTTTGTAAAACAGAAACCTAGAGAGTAACACTTAACTGGGAAGTCCTAGTTTAATGTTGTCCTTCTCCTGTTCTGTTGCAACATCTCCTATTCTGTAATGATTGGAGTTTCTCCTACCCTATTGTTTGCTTTTCTTGTGATCCAGTGAGTGTAACTGCATGCAGTATTCCAGGTACAGATGTTATATGATTTCGCAAGACAGGATATGTGTTGGTCTCCTCTGTATAAGAAACAGTCAACAATGACTTTCAAATCCCCATTCTGGGATTGGATGGCTATTTCCGAGCCAATCATTTAAATGTGGTTTAGATTAATTTTCCCCAAATGCATATGAACCATTTGGAGTCCAAAGGAAGTTGAGCAATTTTAGAAAGCCTGCTCCATACTACTCATCTGCCAATGGCTTAGTCATGTTAAATAGATACTTTTGCTTTTAGCTGAATGGTGATTTTTTAACTTAGTTGTTAAGAGAGTACATGTAAACACATTTATAAAAGCAAACAAAAGGAAAGAAAGAGGAAGAAGTTTACCCTAATTACATTTTGTAGTTTCATATATTTATACAGTAAGCATTCTTAATTGCACAGAAATACCTTTTGTGAGCCACTCAAATCTGGAGGCATGCAGCTTCAGAAAACTACAACTTTCTTCTTGTTTGTGAGAAAATATTAAAATAATAGAACACTGAGTTTGCTGATGAGTGGCAACTTTAAGAAGAGCTTGAGGAGGTCTCCCCTTGAAAATTTTCCCTTTTTCTTTGATGCAAGATCCAGTTATTATTTACTTTTTTGGTATAGAAAACCACAAGATTCAACTAGCGAGTTATGGGGAGGAATTGTGGTCTATGTAAATATTTAATCAGCTGAGTCAAAACTTCTGCATAGCTTTGTCTGCATTACAGGATAACAAAATAACCTGCAAATATTATTAAAATCAGAAAGTTAAGGTTTTTAAGGTGAATATATCTGTTCCTTTTAGAATACTTGATTGGTATATGGGTTGGTGTTGGTCTGTTTTATTGTATTCCTAATTATTCTAGATTTTCAGGTAGTTTACAAAATTATAGATCTTCTTTCTTCACTTTTTATGATATCTTAAGAGTCTAAACCAAAATATAGACACAACTAATAAATACTCTATACATCTATAGGGTTGCATTAATTAAAGTATGATTGAGGCACACATTGGTTTACATAACAACCACTTACATTATTTAGAATGTTAGAGTTTGTAAATGGCTTCACAGATTGTTAGGTCATTTGATATTCAAAACAGGCTTATGAATAAGCAGGGTAGGAATAACTTCTATTTTTCAGTTGAGGAAATGGAGATTTATGATGCTCAAATAACTTATCCAATGGCACAACCTTCATAGGAGAATGCCCTAAAAGTAAGGGATCTTCTATTTCTGAGTTCTCTACCTACCCTACATTGTCTCCTTTACTTACATGTATAACTTCCATGATAATGTATCCTTCTCCTGTTTTGTTCTCATTTTCAGCAAGAACAAAAATTAATGGCAAATTCACAGAACGGCAAAAAAAAAAAAAAATCCTGACTTCTTACAATTTATAACTATAATCTTAGACACAGTCAAATTTAAAGAAGTCAAGGTTAATGAAGGATTTTGCTGTTTTTGACAACAAAAATATTTAACATGTGCTTCATTGGTCAAGAAATTACTCTTTTACCAACCTCCCATTTCACATGCTGAAAATGTAATCTTATTTTTTCAAACAAAGAGAGAGAGAGGCCAACTAGCAAAACAAAACAAAACTGCAAGCCCATAGTGTTTTTCATGTATTTGAAAACAAAAAGTGGTTTAGCCAGTTAAAAGCTTCTGAAAATACTGGTCACATGCACTTGCACCAAACTTTAGCACCTTTTTGCCTTGGCTGATGTAGCTCAGTGGATTGAGCACGGGCCTGTGAACCAAAGGGTTGCTGGTTCAATTCCCAGTCGGGGCACATGCCTGGTTTGCGGGCTGGGTCCCCTCCACCCCCTGTAGGGGGCACGTAAGAGGCAGCCACACATTGATGTTTGTCTCCCTCTCTTTCTCCCTCCCTTCCCCTCTCTCTAAAAATAAAATAAAATAAAATCTTTAAAAAACCAAAAAAACCTTTTCTAGTGTTGATGATATTAGAATTCTGCTAAAAAAGGTGGGACATTGATTATTTCTTTGGTAAATACAGACATTGAGTGGTATAGACATAATTCTAAAAAATATTTCAATACTATTTGGAGCAGCAGTGGGGAGGAGGAAGTGGAGAAGGAAAATGGTTTGATCATTGTTCATGATGAAGATTATTGTATCATAGTACCAGTGTTAATATCCACCTGATGTGCCACTCAGTAGCAACCAAGGAAAATAATTATAAGCTACCCTGTTAGTCCTGTGTGTCCAGTACTGAGTAAGAACTTAACATATTTTTCAATCCTCATAACAACTTCAAAGTAGGGAACACTATTTCTATTGTATGGATGAAGAAAGTGAAACAAAAAGATTAGGTAAATTGCTATACTATATATTGACTAAGTGAGAAAGCCAAGGTTTGGACCCAGTTTTATCTGACTTCAGAGCTTATGTTCTATGAATTTTATTAAACTGTCTAAAGAAGCCAATCATGCCCTTGCTGGTGTGGCTCAGTTGATTGGGCATTGGCCTGCAAAGTGAAAGGTCACCAATTCAATTCCAGGTCAAGGCACGTGCCTGGGTCGCAGGTCAGACCCAATAGATGTCTCTCTGACATCACATCGATGTTTTTCTCCCCCTCTTTCTCCCTCCCTTCCTCTCTCTTTAAAAATAAAAAAGGAAGCCAAGCACTTATTTTAAATCTTAAACATTGAAAAAGGACACATGATTTTGTGACTTATATTTCTAGAGATCTATAATTAAAAAATAAACTCATTTGTCTGACTTTCTGTATTGGGAACTACTAGTTGACAATGTAGCTTACTCTGTATCTTAGATGACTTTAAATCTCTAAAGTTTCCTTTGGTCATATCTTGTCATTTAAGATAATTTTTTCTTTGGTACAAAATGGTAAACTCTGATTGTTTGCCATAATTATTTCCGGATTCCAGATCACAATAGGATATTTTAGTTCTAAAAAATTTGTATTAAAACAGCTGCCTCTCTCATTACCAGGAGACCCTTTCAGGCACCAGTGCTGACATTTCTGTTCCCCCATTACTCTATAATATGAGCATCTCTAAGAATTCTAAAGGGTATGTTCATGATTAAATTGTACTGGTATTTTAATAAGGCTTTTTGTGCACTTCATATCATAAGAAATTTTGTAAAACTCAAAGGCCAATAACTTCCAGGCTTTAATTTGATCAGTGATTCAAACTTTTGGGAGAAAAGAATTTCTGTCTTTTCAACAACCAGGTCAAGTTTAAAATATCAGCCTTGCCAATCTATAATATTTATAAATGCAAAAATGTGTAAAAACAAATAGCAGTGAGTAAAGAAGGGAGCGACCAAAGCAATGCAGCATAACTCAACCTTATGAAAGTCTGCCCTGTAAACCTGGGCAGTAGGCAGAATTTGAAAGATGCCCTTTGCCCAAGATTCCCATGACCAGGTTTTGAATCCTAGGTTCAGAAGGGACTTTCCTGATGTAATTAAGGTTGCTAATCAGCTGACTTTAAGATAGAGAAATTTTTATGGATCCTGGAATATGTATATGGGCCCTTAAAAGCAGAAGAAGACAAAAGAGTAGTAAAGATGAGGCAGAAGTTGAAGTCAGACAGATTCGAAGTGTGAGAAGGACCTGTGCCACCATTGCAGGAGGGAAGCTACGGAAGCAATAGAAGATCCTTATTCAGCAAGTAAATAACTATGTAGGACCTGCATTGATTTCTTGCCATTCGAGTATTCGTCTTTGTGCACATGCTCAAATCCTAACTGGAACAGAGTAGTACTGGAAATACCATAACATACCTACTCATGCTAAAAAGGAAAAACAGGGGTTCATGTAACTCTAGGTCATCCTGTGAGTCAGCACATTGTTTCCCCTGTGCTCTTCCTATTTTGCCAGTCTTCACTTTGGTAACCCTATTTTGGATTTCTGTGCCTTGATTGGAAGATGCAGAATCCTCATGATGACCCTGGTGAGAAATCTGGAACTAGAGTTGAACTGAATTCGTTCTTGCTTATATGCTTCTTCATAATATTACATGTTTGTTGTTAATAATCCTCAACTAAAACTAAAACTAATTTTCCCTTGTCTAATTCCCTCTTTCTGTTAGATGACAATAAATATACTCATTTTCATGGGCAACTTTAAGGAGGAGTTGAATTATTTTTACTTTTTAAAAAAAAAATTTATTGTTATTCAAGTACAGTTGTATGCCTTTTCTCCCCATTCCTCCACCCCACCCCAACTGAACCCACCTCCTTCCCCAACCTCCACCCTCCCCCTTGGTTTTGTCCATGTGTCCCCCATAGTAGTTCCTGTAATCCCCTCTTCCCACTGCCCCCCCCCTGGCTATTGTTAGATTGTTCTCAACTTCAATGTCTCTGGTTATATTTTGTTTGCTTTTTTCTTCTATTGATTATGTTCCAGTTAAAGGTGAGATCATATGGTATTTGTCCCTCACCACCTGGCTTATTTCACTTAACATAATGCTCTCCAGTTTCATCCATGCTGTTGCAAAGGGTATAAGCTCCTTCTTTCTCTCTGCTGCATAGAATTCCATTGTGTAAATATACCATAGTTTTCTGGATCCACTCGTTTGCTGATGGGCACTTAGGTTACTTCCAGTACTTGGCTATTGTAAATTGTGCTGCTATGAACATTGGGGTGCACAGGTTCTTTTGGATTGGTGTTTCAGGGTTCTTAGGGTATAATCCCAGCAGTGGAATTGCTGGGTCAAAGGGCAGTTCCATTTTTAGTTTTCTGAGGAAATTCCATACTGTTTTCCACAGTGGCCTCACCAGTCTGCATTCCCACCAACAGTGCACTAGGGTTCCCTTTTCTCATATTTGCTAATGATACCTCAGACAAGGGCCTGATCTCCAAAATATATAAAGAACTCACACGACTCCACTCCAGGAAGACAAATTATTTTTACTTTTATGAATAAATATTTGTTGAATTTTAAAAAAGAATGTAATGTCTGATAATGCCTTACTTGGTCACCTTACCAGGATAATTTTATTGTAACCACAAACTAGCATGTCAGTACTGTAATATAAGTATTTGCTGCATAGTCCCACATTTTTTAAAGAATTCTAAGATTTCAAAACAAATTAAGTAAAAGCGAAGCCAAGAAGAAGTGAAAGGAATGCCTTCCAGTAAAAATTGCAGTGATAGCACAGTATTTTCTATATCTGCACTAAAAAGACTAAAGGTGTAAAAACAGAATGTAAACCTGCCAAATGATGAACCCCAAACATTGAGGATTTCCTGTTAGCTAAGAAGAGACCAGAGAAAGAAAAGAATAATGACCTGAACAGAAAACTGCCCCCTGTGAGAAAGTAGTAAGTCTGGTAAATAAATTGAGGGAACTCCAGTGGTGCTTCTTAAAGTTGAAAGGACAAGGCTGAATTCCTAGAGTGGGCCAAAGATCACTGAAGGGCACACTACATTAGTGTTCCCTAACCTCCATTCATGCACAGCATCTAGAGCTACAATTAGACCTGGGTGAAGTGAGGTTTACTTAACTGACAGGGCTTACTAGAAGCCAAAAGTCAATGCTACAGGCAGCATCAGTGAGAAGGAAGCTGAGGACTACCATAACTTGTTTTTGGTACAAGGAAGCTGATTATTTTGGGTTTGCTTCTAGGCTTGTTTGCACTGAATTTGCTCTATTCACTCTGTTCAGGGCTCTGGATCTTTTCTCAATCCCTGCAGATTATGAAGTCACTATGAATACACATTTACAATAATTATAAAATATCTCCTTTCTTTGCATCTAAATCTGAAAGATTCATGAAAAGGTTTATACCAGTTTCTTGTAGGATCTATCTCAATTTCTACTTAACTATGCCAAAGTAATGAGTAGCCATAGATATTCAGATGTGAGATTTTTTTAAACAAAAAGATAAAAGAAATCACTCAATATGTGAAAATACACTCCAATTCAAACAAAAGAAATTTTCAAGAATCAGAAGAGCTACCTCACTGGGAAACATAGGTATTCCAAGTAACAGAAGAACATTATCAAAGTTTTATATAAACAAACAAACAAACAAGCAATAATGAATGATGAATTGTAGTTAAACACAGATACACACAGAGAGATTTGTAAAAGTAAGCTTGGAAAATTTATAACTTCAAAGGAAGTATCACATAAGGTAATAAATGATTTTTTTATAGTAGCATACAGGTTCAAGATATTCAGAACTTTAAAGAAATTGTAAATTGGTGAAAAACAAAGAAAATATGACAGACATTGTGAACAAACCCAAGGAATCCAATACACACAAAATAAGAATTTTATAAGAAGAAAACAGACATGGTGTAATGGAAGCAAAAAACAGAGAATATTGGAGAGAAAATTTCCTAAATGGATCAAATATTTGACCTCTTAGTTTAAAAGAAATGACAAATATTCAAATTTAATGTGTGTGTGTATGTGTGTGTGTGTGAGAGAGAGAGAGAGAGGGAGGGAGGGAGGGAGAGAAAAAACACCTAGAAATATTTTTGAAGTTTTCAGTGTCAAGGTCAATGATCACGGTAAACCAGAACAATATAGTAACATTTTAAAGTAAATGTTAATGTCCAGTACTCAAGTGCTGTAGTTCACTAAATGAAATAAGCTTGCAATATATTTTTAAATAAGTACAACAGAAAAACACATTCAAAGAAGGACATTTTACAACAAAATGCCTTGCAAAAATTTTATAGATCACATAAACAAGAAAAAAATAACTGGTGATAGAGAAGAATTTAATGTTACAGTTAATAGTTGGTCTTGCCAGAAAAGTAGCCCAAGAACCGATGTCTTAATCCTTTTTCTAGAATCCATGAAATGAAAGAAAAAGATGGTGGTGGTGACAATCGCTCACATCCAAGAGGCCAAACACAGCACAAACCCTGAAATAACATGGTGGGAAAAAGATTGAAGGGAGTCACAAAAGGTCATATCGCATTGTGATTGGATAGTGTCAGTAAAGGAGAGTAGCTTGGGGAATTAGGCACCATTGGAAATCTGGATAGCACTCCACTAGATGCCACATGTGACTCTACACAACAATCCAGCGCAGCAGTGCCCGAAGGTAGAACTGGTAGAACATATATCAAGCATAAAGCAGAGGGATTTTCTCTGAGCTGACACTACTCACTCATTGTTCATTCAGCAAACAATTATTAAACATTGATGTGTGCCAGGTAATGTGCTAGGTGATGGGGAAAGAGCAGTGAAAAGGACAGATAAAATCTTTTCTTTCATGATTTTTATATTCTGGCTGGGGAGACATACAAATAAACAAATATGGACATAAACTAATTTTAAATCTTGTGTGTGCTACAAAAGAAAAAACTGAGGGCAGTGTGATCCACAGTGTATAGATGTTGGGGATAGGAGTCACCTTATACTGGGTGATTAAAGAGGGGTTTCTCTCTGAGCAAGTGACACATAAACTGAGCCCCAGATACTTACACTGAGACATTTAAACTGAGACTTTTAAAATGAGTCATAGAAGAGCAAAAGAAAAGGTGCTTTAAGCCTGAGCAATAGCATAAAGACAGACTTGGGGAAGGGTGGTTGCACTTCCTTTTAAAGGATTTTATTTATTTATTTTTAGAGAGCAGAAGGGAGGGAGGAAGAGAGAGAGAGAAACATCCATGTGTGGTTGCCTCTCGTGCACCCCTACTGGGGGCCTGACCTGGCCTGCAAACCAGGCATGTGCCATGACCAGGAATCGAACTGACGATGCCTTGGTTCACAGGCTGGCACTCAATCCACTGAGCCACACCAGCCAAGGGTGCACCCTTTTTAATATAAATGAAAAAAAAAATCAAAACTTCTCAATATTGTAAAGATATCAATACTCTCCAAATTAACTTATGGATAATTGCTGTGAAAATGACAATGATTATTTGGGGGGTGAGTGTGAAATTAACAGCTGTGTAGAAGAATAAACTGCTAAACTAGGCAAGAAAATGCACAATGATGTTACTAGAACAGTTTATTACTAATGCAAGAACATAAAGACATGCAAAAAATAGTTCCCAAATAGTCTCCAGTGTAAGTACAAATGCAGTGATTTATAAAAGTAGTATTATATTAGAAAAAGAAAAGATTAGCCCACAAATTGTACTAGGGCAATTGGTTAGTTGTTTACCCAATTTTACGTAGTTATCTCCAGTCACCAAAACATGGATTATAGTATTAAATGTTTAAAAATAACTAAATCTTAAAAGAAAATGTAAGTAATTAGTTGTGCAATCCTGGAGTGAGGAAAACTTCTTGAAGCAACAACAGAAACCTTAAAGGAAAATAACATTGCATGTGGCAATGAGTGATTATTTGTCATTTAAAATACAGGGGGGAACAAAAGGAGGTTTACAATTGTGAGTACATGAAACAGAAAGTTTATTCTTGTAATATTATTTATTAATTATTGTATTATTTTGCACACCAACAACTATAAACCTACTTTGCTGCTCCCTGTTTTTCTAAATCATCTACATTGAGAAGGTTGTAATTTTAGAATAAAAAAGGCTTATTAGAGAATAAAGCAAATGCAAAACAATTGCCTCAAAGGAAAATTGAGGGATTATTTTTCAAAGAAGTGGATTTGGCCTGTAACATTGTGCTCTGAGGAGAGTGGCCATCTCTGTATATTTGGTAACCCAGACTTACTCTTAAAAAAATGTAGATAATTGCCCTGACTGGTGTGGCTCTGTTGGTTGGAGCGTCGTCCCTTCACCGAGGGGCTGAGGGATCAATTCCTGGTCAGGGCACACACCTAGGGCGTAGGTTAGGTCCCTGGTCTGGCACTTGCAGTCCTCCATCAGGGCGCATACAGGAGGCAGCCAATCAATGCTTCTCTCTTGCATGGATGTTTCTGTCTGTCCATTTCTCTCTCTCTAAAAGCAATGAAAAAAAAATACATATTTGCTCTTGGGTGGTTTCTTATTCTTTAACTTTCAGGGAACACACTGTCCAATGTTATTTTAGCCCTGCAGTCTCTTCTGATAGAAGATAAACTTGGGATCATCCCCCTGGATGATGGAGTCCATTTGGTGCAACAGAGTAACTGATAAGAGTACATATTTTATCATTTTCCCAAGCTTTTTGTGAAAATCCTGTCTGATTAAAAAATAAAAAGCACAACTTGTTTGATTCCTTGTTGCAGAACTCTACCTTCTCTCTGTCCTGCAAAAACAATCGAAGTACTTTTTTTCTCTCTCTTCAGACTCCTGACACTTTTGCTTTCATTAATCCCAGAGCAGCAGCTTTCTTATCCAGACAAAATGGGTTCCGTGGGAATTACCAGCCTTATCATTATTTAAATAAAATTACATACGTATGCCAATTCAATTGTCTCCAAGTATCAGTGGTATTTTTCAGTCAGCAAGTAACCAGGCTGTAGACTGTTTGCATTTTCATCTACTTTAAAGAGCAACTGGCTCAGCTAATGAAATCACTGTAGCCCAGCAGAGAGCTGAAGTTTGAAGTAAAGTAATTTTTTTTAATTCAAGGTTGTTTTACTTTTCATATGACATTCCCCTGCACTGAAATGTTACTACTCATTGTGTTTGATCCAGTCCAGTGTTAAATCTATCATTCAACCTCATGGGAAGATGATGTTTGTTTTTATGGCCTTCATCTTGCTAAAGAAGCTACTCCCAACCTCATGCCACTCAGAGCTTTGTAATTGGAAAGTTGATAGAAAAATATTAAAAATTCTCAGATGGAGTGCAGGGACCTGGGGGCTGGTGAGTGCCAGTCCAGGGTCCTTAGCCAGGATGGCAGCTTTCTCTTGACTGGTGCTGGGAGGGCCTGGTTTGCCCCAAATCTGGACTGAAGTGACCAGGTTTTCACTACACTGTCAGTGGAGGCCTCATGTCTGGGTTGCAGTGCCAGGATACATCCTTTGGTTTGGGAGCAGGTCTTCACCAGGCCCAGTTCCCAGTAGCCCTGGCTGCACAGGGTCATGAGTCCCTCATAGAGATGGTTGGAAGATCTTGATGCATTCATTCATGATGCGTCATACACAAATTATCTATGCTCTCAAAAACTATCAGTCCTATCTGAAGAATAAATACTAGTTCAACTTAAACAACCCCCCCCAAAAAGCAAATAGTGAAATAACTTTATTTATACTTTTGTACTCAAAGTAGATCATTTATTCTGAGTTATCATTTATACTTGAAGTACTTGTAATGTGAAGATTTTGAAATGTGAAATTCGGTGTTTTTTCCCACAGGCACTGTACAAGTGGCTCTTTTATCTTTGAAAACTTCTACAGGTGTGTCATGAGCTTAACCCTACCATGGCCATTCAGGAATATGAGCTGGACAGTGACCAAGCCTTATAATAAGTGAAGGAGGATGATGTAGCCAATGTAGCTTCTAATATGGACTATTCAGTATCACACTGGAGTGTTTCAGGCTCTGGTGAATATCGAGAGCTGGGATAACGCATACCTTGTTAGGGAGGCTTGCAAATAAATAACCAAATAAAACTACTTCTAATAAACTGTGCCTCTACATAACCAGTTTGATTTTAGTTTCACTGGAGAAACTGAGACAGCCTATTGGACCCAAAACTATTGACTAACACTGCAACCCAAAGGCAAGAAGCATTGTCAATTTAAACGTGCTAATAAAAAGCAGCACCCTTACATATATTAGTGATAATATTCATAGAATCAAGGCAGAGCTACTTAATTAGCTTGTGGATTTAAAGCATAAACTGAAAAATAATTCATAGATGTTCAAAATGTGTTTGATGCTAGCTAAGGATGGCATCTGTTTTAACCTAATAGTGTGCATTTGGCATGTGTGTTTGCTTGTGTATGTGCATGCATATCTTTTTAAAAAATGTTATAGCTTAAAAGAGAATGGACAAGGTCCCTCTCAACATTCTATGTGGTCCATTCCCGAAGGCATTTTATAGGCACTATCCGATGAGACCTGACAGTGCAAAACACAGTTGCAAAGCCACATATAATGCAAGCAGGCTGGAGCACTGTACTATCTCGCTGGAGGCTAATCACTTTATAATGAGTTTAGTGAAAAGTACCTATGCAATAAGTTGTAGTTGACAGCAGCCCAAGGGAACTTCTAAGTGCTAAAAATTAGCAGCTGAGAGATGTTGGATTGCGTCCTTTTGAAGATAGAAAACAGATTCCTTTCTAAAATACAAGCAGTTTAAATTCAACATAAATCAAACAGATGGTAAAAGAAATATCTTGTTGCTATGGGCTTTATCCTGTTTTTGTTCTTACTGTTTTATGAAGCAAAAGAAGAAAAAAAAAGTCAGGCTTCTAGTGTTCTAGTTTGAGGAAACAATATCTTAACAGCACAGAGAAAATGATTTTTTTTCATTGCAATATTGTATATTTGACAGGTCATGGAAAAATTTACACCAAGCTATATTTAAAGAAAAGGGTGAGCATACATGCTTACAAAACAGTCAGCTTACTTTTAAATGATTCACTTTCATTGTAGATTTTGGATATTAAATAATCAATCTAGAGTGGAAAAATTATAATGAAACACAATCACTACTATTTATAAGTCTGTTGCAGAGCTGGGTTTTTGCTATAAACACTTCTGTGCATCAGAGGAAGTATAATTTTAGTTAGACTGTACTGATACTATTGATAAGCATAAAAACCTATGCTAATTTTGCCTGCAAGGAAGATGCAGCCTAAGACATAAAGAAAGGAGGTTATGGCACTGCTTGACAGAAAGAAATCTATAAAATGATGTTTTAGCTTTCCAACTTGGCACTAGAAATAACGGAGAACAAAACAGAAAGATACATTTGACACAGTGCCATGAAATGCATTTGATACAGTGCCATGAAAAACATTTCTGAGCTTCAGTACATTTCCTTGAATTAAAGCACACCCACTGTATCAGAGTTTTATAGAGGTCAAAATAATCAACAGTATGACAGTAGTAATTTACAGATACAGTCTCTGAACCACTTGTGTTTCTATAGTAAGTACTTACGTTGAAATGATATAGTATCATACGAAGTCCCACAAATGTGCCAGGTATGAAATGTAATTTTACAGTAGGATTTGATAATACCACCTATAGTGGTAACTGGAGAGGGTGTTATGGGGTGGGGTAAACAGATTAAGTTTTCACAGAGGCTTTGTGGTTTCAGTGGGGGTGTCAGGATGTGGTAGATGGTAAATAAGCAGCGAGAGCAGAGAAGAGCATTCCTGGAAAACAGAGCAAAACAAGGGAGATTTTGACTGGATTGTGGGAGACCTTAAATGTGAAATTGTCTCACAAGTACAGGTTTATTTGTGAGACAATTAGGAGCCACTGAAGGATTTAAATAATGAGTGGAGTGTACAAAACAGTGTTTTGTGAAGATTCACACTGGTCAGCAAATGGCAAAAGACTGAAGGCAAAGAAATTAGTTAAGAGATTATTGACAACCATGCAGGGAAGCAGTGATGAGGGTCTGAACAAGGGCTGTGACAGACAGGATGCAAGGGAAGGATATTTCAGGGAAAAAAGATTATACTGGACTTGGTGACTGATGGGATCTGAAGGAGGGGGGACCAGCATTTGTGCTAAGTAAGGTAATGATTTCATCACCATCTTGTCTTTAAGTCTCTTCAGAAAGAAAAGAATTAAGAATCATTTGAAGGCTTAAGCCTGAGCACAGAGAAGGATAATTTCACTTAAAAACTACTTACGTCCAGAGGAGAAACTGAGTTTGAAGAAAGAATTAAATTTATTATATTTTCCAGTTATTCGTGAGTGTCATTATGCAGAGCTTTTGTGGAATGTCCTTGATATTATGTTGATACTTCTATAATATTAAATATGGTTCAGACTATGGTTTATTATTTTATGTTCTTGAAGTACACATAACATGTTTGATCAAATGTATTTGTCACATGGTACTATAATTATGTCGATGCAGCTTTAGTTGCTAAGTCTGATCTTGATAACGAACAATTTAAAATTATATTCATTTAGAATAATATATACTAAAGGAGACCAAACTTTTGCCACCTCGAAGCTGCCTTTTGATTTTGAGATACTGATTTTAAGCTGGTTATTGAGAAACAAAAAAACTCAGAAAGAACCTTTGACCCTCCCCTCCTTTTCCTGCTCAAGACATTCCGAGAGCAAATCCTGCTACAGGAAAACAAAGTTTAGGATGTTTGCCTGAGCCTAATTTGAATTAAAATGATAAATAAGAGGGCTTCAGGCAGGTGGCTGTTAGCTACATACCCGCTGTGTCCCCTTGTTTCTGAGTTGCCTGCTCTGTTTGTTCCTCTCTCAACTACCTATAAATCGCCCATTCTTACTTCTGAAATCTAATACCCCATTTACTCCTCCCCTTTCTCCTTTGTCCAAAATGTCATGTCTACCCAATGCTGTCTCACCGTCTTTGGAATTTTCATGCTTATGTGAATTCCCCATATGCATGTATTAAAACTTTGATTTTTCTATTGTGAGACTGTCTCGGTTTAATTTGACTAATAGCCCAGCTAGAACAACTTAGAATGTGGGAGGAAAAATCTTATTTTTAGCCCCCACAATACATTTATAATATAATACATGATAAATATATTATATTGTCAAAGTTTGACATTATTAGGGACACATTCTTGATGTCTGCCACTTAGAAAACCAGATCTAAACATTTTTTATTATAAAATGGAAGCAAACCAAACCACATTGATTGCAAGCCGGTGTTAGTAACACAATGTTTTAGTGTATCAAAATCCTTTTTTGAAAATATCAAGCTGATGCAGTTACAAAACTCATATCAGCATTTAATAAAACCATTTTAGATATGAAATGATTTACATCTTCTAATGTATTTTCTATTGACAGGAAATACAAATTCAAGTCAACACACCTGGCACATATAATCCATCTCCTGAGAACAATAGATTCATGTTTCAATTTTCTTTAACTTCTTCTTGTTAGATAGCAGCAGGCCATGTGTGAACCCCTAGAATTGCAGTTAGTATAGTAAGTGTTTTTATGTCAAAAGTTCAAGCAGAGCTGTTCCATTTAAAAGAAAGTCAAAATATTATGGCTCATTTTAGTTTCTCTTAGCTGGTACATTGAGCAATATATTTCTAACTCCATTTTATTACCTTGCTACTTCTCTTTACCTCTACCCATGAACTGAAAACGTAATCTTAAGTGCCCTTATAGGAGTTTCAGTTTCTAAAAACTGATGCATCTTTACAGTAAGTATTTGGGCACTGTTTCACTCTAAAACTGACTTTTCAATGCAGGTCTTATTTTAAAGGTGAAGAAGCAACCATGTCATATTTCCAATAGAAAATGTACTTTTAAATATTTTATTTATTTATTTATTTATTTTTAGAGAGAGGGGAAGGGAAGGAGAGAGGGAAACATCAATGTGTGGTTGCCTCTCACGTGCCCCCTAGTGGGAGCCCAACCTGGCCTGCAACCCAGGCATGTGCCCTGACTGGGAATCTAAGGGGACAACTGTTTGGTTCATAGGCTGGCACTCAATCCTCTGAGCCACACCACCCAGGGCAAAGTGTACTCTTTATTTCTTCAATGAGGTTGTTATACTCATCTCCTATTTGGTCTTCTAGTCTAAACTTGTTTTCACTAAAGGATCAGATCAAGTCATGTATACTGAGGGGAAGTAAAGTTTTCCACCCTAAAATATGCCATTTTGCAATATTAATTATTTTAAGCCAGTTATTTTTATGAAACAAAATACTAAAAAAAACCCTTTTGACCTTCCCCCTTTACCTGTCTAAAGGAATTCAGATACAAAACCCTCTTAAAGGAAGGGACCTGTCCCCTTGGCATCATAATATGATCTAAGTGTGGTAGACAGTGAGAAGCTAAGCAAAATCTGTCTTTTAGATTCCCATCTGTGTCCCATTGTTTCGGGATGTCCAGGCAATAATTTATTTACCAAATGTTTGCTCTTTTTCATCTACCTGTGAATCGGCTGGCTGTTCTGTGAAGTCCCAGAGCCCTGCCTCCCTCTCCTTAGACCCGAATGATATAGAAGCCTCAACGGCCCAGTGTGTCCTCAGGTCTCGCGATCTCACTGAGACCCTGTATACACATACATTTCTCCTTTCGGTCATTTCCTTTTGTTAATCTGTTTTATGGTAATTTGATTATTAGTTCAGTAAGAAAAATTTAGGAATCTAAAAGGAAAATTATTTTCCCCCACAATACTAAGAGGTAAAGATTAAACAAATATGATAAAATACACATTTATTTAACTAAATTATTGAAATTTAATAATGGTAACTACTACAACATACCGTGGTTCAGATCCTGTGGTAAACACTTTTTATACATGATCTCTTTTGATACAGAATCCCACCAATTACATACAGGTGACCCTTGCTAGCCAGGCATTATCATGTTACTCTCAGCAGTTATAAATGTTCTTAAAAAGTTAACATAATCAAAATGCAAAAAATTCACTAATAAAGTGACTACATAAATTAATATCTACTTAATCCTCCATGATAAATATCAACATCCCTCTGTTTTCATTATTTCCTAGTCATAATCCAGTATTTTAACACACATATATTCAAATTCATCACAATGAAAATTTGTAAATTTTACAAAAGATGCAAAATTTCATGTAATTAATAAAATCATACTGAACATTACTTGTGAAACCAATGACAAATGGGAATCTTGCACAGACAGACCACTTAGTAATTAAATAAGAGAACATTAACTAGAATGATGAAGATAGAGTTGTTTGGAAAACTGATGAAGCTCTTCATTATTTTTCCAGAAATCACCCTATTAATGAGTATGCAAACAAAAAAAAATAAAGTTCAGCTTATAATATTATTACACAATTTTTTGCAAGAATTATACACACACAAGAAAAGTCAAAATCAACATCAAATCAATCTTTGTATTGAATAATGCATAGTTCTAATTATAAATACAATTTTTAAAATGTAAGATAAATACTTTATAAAATTTTGATTATTTTTCAAGCTTCCATCCCATTAAATCTTTTATTTACAATTTGCAATGTATTTTTGGTCCTCTTTTAAAGTGCATTTACTTAAGTGGACTTTTCTGATGCCAATTACCCTTGAACAATGAGGACTTCTTGCATTATTATCCATGTGTAGATGAGGAAACAATGTCAGAAAAATATAGTACCTTGCTGTAACTATAGTCATGGTCCATGAAACCACCCTGGTTATTTGAGCATAGAAAATTTAATATAAAGAATAGTTTACTATGTATGAAAATCATTCAATTGATAACAAAAAATAAAGAGAGAACAGTAAATTATCATAGAGTTAGCAACTAAGGGAAGCAGCTATCACATCTAGGGCTGGACAAACAGAAGAGGCTGGAATTATTAAAGTTGGAAACTTAGAGGAATGGCCCATGGTGCTAATTCTCAGACCTCCAAAGGGGGGAACTGGTAACTCTGGGGGAAGGGGAAGCAGGTGGGATGAGGCTGGCTCTGTAAGTACTGGAAAAATGACATAGTGGATTCAGCTGCTACTGTGGGAAGGCGCTGTTGCTCCCAGGGTGCAGCCGCTTAATGGGGAGAGGTGTGAGACTCAAAGGAACAGAAAGTCAACATAAAACCAACAGAGATTAAGCAGGAAGTCGCATGTTTCTTCTTTCTCTTCCAGCCTTGCAGTCTCCCAGTCATGCCCCATATTGGCAGAGCTGAACATATAGCCAGCTGGCAAAGCACAAATGTGGTTTGCAGAGTCCTGGCACCAGCATCACAAAGAATAAAAAAGGATGATTTGAAGCTGAGAGATAATAGCTAAGTACCTGGCACAGCCCATTTTTTAAGCTACTCAGTGTCCATTAACATCTTTCTACACATATTTAAACTTCAATACAATAAAAACAACTATATGTTTCCAGCAACAACATGATGCAGTTTCCCTTCCTAAAATCAAACATGTTTTCAAATCCCCAACCCCCTGCAATGAGGAAACAACAGTAACAAGAAGTAACATTCCATCCAACTTTTGGAGACAGTTACACTATTCATCTCTGACACACTTGCCTGAGAACTCAGTTGGTGATGGTAGAAGCAGAATTTGAAAACTGAACTGTCTCAAAATCTGAAGCTCTTTACAAAGCACCAAAGTGTCTCTCAGTGCTAAACTCCTATGTAAAATCAATATGGACTCTGCTTCAGTGTAAATATGAAGTGGTTACACTCAAACAATGTAAAAAGTTATGACTGATTCAAAAACAATAAGCTAGAGAAAATAAGCAGAATAATCTAATTCTGACTAGAGTCTCATATTAGTAGATCTGGAAACAATGAAATTTTGGGAAGTAAACATTATAACAAAATGGTCCTGCATTATTTAAAGAGTTGGAACAATAATCACTTCTACAGTCCTTTATCACATTGCCCAAATATTTAATCTAGTTATTACTTCCGACGGTTCATTTTGATGTTGTCTGCTAAATTAGCCATAATATTGGGGAAAGCAGGAGAGTAGGAGTAAGAGTGAGCAAGAGAGGGTAAGACAGACTCATTTTTTGAACCTTCACATCCAGGAGAGACAGGTTAGTATATGGCTTCTGTTATTCAGCTCCATGGCAATACATTTGTTGTTGAGACACTTCTGAAAAAATTTAAAATTTTTATGTTTCCTATATGATAATAAAAAACATTATGGCCTGCTGCTATTGATGAGATTTTCCACCTACAGCCAGCTGTGTGCAAATGAGAGATTTAAACTCATACTGTTCAGCATATTTTCCTTTTTCCTTGTAATAAGACCAAGAACACAAAAATGCAACTTAACCACTCTTATGAAAAATTGTTATTTGTGTTTTTTTTTTGGAGGTGGAAAAATATAAATTTTCTCTAGTGATAACAAAATGCAGTAAGAAGATCACATATGTTGGAAAGTTAGACTTTCTCATTATTTTGCTGAAAGTAAGGTTTAGCAGCTGAAACAAATGTCTGAATGAAGTGAGGAAAGGGGCACAAGGAAAGGAGGTCAAGAGGCAGAGGCAGGGTCACTGTGTAAGCATTGATTGGTTGGCTTTGTTTAGCATTATGATATGTGAAAGATATGTACTGTAGGGCTTTCTTCCCATAGGCTTTCCTACCGGGATTACCATCATTGTTAAGGGAATCTTATCTCATATATTCTTTGAAGAATGTTTCTCTCAAATGAAATGTATTATTGTTTTTAGGCGTTTCTAATTTATTTGAAGGACCTTGTTTGCCGTTATAATCACTCTATCCACATGTTTATGTCTTGTGATACATACTTTTAACAATTTTATCTTCTGTTATAATTTAGCAGTATTTTAGGTTATGTTACATTTTTTCTTTCCTATAAAAAGTATCTCATATAGTAGGTGTTCATGGCATAATTTGTGAATGAATGAAAAAGTGAGTGACTGGCAAAGCACAGAATAGATTAAACCTCACTGAGAATGGAACTGTTTCATTTATCTGTGCATCTTTTGAGTTTAACATAGTGTCTATCACATAGTAGGTGCTCAGTAAATGAGTGAAGATGAGGAGGGAATTTAAGGGATGCTATTGAAGAAAAAAAAAACAAAAAACATCGTGCAGCAGAAAATTCTGATGTGGAACTCAAGCAGTTCTGCCTTTTATGAAATAGTTCTACCAGACTGTGTAATAATTACAAAAGTTATTTTACTTACTTGAAGTTTAGCTCATTTTCTATAAATTACAAGAATGTATTTTCCAGAAGGTTATGAGTTAAATGATAATGAATGTAAAATATTTGATAATATTCTATTCAGAGTGGAGTTTTTTGTGAAGTTGGATGATGAAGATGAGATAAGGAGCTAAGAGGCAGGAGTTCAGGTACCTTATTGGATAACTGAAGGAAAGGTTGTTACTTTTAATATCACAGGTTTCCATACCACAGTCAGCAGAAACAGATACAATGGGCACAATAAATGTTCTTGGAAGGATTCTTGCAAGAAAAGATTACATGTAAACTATATCATAATTCTTAGATGATACCAAGGCATTTCTAAATATTTTTAAAATTAATTTATTTTATTGTATTTTTCCATTACCATTTATCTCCCTTACACCCTCTTCCACCTTCATCCACCCCCTCCCTCCTGCAATCAATGATAATACATTGGTCCTAATATTTTCTCTTCTATTACACTGCTGAAGAGCTACAGAAGCTGTGTGGCAAATGTGTTCAGCTTGCTGTGCAGTTATATATGGGTAAAGATCACGTGGAGGTACCGATAGTACAGGCAGCTTTTAGAACCTATGTTAACATATATTCCCCTGGCTGGTGTGGCTCAGTGGATTGAGCGCAGGCCTGTAAACCAAAGGGTCACCAGTTTGATAACCAGTCAGGGCACATGCCTGGGTTGCAGGCCAGGTCGGGGGGGGGGGGGGCAGTAGGGGGCGCATGAGAGGCAATCACACATTGATGTTTCTCTCCCTCTCTCCTTTTTCCTTCCCTCTAAAAATAAATAAATAAAATAATTTAAAAAACCCTATCTTAAAATATATAAATAATAGTATAGAAAATTCAGCAAGTAAGAAGCAAAATATCTTCTGCTGGATGTCTGAAACCCTAATAAAATGACTATGGTTTTGGGATATTCTGATTCAGTTTTCATAATCATATGTATTTGCCTGATAGCAAACATAGTGTGCATAACATTTGCATATTTTTCATTTAACATTGTCCTATGTTACTAAAGGGTTATAATATTTTAATGATTATATAAAATATGTGTAATATCAACCATTCTTATAACAATGATTTTGTTATTTTTCCATAAATGCAAATAATTATACAATGAGCATCCTTGTGCATTATTTCCTTGTGGAAATTTCTGGAAATGGGATTATTGGACCAAAACATTTTAACATTTTGTGGCTTTTGCCAAGTGTCTTTCCCAAAAGATTACCAACTTATAATATATGACAATATTTAAAAGCCGTATGCTCCTTTTTCTCCATATAGGTGTTCCATGTCTCTAGTCATGATATTTTGGGTTGTGCCTTTGCTCATTGATGCCTTCTAAAGTATTCTGCCTCTGTTTTGTGGCAGTAAGTTCTTAGTGTGAATTCTAGGCTTCATCTTCTTTTCCACATCTATCTGTTTTGCAGGAATCAGGCTGGTAACCTTACTGTTGTTACTACTTTACATAAGGAATACTGTTCAAATTGAACATTACCTAATATCTGATTTACTTTACCTTAAAAACTCAGCCAGATGCTTTAAATTTGTTGTACAACAATATGAAGATGACATCTTGAATTCTATACACTGATAATTCTAGATAGATCATATTGATTCAAATTTATTATTTTTTTAATGAAAAAATAGATAAGATTGATAGTACATCAGCAAAGATACATATTTTTCCAAGAGAGAAATTAATAGGGCTACATGAGGATTCCACCTCATCATGGACCTCATCAGCAACTTACTCTAATCAGCTTAGCAGCTTAATAATAACCCACAACCTTTGGACCAACTATAAGCAACTTACTCTAATCAAAATGAACTATACTCAGATTAAAGTATCATGATTTGCACCTTCCACAAAAATGCAGGAAGAGGTAAATTGATCCATTATTTTAGGTTTATATACGTGAAGGTTGTCTCAGAGACTGTAGGTATAAGAAAGGAGTAAGCACCTCTTCAATCAAATTTGAAGCCATGGGAGAACAGTAGAGAATGAAACTTGGGAGGCCAGAATGCATAAGATTGGTAACGGGTAACAGGGATAAATGGCAATCATGGAGTTTACTGTCAGATGGTAAGGGCAAATACAGTCATCACAAATAAACATTGGCACAGAGTCGGTGGATAGTGTGAATTTTTGGTAAGCTTAAATGATCCAAGCCAGGATGAATGAATATAGAAACAAGGGAAGGTGCAACAATGAGGAATAGAAATGAATAAGACTATGTGAGGACAAAGACTTGAAGGAATTTTGTTAATGGAAGAGCCCATTATTTCAGTTCAATGTGATTGGGAATAAAGGGCTCTTTACATTTTTGTAATGCCTCACTGCAAGGCCAGTGAGATACTAAACAGTTTCTAACATAAGTTCTTATTTTATGTAATAAAATACATGGTACCCCCACCAAATCATTCATAGGGACAAGTAAATATTTCCACCAATAGATGAGTTGTAAATACAGTAGCCCAGGGTCTTGTTAAAATAGTAGTTTTTAAAATAAATTTGAAAAGGATTGTTAAAATGACTTGGAATTCTTGATCATTTAGCTTATTTTTGTAAGGTAATTTTGTTCTTGATGGCTTTGCTGAGTAATTGTTTATGGTGGTTATTAATGTTTCATAAAATAATATTAATTTGGAAAATGATGATTGGGGAATTAAATGACTCCTCTATGAGATTATTTATAAACTCCAATTAAAGTTTTACAGTAATTGAAACATCACTAATAATTATATATATGCATATTTTATGTTTGTAGATTAGGCCTTCAACTTTACTGAACAGTAATTTACCAGAATTTAAAACAAAGTGTAGTTCTAACAGAAAGAATTAGATACTTTGAAAAAAGGAAGTTCAGGGCAAATAACAATTTAAAAGACTTGGTCTCCATTTCTCCTACAAGTCACAGGACAAGCTCCGACATTTCCATGATCGACATGAGGGTTAAAGGTCCTAAACTATGATATTAACTTGTCAAGTAATCTTAGACTTTTGTTCTCTCATCTTTTAATGTGGGAAGTAACATGTGCCATGACAATTCCACAGTGTTGTTATGAGAGTCAAATGAATAATGGACGTGAAAATACTTTGACAATTTTAAAGTAATATGTTTCTTCAAGGTATTATTGCTTCTAAAATCTGGCACACTAATATATATTTTTTATATGGTGCCATGCTTCAGGATAGTGTATGCAGATATCAAGGAAACCACAAATCAATTACTGTGAAAGACATAAAAATCCCATAAGAAATTATTTTAAAATGATGAAAAAATGCATAATTTGATATTATTACCAAGTGAAGATAGAAAATGACAACTGAATTACTTGTATGAGAGAAAACACCTATTGCATAGATGAGCAGAAAAATACATTTCAAAAATTCATGTTCACATAATTTTGTTATAGGCAGACTATAAATTGCATTTCACAAACTTTAGTATTCATGGTAAAAATGTGCATTTTTAAAATAATAAAACACATTTTATGTTATTTTAGGGTAGCCTTTACAATTCCGTTAAGATCATCTTAACCACATGAAACATACTGACATTAGCTCAACGCTAACCAAACTTGCATTGTATAATCTAGCTGATAGCTCTAGCTAGACTAGGACTTTTAAAATAAAAAAGAATAGAGGGTGAATGCCACCTTCAATGAATATAGGGTGACCTATTTTTAATTTCAGTAGGTAGAAAACAATTTAACGTTAAAGAAAAGTTATCAAAATTAAAGAAGGCTATTGCACATTTATTTGTGAATGTTTAATTAGTGCACAAAGAACTGGCACAATTTCAAGCTGTTAATCACAGATTTCTAAATGCATATTAACTAATGGATGTGTAAAATTATGCTTATCTTGTCTTAGATAAATGCCTAATTAAAAATCCTTTTAGGGGGAAAATCACATCATTAAAGAAAGAAATAAAGTACATTACGTGAAGCTGTATGTAACATTTGGTAGAGAAATTAGGATTTTTTTCACAGTGGAGTTCTTTGCTGGATATTTCATATCTGGATTTTTCAGACCAGGTAAGAATTTCAGGTGTTTAAAATATTACTTATGCAGTACACAGGGTATCACATCTGATTCTTAGTGATGAATTTTGTTTATTCAAGATTTATATGAGCCTACTAAAGCATGAGGCAATTAAAATCATTTCTCAGTGATTTGCTACATTATCAGTAGAAATCATAAGCATGAGACAAACTTCAAGATACTGTAGGATTTACATTAATTAATTAAAATAAAATGTACAATAGTACTTCTATTCATATTACATTGTGTGTTCAAATCTTACTGAAATATATAAAGACAAACCTAGGAAAAATAGGGTACTACAGGATCTAAATTTGACATTTTGTTTAGGTGGGTTTAGAGTGAAGATACAATCACTTCTTGAGTGGTATAGACTAGAATTATAAAAGAAAGTTAGTACATCTCTTCCATATCCTACTGGACCATACAAGCTCAGGTTTTAATAATATAAAACATCCAATTCCATGAAAGCTATCATACGTTTGTGAGATTTGCCTTAGTAAACATATATAAATACTCCACTTTAAGGAAAATTATAGTATACAAAGCCAGTTTTAAAGAGAAATTTCCTGTTCCAAAAGATTAACAACAGCTTTAAAATAATTCCATTTCCTTGCTTATTGCATTTAAATGCCTTATATTAGGTGAAATTCATGCACACCCAATGTTTAGGAAGACATTTATGGGGCAAAGGAAGTTACCCATACATTTACATGGTTTACACTTACCCATAAAAACTATGAAGGACAATCACATATAGATATATCCATCTCCTTCTGTGAAGATTCTCACATTTTTAAGTGTGTATATTCATTGCACTTAATTTAAATTATGTTCTGCTACTAGATGACTGTTGAAACACTAGAACAATCTCTAAAGAAACATGAAAAATGAAATCACTCAATGTCCTGTCAGTGTTCTATTTCTTTTTGGGGGAGGGATTATTGTTTTATTAGAGCTGTCCCAATTCCCCTCCTCCCGTGTCCCACCCACCCTGTCTTCCACAGTCAATCCCCACCTGCGGTTAATGTCCATGGGTCATTTATACCTGTTCATTGACTACAGCCTTCTTCCTTTTCTCCCACATACCCATCCTCCTCCCCTCTGGTTACTGTCACTTTGTTCTTTAATTCCATATCTCTGGTTGTATTTTGTTTGCTTGTTTGTTTTGTTGATTAAATTCCACTTATATGTGAGATCATATGTTATTTGTCTTTCACCACCTGGCTTATGTCACTTAGCATAATGCTCTCCAGTTCCATCCATGTTGTTGCAAAAGGTAGGAGTTCCTTCTTTATTTCTGCTGTGTAGTATTCCATTGGGTAAATGTACCACATTTTTTTTTTGATCCACTCATTTACTGATGGGCACTTATGCTTTTTCCAGCACTTGGCTATTGTAAATAAAACTGGTATGAACATATGGGTGCATAGGTTCTTTTGAATTGGTGTTTCAGGATTCTTAGGGTGTAATCACAGCAGTGGAATTGCTGGATCAAAAGGAAGTCCCACTTTTAGTTTTTAGAGGAAATTCCATACTGTTTTCCACAGTGGCTGCACCAGTCTGGATTCCCACCAACAGTGCACTAGGGTTCTCTTTTTTCCGCATCCTCACCAGCACTTGTTTGTTGATTTGGTTATGATGGCCATTGTGACTGGTGTGAGGTGGTATCACATTGTGGTTTTAATTTGCATTTCTCTGATGACTAGTGCTTGTCTAAGGTATCATTGGCAAATATGTTTTCCCATATGATTGGTTCCTTTTTCATTTTGATGATGTTTTCTTTAGCAGTGCAGAAGTGTTTTAATTTGATGTAGTTCCATTTGTTTATTCCTTCCTTTATTTCCCATACCCTAGGGGATGTATCTGTGAAAATATTGCTGTGTGGGGTATCTGAAATTTTCCTGCTTATGTTTTCCTCTAGGACTTTTATGGTGTCACAGTTTATGTTTAAGTCTTTTACCATTTTGAGTTTATTCTGGAATATGGGGTAAGTATGTGGCCGAAGTTCATTTCTTTGCACATACCTGTCCAGATCTCCCAACACCATTTGTTGAAGAGGCTATTTTTACTCCATTTTAGGCTCCAGCCCCCTTTGTCAAATATTAATTGACTATAGAGTCATGGGTTCATTTCTGGGCTCTTTATTCTTATTCCATTGATCTACGTGTCAGTTCTTAGGCCAGTACCAGGTTGTTTTGGTTACAGTGGCCTTGTAATATAATTTGATATCAGTATTGTGATCCCTCCTACTTTGCTCTCCTTTCCTAAGATTGTTGAGGTTATTCAGGGTTGTTTTTGGTACCAGATAAATTTTGAAATATTTGTTCTAAATCTGTGAAATATGCCATTGATATTTTAATAGGGAATGCATTGAATCAATAGATTGCTTTGGGTAGTATGAATATTTTAATGATGTTAATTCTTCCAATCCATGAACACAATATATGCTTCCATTTATTTGTTTCTTCTGTAATTTTTTTCTTCAGTATTCTGTCATTTTCTGGTGACAGGATTTACCCTTCTTGGTTAAGTTTTTTCCTAGACAATTTATTTTTCTTGTTGCTATAGGAAATAGGATTTTTTCTAGTTTCTCTTTCTGATATTTCATTGGTGTACAAAATGCCTTTGATTACTAAATATTGGGTTTGTATTCTGCTATTTGCCAAATTTATTTATTAGGTCAAACAGTTTTTGGTGGAGCCTATAGGATTTTCTATGTACACTATCGTGTCATCGGCAAATAATCACAGCTTTATTTCCTCCTTTCCAATTTGGATGCCTTTTATTTCTTTTTCTTGTTTGATCACTGTGGCTAGATCTTCCAATAACATGTTGAATAAAAGTGGTAAAAGTGGAAATGCTTTTCTTGTTCCTGATCTTAATGGGAAAGCTTTTAGTTTTTGTCCATTGAGTATGTAGTTGTCAGTAGGTTTTCCATATATAGCCTTTATTATGTTGAGGTATGCTCCCTCTACTCCCACTCTGCTGAGTGTTTTTATCATAAATGGGTGCTGGAGATTATCAAATGGTTTTTCAGCTTCTATTGATATGATCAAGTGATTTTTGCCTTTCATTTTGTTCATTTAGTGTATTATGTTTACTGATTTGCAAATATTGTACCATCCTTGCATCCCTGGGATTATTCCCATTTGATCATGGTGTATGATCTTTTTAATGTATTGCTGGATCCAGTTTGCCAATATATGTTGTTGAGGATTTTAGCCTCTATGTTCATCAGAGATATTGGCCAGCGGTTTTCTTTCTTTGTTGTATGTTTACCTACTTTTAGAATTAGGATAATACTGGCCTAATAAAAAGAGGGGTTTCTTCCCTCTTCTTGATTTTTTTGGAATAGTTTGAGAAGTATAGGAGTTAAATGTTTGGTAAAATTCAACTGTTAAGCTGTCCTGTCCAGGGATTTTCTGTGCCAAGTGTTTTTTGATTATTGCTCCAATTTCACTAGTTGTCATTGGTCTATTCAAGTTTTCTGCTTCTTGATTCAGTTGTAGAAAATAATATGTTTCTATAAATTTGTTCATTTCACCCAGGTTGTTAAATTTCTTGGCATATAGTTGTTCATTGTAATTTCTTACAATCCTTTGTATTTCTGTGATATTGGTTACGATTTCTCCTCAGATCTTTTGTTCTGAGGTTGGTCTCTTGTAACCAGTATATATGAGGGTCAAGTTTTCTCATGAATTCAGCTAAACTATGCCTTTTTTTGGAGCATTTAATCCATTTACATTTAAGGTTATTACTGATAGGTACTTATTCATTGCCACTTTTCCCCTTTGTATCTGTGTTCCTCTCTCTCTCTCTCTCTCTCTTCCTCTTCTCAAAGCAGTCCTTTTAGCACATCTTGCAATGTTGGTTTGGTGCAGATGTATTCTTTTAGCCTTTTTTTTTTTTTTTTTTTTGTCTGGGGCACTCCTTATTTCACCTTCCCTTTTAAATAAGAGCCTTGTTGGGTAGAGTAGTCTTGTTTGCAGACCTTCACTTTTCATTACTTGGAATGCTTCTTGCCATTCCCTTCTGGCTTGTAGTGTTTCTGTTGAGAAATCAGCTGATAGCCTTATCAGATCTCCCTTGTAGGTTACAAGCTGTTTCTCCCTTGCTGCCTTTAACATTCTCCCTTTGTCTCTAAATTTTACCATTTTAATTATGTGTCTTGTAGTGGGCCTTTTTGGGTTTATCTCGATAGGGACCCTCTGTGCTTCTTGGATTTGCATAACTTTTTCTTTCATCAAGTTAGGGAAAATTTCTGTTGTTACTTTTTCAAACAGGGTTTCTACCACTTGCTTCTCTTCTCCTTCTGGTACCCCTATGATATTGATATTATTATGCTTCATGTTGTCCTGCAACTCCCTTAAAACCTCTTCATTATTTTTGAGTTGTTTTTTCTTTTGTTGCTCTGGGAATTTTTTTCTAACTTGTCTTCCAGCTCACTGATTTTATCCACTGCTTCATGTAGCCTGCATTTAATTCCTTCTACTGTGTTCTTCACTTCAGATATTGTATTCTTCATTTCATCCTGGCTCTTATTGATAGTTTCTATTTCCTTTTTCATGCTGGTATAGTTTGCAGTAAGTTCCTTATAGTTTCTCTGGAGTTCTTTGTAGTTCTCACTGAACTCATCCTTATCACCATTATTTTGAACTCCGTATCTGATTGTTTGCTTGCCACTATTTCATTTAGCACTCTTTCTGAGGATTCCTCCTTTCCTTTTGATTGGACGTTGTTTCTTTGTCTCCCCATTTTAGGTGACTCTTCTTTGTTCTTGTTTCTTAGATTGATCTGCTTTGACTCCCTGTCTTCATGGTATGACCTTCTGTGGTGGGAGACCTCTGGAATTTAGTGGTACAGTCTCCTTGTTCTCCCAAACTTGATGCACTTGGGTATACTTTTTGTCCTCATGTGGGCTCTCTGCTTGTAATTGGAGTTTGGTTGTTGCTGGGTCATTCTTTGGTGGGACTTTCCCTCTGGCTGGCTGACTGAGGGTTACTCCTCCCACCATGTCTTATATACTGTTGTACAGGTACACTGTCTTCTCTTTCTGGACTTGCCTCTGGTGATGTCAAATTGTTCCAGTATGGCCCTAGGCAGCCTGTTCAAGACTATCAGTGATCCACAGTCTGACTGTCTCCTTCAGTTGTTCATCTAGTTAACCTATAATCTGCAGTCAAGCTTAATCACCACAGGGTGGGGCAGAGTAATTCCTGTGGACAGGGCTATTACTTCTCCTCAGGCTGATGCCATTTGGAGGGAACTGTTCTGCCTGAGCAAGATGGCTTTGCAGTATGGGGAATGACTCAGCACAGGGATCCTGGTGGCTACTACCTCAGTTCTTTCCCCAAAGCCAACATTCTCATACTCTCCTCAAATCTTTCTAGTTCACTCTGCAACCCCTATTACCGGAGCCCACGGTAAGTGGCTGCAAACAAATTTGTGTGTTTTAGCCCTTTAAGAGGCTCTGTGTGTCCACAATCATCTCTCCCTGGCAGACAGAAATGCCACCTCTTTTCATAGCTGTGCTGTAGGCTGGGGAGCCCAGCTTGGGGTTCAGGCATCATGCTTCTCAGGGGGAACCCCCCAGCGACTGAAATTTCCCTCTGGCACTTCAGCTACCACCTGTGGGAGCCAAGCCAGCCCTCTTGCACCTACTCCACACTCCATACTAGTCATGTTGTAGTGAAGTGGTTTCTTCTGCTTGTCTGTAGTTATAAGGCTTCTTTGCAGTTATTGTTCAGTTGTTATGGATGATTTCTCAACCACCTTGTAATTCCAAATTGGTCCTAGGAGGAGGTTAGGGTAGTCTCCACTTACTCCTCCAACATGTTGGATCCTCTCTTTCTAGTTTTCTATTTCTTAACCTGAGTAGTAGTTATGTTACAGTAGAATGAGTGGCAGAGGGGAAATAAAGGCAGAGCCCTCACCTTTGTCATCTTACAAAGAACTTAATACAGAAAGCTAAAAGCAAAGGCATACCTGTTGACCCCATAACTTTGAGCTTGGTCTGATAAGGCTGTCAAGCATTCTGAGCAACACAAGCAAAACTATGATAGTGCAGGAGCTGGTGGGGGAGCCCTTGAAAGTCTGTGTGCATCATCTTCACTAGTTGGGAAAAGGAAAACCTTGACACTGTGTATTCATCCCAAGGCCTGGAATGGAGAAGGGGATGGGGATCATAGTGCCCAGAGGGAAAAAAACCCCATAAGGCAACTTTGTTTAACTGCCTGCCCCCTGCCCCCTATCACATATGCAAAACAAACAAATAGAGCCTGGAAGAAGATAAGGATTTGGGCTAACCAACTCTCATACATATCCACGTTTGGGTAGTCACATCTTCTGGGGGTGGGGAGAGGCTGGCACCACATTTACCCGTCAATCAAAATGTAACTTCTTCACCCCCGTCCTACCATCTATATAAGTCCTCAGAACAAAGGATGCACTGTTTTGGCTTTTGGCCCTCTTGGCTCTTTAGGCCACACTGGAGGCCCCTGGCTAGGAGGCTTCTGGCCATCTGGCCTCTGGTCACCTGGCCTCTGGCCATCCTGTTTTTGCCACCTATGCTCTAGTCACCCTTGCTTTTGCTTTCTCATTAGAACTTAGCATTAATAAACTTTGTTTGCATGCTAGTGAGTTCACTGATCTGTAATTCTTCACTGTATTAGTGAAAATAACTGATTTTCTGGAGTTTCTGCTGTAAAGTTTGGTGCCATGACTGAGATCTTGTCCTTTGTCTCCAGCCATTTGGAATACAGTGAGCACAGTCTCTCACCTCTGGGGTAAAGGAGATGCTGTGCTGTGGGGGTGGGACATTCAAACATGCTGGCCTGTGTTTGGAGGTAGAAACAATGAAATCTGGAATGAGTCCTTGGATTCCACTTGGGCTCCGAAGGCAAAGGAGGTGCTTCATCCCTCCAGCTTGAGACCTCAGACATACCTTCATGAGTAGGAGTCTCGTGGAGGTGTCTGGGGTCAATCCCTAAGATGTGCAGCGGCCTCATAGGGAACTTCCTTCACCCACTTACCCATAGCCTTTTCTGCCTCTAAACCTGACCAGAAGAAAACTCATTTTAGATCATTGGCCTATCTTAAGCTTGCAGCCTCTCTCTTTCCCATGTAGCTTCTTGCATCTCTCTCTCCTAAGTGAATTTACAGTATGTCTTTCTCCCCCAGGTGGTTTATTAGAACATGTCTCTTCTCCAGCACTTCAATTTACATCCAAATACTCCTTCCAGGATATGCAGGGTAGGGGCAATGTTATATTTGCCAGGCAAAAGTCTAGCTCTCTCCCTCTTGATAAATTGCAGTATCCTGTGGACGGGGGTCAAGCATGTAAAAGCCACTAGGGCACTTCCTGAAACAAAGACACCTGTGAGAGGATAAGCTGCTATGTGGACCAGCACAGAATGCTAGGTTTCCTGCCAGCCACAAGCAGAAGTCCATGCAACAAGAGGCACACTGCAAAGTAATCACACTCCCATCCTTGCAGTGCATTCTCCACTTAAGTTTAGTTCTCGAGAGGAGAAAGCAAGATTTTAGCCCTCAGTGGGAAGTGCTGTCTTTTCCAGGTTCTTTTCTCCTAATTATACTTTTCTTTGCTCAAATTTGCTTCATTCATAAATTTCCTCTCTTCATATCATAATATACTGCTTAGGTCACATGTTTGGTAACCTAAACAGGCTTAAGTTTTAAGGGACTTATCATGCTTACTTTAGAATGTTGGGTATGTATATTGCAGAAGGTTCAGGTAAGTCATAGAAGGTCTGTGCAAGTTGAAGAAGGATTGTGCACAGCGAAGGAAGGAAGAAGAAGGAATTAGGAAGTGAAGGAAAGGGGAGGAGAAAGAATGAATAAAGGAAGGGAAGGAAGGAGAAGGGTAAGAAGGAATAAAGGAAAGAGATTATATGCCATATCCATGTGTAGCATGGAAAGGAAGGATATTGGAAGTAGAAAAGAATAAGGAGAGATAAACATACAAGTCTTTGAAACACTGTAAAATTCTAGACATAGGAGCTACCAGGTCCCGAGAACAATAGGGTAATTCAAAGGAAGCAAGCTAATCAGCCTTAAGTTTCAGGGAACTTATGCTTATTTTAGAATTTTGTTTCTTAAAGAAGGGAAATGGCCACAAGTCTTTGAAACACTGCAAATTACTCAAACTCATTACAGCTTGCAGAAACAGCAAGGTGCCTGCCTTTCCAACGCAGAGGAAAAAAGTACAGTTTAAAACTCAAGCCGTTTTTCAGCCGCCCTTGGGGCCTGAGAGTGATATCTCAGCTATTTTTTTCCAGATTCCTGAGCAGAGTGTGGGGGAGCACTCTAAGGATAGAACAACTTCCCAGCTTACTCCCAGGGAATAGTTGCCACTGATTAACCTTTTAACTTCCTGCTAAGATTTTTGCTCCCAGAAAGATGGGGGAACTATCAAGATTCTTTCTCAATGCCTTAGAAAAGGAGCCTGGCAGTCTTGCTGCTGCCCATACTCCCTTGCCAGGCTGTGTAGCCTCACCCCAGGTAAAATGGACAGTTAGGGGTGAATAAATGGATTTTTCAGCCTGATATACTTTCATTTACAATTTTTGGTATAATCACTGGTTTATGACCTAGTTTGGATTACAGATTGTTCTCTCCCACTGCTATATCATAGATGAAAACAACACAAAGAAGATCTACTAGGACTTATGCCAATAAATTAACTAGTCGTCATACTTAACAGCACACATCAACCAGGGGAAATTACAATCCCAGATCAGGACACTAACTAACTATTGAATTAGGACAAGAAGGGAAGACTAAAACCCTACCTTTTCAGGGGCAATTAACTAAGGCTTTACAAAAGTACAAACACCAACCCCTAGTCTACTAAGGGCTGAACACTTCTAGAAATACATTCACCCACTGAGCAACTGATAGAAACAGCCATCAGTATTTTTAACACTCTAGTCAGGGCAAAGGAAGAGCAAAAGCCACCACATAATAGAAACAAAGGCTCACTTGTCGGTTACAACTTTCCAATAGATAACAGCTGTATTGGGGTACTCCTTCCATTGGCCTGAAGGAATACAGAAGACAAACATTCTTGGAGACAAACATTCAGGAAGGATCCGTCCAGAATGGAGATGACCGTTCTGGAGAAGGCAGGGTCTTATGTTCTGGAGCACTGCCGAGTCTCTCAGCTACAACCTCAGACGTGAGAGATGTGAGCTCTTTAGCCTTCTAGTGTTTCCCAGTCCCAGATGTCCCTACATCTGTCCAAAATGGAGACGTCTGTTCTGGACAAGGCAGGATCTCTGGTCCCAGGATCATGAAATCTTCAAGTTATGACCCTAGATGTAAGCTCTCTAGCTTTCTGGTGTTTCTTTCTTCCAGATGGGAAATCAGGAGTCCATCCCAGACAGAATCCCATTGGGCTGTATTCTTTCCAACTGGTGACAGTTTGACCCCAAAACTCTAAAGGAGGAAAGATTAATATTTTTTTGCAACACTGCTTGGCCTCAATATCAGTTTAGCTGAAGGAGAATCTTGGCCGATATATGTGAGCTTAAATCACAGTACCATATTCCAACTTAGTAACTTTTACACACACCTAGGCAGGTAGTCAGAAATCCTATACATACAGGCATATTTCTATTTAAAGGGCAGAGGAGACGTATACTACAAATTTAAGCTATATCCTGCCATAATGCCATCTAATAGACATTCCATAAGCACTTTCCCATCCACATTCCCACCCTACAACTGGGAGAGGGAGGCCATGACTCAGGAGAAGGAATGGAAGGAGGCTAGGCACGCCCAAGTTCTAGCTGCACTTAAGGGACATTCACAGTCACATCCTATGGGCACTGCACAGCCTGCTCCAAATAATGCTGAATGTCATGTGTACTGAGAGTTAGGGCATTGGGCCAAGGAGTGTCCTAATCAAAATAAGCCTCCATGAACGCCCTGCTTGAAATGCAAGGCTGCAGGCCACTGGGCAGCCCTCTGTCCCTGGGACCATAAGGCCCCTGGGCCTGAGGTTGCAGTTGCCTTGAAAATGGGAGTTCAGGACTGAAGCTTCCCACCCCAGTTGGCCCCACCTCAATAGGTTATCATTACTGCAGTGGAGCCCAGGTTATGCATGGATGTGACAGGTAGGACAATAAGCTTTTATTAAGACACAGGGGTCACTTACATCCCTATGTCCTTCTCCAGACACCTTTCCTCCCAAATTTAATTCTAAAAATAAATTTTAAAATCATACCTTTAAACATGACAAGGATTTATAGGACTATAAGGAATAACTGAATTGATGCTTCATCCAGTGCCCCATGTCCTGGCACTGGAAGCCTCATAATGCATCATAAGCTGTACTTACAGGAGCCATAAGGCATAATAGGAACCTCACGGACTCCAGAGAAGCAGGTGCTACAGGCGAGGCCAGATGGTGGGTGTGTGGCTCAGCTTCTGTACCCTGAAGGGTGGACTAAAGAGTTAGTCTAAAGGTTCCTTGTGTGAGTTTCAGCATAGCAGACTTAAAGATCAATTGCTGTTCTTGTTGTGTTTATGCAAACAAATAAACAAAATTAAAGCTAGACTTTATTCAGTCTCTTTAATGACAATGGGGGTGATCTTAGGGAGAAAAATCATAATTCAAGGACATTACACTAGTCTTCAAAGTTTGTTTTCATTTACAAGTTAAAACTGGGTTTATAACATCATCAAAGATACTCAATTTACAACCAAGAAGGATCTGCCAAATTGCCACTGTTAAATGTCATTCTAGGAAAGGCCTTGCAATTGGATGTCTTCCCAAAAGACAGTCTCAAACACTCAGAGACTGGTTTGTGGGTTGTTGTGTAAATTAACCATTCTGCACAAGTTTGCTCATTGTAGGTTTGCCTATCCACCTGATGAGCTCCTGCACCCATTCCAGCCAGGGGACTGAGTCTTACTAAAGATCTGGAAGACTCAAGGCCCTGAACATCAGCTGGCTGAACAATGGACTGCTCCCTATGATATCCAATTGACAACACATTCCTCCCTAAAGCTAATGGGAATAGACATGGGTAACAATTAACCTGGGCTGTTCTCCTCAGGAATTTAGGGACAGCCCTCATTTATTTGGACAAGCATTGGTAGAGGACTTGGGAGGCCTGTTGTTTCAGGGGGTAGCCTAATAATCCAATGTATAAAATACCTACTTGTCTGTTCCCTCACAGAGGAACTGGGCTGTGAATGTACGATACAGGCCCTGAATTGTTTTCCACCATTGATGTAGGACAAATACAGAAAGCATTATAGGAGTATAGAAACAAACATAAGGCTACCAACACAAACAAACCAAATCAGGGGGATATGGTCTATTTAAAATCTAGAAGGGTTCACTTCAGGTCTTATTCAACACCCCAACTGTAATAAAGCTCACAGGGATAGCCAGTTGGGTCCTTCCATCTCAAATTAAACCTGTTTCTTATAAGTCCCCACAGGAACCATAGCCGGAGATGTATGCTTGTGAATCCATCAAGGACCTCACACTCTTTTTCAAAAAAAAACAAAAACCTATTACAGATAAAGAACACAACAACTAGGCCTTAATGTAATTGTCTTTACATTCTTTCTACCAACCTGTCAATATGCTCAGCCTCCTCCCCAGAAAGGGAATTTTCTGTCCCTGTTGGATTTAACCCTCATCAAATAAAGTCTCAGGTCCCCCTCTCACAAACACCACTGGTAGAATTTTCCTTACCACAATACCCTATATCTCTGGAGGAGTTCTTAACTCAGGGGATAAAAGAAACTTCATACATACCCACTTTCCAAAGCCCAACTTTGGACAAAAACTTACCAAAAACATCTTACTGCCAAGGCAGGCTGTCCTATCAAGTTAATGAATTCCTCCCATAAGAAAGAGAAGGCTGTATCACTCTGTATCATAGCTCTTTTTGTTTTTAAGGAGGTTCATCTTTTATTTTGTATTTATTTATTTATTTTTAAATTTTTATTGTTATTCAATTACAGTTGTATGCCTTTTCTCCCCATCCCTCCACCCCACCCCAGCTGAACCCACCTCCCTCCCCCACCTCCACCCTCCCCCTTGATTTTGTCCATGTGTCTTTTATTTACACAATGGAATTCTACACAGCAGAGAGAAAGAAGGAGGTTATACCCTTTGCAACAGCATGGATGGAACTGGAGAGCATTATGCTAAGTGAAATAAGCCAGACGGTGAGGGACAAATACCATATGATCTCACCTTTAACTGGAAAATAATCAACAGAAGAAAAAAGGAAACAAAATATAACCAGAGACATTGAAGTTAAGAACAATCTAACAATAGTCAGGGGGGAGTGGGGAGGGAACAGTGAGGAGAGAGGATTACAGGAACTACTGTATCATAGCTCTTAAGTCACCATACATTTTGGGATGAAGAGTGGCTCTATTTTTACCAGCACAAGTCTCCACAATCCCATAATAAGCCCTCAGGTCATAGCCTCATTGGCAGCACAAGGATTACAATGGTGGGATACTAAATATTCAAAGACCAAACAACTAGTCAATGGCAGATATGTCTCTGTAGAAACCCAGCCAGTTAAACGGGCAGATATTGCTTTGATGGCAGAAATAGCCCCTTTGACATGAGTCTGTTGGATTTTGGGGTCCCAGGCATACTGGACCTTCCTCCACAGTGGAGGGGAATCTGCTCCCTCGGGTATGTTCTTCCTGGTGTTTCCATAGTGTCAGAGAATGCCTCTTTCCCATTCCTGTTATGAGGACAAGGGCATCTTTTCAAAAGGGCTGGTCCCCTAATTCCTGTAATATCACTTATTGGGATCCTCTGTGCCATGGGAACTGACATAGAGGATGCTTCATTAGGAACTCACCACCACCTATCACAGGAAATGGCTGAGTCATTAACTAAAACAGGAAATGCTTGGGCACTCCAAAAGCAGCTGGATTCATTAGTTGGAGTTGCCCTCCAAAATCAAAGGGCATTAGGCCTCTTCACAGCCTCAGTAGGAGGAACAGGTTTATACCTCAAGAAAGAGTGTTGCTTCTAAGGTAACAAATCAGGACAAGTCCAGCAAAACGTCCTTGAATCTGTATCTAGGATCAAAACTTCAACCTCTTCTTGGGACTCAAATTCATGGTTTATGTTTTTTACTTCTTCCCTTTACCACACTGTTGCCAATTATACTACTAATATTACTATCTGGACCCATGATAATCAACTTACTAAATTTGTCTCTTCTAGAAGAGAGACTATAAAGCTACAGTTGATCATCACAAACAACTGTTGACTTCTGGGACCCCAGGCTCTGGACAGCTATCAAGGGCCAATGGAAGGATACTTACCTCCACCTCCTAGGACTGATAATTAGCAAGCAAATGGTACCCAAAGAAGGCTCAATGTCCCTTTTACAGCAGGAAGCAGCCAGAGTGTTTGTTGCCCCAAAGTCCCCAACATTTGGGTTTCAAATGCTTGAGAGGTGAATGTTAGGTAGGATAGACAGTAAACCAAGGTAGGGAAGAGGAAGGAGACACATCTTGCCTGTTGGCCCAGTAGTCCTGAGCCAAAAGTCCCCAAAGATTTGAGTCTCTATTACTTGAGGGGGGAATGTTACAGTAGAATGCATGGCCAGAGGAGAAATAAAAGCAGAGCCCTCACCATTGCAATGTAACAAATAACCTAATATAGGAGGCTAAAAGCAAAACCTGACCCATTGACCCAGTAGTCCTGAGCCTGGTTCCATAAGGTTGCTATGCATTCTGAACAACACAAGCAAAACTATGATTATGCAAGGGGGAAACACTTACACGTCTGTGTGTATCATCTCCACTAGCTGGGAAAAGGAAAAACTTGAGACTGTGTATGCATCCCAAGGCCTAGAAGGGAGAAGGAGAGTGGGATCATGGCCCAGAGAAAAAAGAATATAAAACAACTTTGGTTAACTGCCTGCCCCCTATTGTATATGCAAAATGAACAAATAGAGTCTGGAGCAAGATAAAGATTCAGGCTAACCAACCCTCACACATACTCATTTTGGGGTAGTCACATTGCCCAATGTGGGTGGGGATTGGCCCTCCCTTGCTGGCACCATCTTTACCTGTCAATCAAAGTGTAACTTCTTCATCCCCATCCTGCCAACTATATAAGTCCTCAAGACAAAGGACTTGCCCTATTGGCTCTTTACCCTCTTGGCTCTTTTTGCCATATGGGGAACACCCGGCCACCCGGGTGCTGCTCACCTGGCCTCTGGCCCTCCTACTTTTGCCAATCCTGCTCTTGCCATCCTTGCTTTCACTTTACCTTTAGAACTTAGTATTAATAAACTTTACTTGCATGCTAATAAGCTCACTGATCTGTAATTCTTTACTGTGCTCGAGAGAAGAACCAATTTTTCTGGGAGTTTCTCTCATAACAGTTATACAGGTGTAGGGGTCCAGAAATAATCTCCCTAGAATGTGTCACCTTGGCATGCAGATTATTTCAAGCTGAAAATAAATCTCCCAAAATTAAAAAAGATTTTTTTAACCTCTCCCATATCTGTCTAAGGAAATTCAGATAGAAAAAACCTGTTTCAGGAAAGGAACCTTAGCATAATCACCTTGACACATATGAACTAAGTGTGTCAGATGGGAGGATCCAAGCAATGTCTGTCTGTGAGATTCCCCTCTGGGTCCCATTGTTCTGGGTGACTCAGCAAGAAACTGTTCACCACATGTGTGCTCTTCCTCATCAACCTGTGAATTGTCCTTAATTCAGAATGATATATCTATGGTACCTCATCTTGCTTCACTGTCTTTGGAATTTTTATTTTTATGTGAATTCCCGGTATTAAAATTTGATTTTCTCCTGTTAGTTAATCTGCTGTATGTATGTCATTTAAATAGACCAACCAGAAAAACTAAGGGGATAAGAGGAAAGTTTCCCTGTCTTCCACATAGGTGTTCACTTATGTAATAATTCATTGAACTATACAATATTTTGTGTACATTTCTATAAGTCTCTTATGTTTCATTTAAGAAATTAAGCCAATTTATTAATATAGTAAATGTGCATATTTAAACTTATAATAATAAGACCCTTTCAGAGCCTGTTTCTCAATTTTAACATGCAGAAATTAGTCCTTTAAAAATCTGTTTTTATAGAATTGGTCAGGAATATTCATTTGGCTAAATCATTTTTGTATAAACAAGTATTATAGTTTTCTGCCAAGAAAATGTACTCTAAAAGTTGGAAAGAAAGTTAAGGATTCTTATATTTCCCTGTGGATTGAATTTAGGTCAGTAGAAAGGGGAGGCAGGAAGGAAAGAGGAACCTGGAATGCAAGGGAGGGAGGATGAGTTTGAAAAGTAAACTTGTAATTAATAAACCATTTTATCCCACTTGACAAAATATAAAAAAACAGTGAATTCTATGTATTTTCCTGCTGACAATTATGAGGTACATTTTATTTCTCCAAGATCTGTGTTTAAGCCCTAGTTTCTTTCCTGACCAACTTTTAGGTCTTCTTAATGATCCTAATATCTCCAAGCCTGTAAAATCAGAATAGTAGCATCTAGGTTGCATGTAAAAGTATTTGATAAACATAAGCTCTCCAAAAATGTTATCTGATTGCTACTGTTTAAAAAGAGGGTCAGAAGACTTCGGGTGCTGGCTGAGGTGAAATAAGCCTGAAGTGCAGCAATCCTGATTCCCCATCTGACTACAATTAAAAACTATGGACAAAATACAAAAAAAGCAAAGATGAGAGATAATAACAGGCAGTTTGGGGAAGGAATTCAAATTCTGAAGAAAGACCAGGGGTGATAAGTTTTCTATTGTGTTAATTTTTTCCTTTACCTGCAGGCTTTGATCACTAGACAAACTTACACTGGGGAACTATGCAGTGGGTGCAGTCAGTCAGAACTTCAAGAGGTATCTAAGGCTCCAAGAGAAAACCCATATTCCTGGATGAAGAAGCCTCTGTTCAGCAGTGTGGAAAGCATTACTGTGATTTCTTTTTTCTCTCTATTCTCTTGCTGCTTCTCCCAAGAGCATGCACATTAACACTGAAGTGTGAACCTGTGCAGGTGGCTACAACTTTAAGCGAACACCATTTTTCTAGTCAGAGCAACAGAGTTAAAGGGCCCCTGGGATTTCCATCAGAATCACCACCTGTGGAAAGAAAGACACAACTTGTGGTCTAAACTTAACTCAGTCAATTGCTTGCTAAAACAAAAGCAAATAAAATTTCTCCAAAGCAATTTAACAGGCCCCAGAGTCACATAACATAAAAATAAAAACACCCATGGTAAAAATTTTCAAAAATAAGTAACAAAAAGTAGTATCTGACCAATTCTTAAGAAAACAAAACAGAACATTGAACTATGCCAATCCCTAATATGTTGTAATTACTAGACAATAATTTTAAAGCAGTTAATAGAATTATCCTCTATGTGGCAAACACCTTTGAAATTAATGTCAAGATAGAAGTTCTTAGCAGAAAACATAAACTATAAAAAGATACCCAACAGGAAATTTTAGAAATGAATGATACAATATCTTAAATAAAAATACTAGGTAGATAAACTCATTATCCAAATGGAGTTGATAGAGAAAATAGTTAGTTATAGAACATAGATCAAGAGAACTTGTCCAATTTGAAGAACAGAAATAAAAAAGATTGAAAAAATAAACAGATTCTTATGAACAATATCAAATATTCTTGACATTTATGTCACTGAAGTCCCTGAAGGAGGTCGAAAAATATTGGTAGAGAAAAATATTTTAAGAAATGTCTGAAACTTTCCCCAATTTAGTGAAAGACAAAAAGTTAGAGGTTTTGCTCAGTGAACTGCAAAATAATAAACATTTTTAAAACAGCCAAGACACAGCATAATCAAATGGCATAACCAATAACTTAAAGGCCAGGATGATAGAAATAGAAGCAAACAGAAGTAATGTTCTCACACTATGCATGGTGTGATACAGAAGTAAGTGTATGTTTTCCATAACTATGATATTTCAGCATTACTTGAAATTATGTAGGTATAAGATATCTCAGCTTGATTCTATATGGGAACCAGAAATATGTAGTGAAAAATGAGGCAGAATTGACAAAATCTTTTGGTATGGCAACTGCAAAACTTTCTGGGAGGGAGCTTACTATAAGGCAAAAAAAAAAAAAAAAAAAAAGCCTGGCATAAAATAGACATTGTAACGGAACTTTGGCCATTGTAGAGAAGAGCAATTCCAAGTGCAGTGCAGTCTTGATTTCATTTGTCCTCTCTTCTAGTTCTCTTTCATTTTTTAAGTAAATATTTAATGAACACTGTGATGAATGAAACAGATATAGTTACTTATCTGATGATGATTTTAGTCTACTTTAGATTGTGTCAGAGTCCCCTGCATCAATTATAACTAAAACTTGAAATTGCTGTGTACTAAAATCTATTTAAAAAAGATATAGTTGGGAATTTCAAGTTGACTTTGGAGTAGGTGGAAACTACACTCACCTGCTCCTGATGCCATACCAGATTTGTAGGTACATTATAGAACAATTAACCTGAATGACCAACTGAAGGATAGCAAAACAGTAGTATTGTATTCAAGGATTTATAGAAGACAGAGACTGGTAAGAAGGGTGAACATGTAGAGAGGGTTGGCCCCTGCACCCATGTACATAGGCTGAGAAACCAGAAAGGTATCTCACTGCAAAAGTCTCCCCTGAGGAGCATGGGGTCTCAACCCTATGCCAGGAACCCCAACCCAGAACACCAGGGCTGGGAAGTGGAGCACTTGCCATAGCATCTGGCAATAAAAATCAATGGAGAATCTGTCTGTCTGGAAGAGGAGGGAGTCTGCTGGAAACCCAGGGAGCTTACTCTTGTGCACTCACCCAGGGCTCCAGTACAGAGAAGGTGACTCAGGGCATACTATAGTTATAAAGAGAAGACCTAAGTGGTATGGTCCTGAAGAGAGATCTGGAGGGTCAGCTACTGAAGTCCCAGTCCTGAATCAATATCCTACACTGCTCCCAAGTGCCATTTCCCAGGTTTCGGTGCTCCTATTCTTACAGAACCAGCTGGGGAGTGCACTAACCTGGTCCTACAAATACTGGTGATAGCACCCTGCCAAGCTTGACTCTGTTAGAAAATAATATTGGCTGAACACAACATGGATCTTTGGTCAACTCTTTGTCTTGAGAAACTATAGGCAGACACTCAAATAGACATTGAACTGAGAGGCTTTGGAAGAAGATCAGACTTCTCTCCTAACTGCAGGTTTGGCCAGCACAAATCCCATTGGGACACTATTTTGTACTATCTTCCCAAGTCTTGGTGGCCCCACCCTGATGAGCTCAGCTCAGTGACAAAAAGGGAACACTGTTCAGAGCTGGGATTCTTGGAGTGCATCTCCCTCAGGGGCTATGATCTGGGACTTGAGTGGGCATAGCTATGCAGCTAAGGGAAAGTGTAAAGCTTGTTCAGTGCCACCCCCAATGGAAAACATATCTGTTGTGATCTGTTTTGCTAAGTCCCAGTGTCCCTACCTTACGGAGCTAGCTTCTGCAATGGGGTCAGCTGGCAGCATCCAAACTTAACTGGTGGTGCACTCCTCCTAGGGGAGCTAGGATTGGACACTCTAGCAGACACTGAATGGTATGGCTCTGGAGTAAGGGCCACATTCTCCACATTGAGTGCCTGACAACACTGCTCCCAAGTAGGGGATCAACTATCCCTATACTCCCAACTCAGTTGTCTTGCTCTACCAAGATAATGCAGTGTGGAAAGGGCAATGGGATGCAGCCAGCTTAGGCTCACTTTACAGTCTTTCTTTAAAAAGGCTCTGGAGGAAGTCTAGGCAACTTCAGGGGATGGCAGAGTAGCCAACAGGTAGATACTAACCTCACAGTGTCTTGGACCATTTATTGATTTGCCCTCAGATCAGAGCTGTAGGAAGTTGACCTTTGTACACAGCTGGGACTCTCCCATACACATCCAGGTCTGATAGACACAGCCACAGTCAGTGAATATCATGGTAGCTCCATACAGGTAGTCCAAGCCCAGTTACATACAATGTCTATCACTGGCCTGCATCAGAACCCTGTGAAAGTGGGCCCAGAACCAACACAACCAGTGTGGGGTTTCAAACCTTATCAGAGCTCTAAACAATCAGCCACAAAAATGGCACACCTAAAGGGGGACTCCAGCAGGCACCACACCCTGCTGGGAACAACTCCATCTTGCGGGGGCAGCCCCTGAAAAGTGTCTCATACATGGTGAATGAGGCCTATTCTTATAGTCAGCCAATTTGAAGGTTAACTCCACCCACAAATGGGTCAATAACATTTAAGACTCAACTACACTGAGGGACAACACATAACCCAGACAAGAAAGATTTCTGGAGAACTAGCTCAGGTGATCTAGAAGATTGTGCCACTGGGACCCATAAGGCACTTACATGAGAGACCCCTCATAACAAGCTTGGGGGTCATAGCAGATCTACCTAATAAACAGTCACACACAAAAAGACACACAAATAGGGAGACAAAAATATTCCACAAACAAAAGAACAAGAGAAATCTCTAGAAAATGAATTAAATGTAAATGAAGCAACCAAAATAGCAGATTCAGACTTTAAAACAATGGTTATAAGAAGTTCAAGTATTTTAGGGGAAGGATGGATGATCTCAGTGAGAACTTAAACAAAAAGATAGTAAGCATTAAAAAGGATATAGAAACCTTAAAACAGTCAGAAACAAAGAATACAATATCTGAAGTGAAGAATACACTAGAAGGAATCAAAAGCAGGGGAGATGAAGCTGAGGATTGGATCAGTGATTTAGAGGACAAGAAAGTAGTAAACACAAGCAGAGCAACAAAAAGAAAAGAAAAAATAAAAAAAATAAGGAAAATCTGACACCTCTGGGACAACATCAAGCATAATAACATCTGCATCTTAGGGGTACCAGAAGGAGAATAGAGTGAACAAGGAATCAAGAACCTCTTTGAAGAAATAATGTTTGAAAACTTCCTTAAATTGATGAAGGAAAAAGTCACCCAAGTTCAGGAAGTACAGGAAGTCCAAACAAGATTAACCCAAAGAGGCCCACAACAAGGCACATCATAGTTAAAATGACAAAGGTTAATGACAAAGAGAGAATCTTAAAAGCAGCAAGAGAAAAGCAATTAGTTATGTACAAAGGAGGTCCTACAAGGCTATGGAGCTGAATTATCAACAGAAACACTTTAGGCAAGAAGGGTTTGGCATGAAACGTTCAAAGTGAAAAAAGCAAGGTCCTATAACCAAGACTATTCTATCTAGCAAGACCATCATTCAAAATTGAAGGTGAAATAAAGAACATCCCAGACAAAAACATAAAAGCTATGGTAATTAATTACCACCAAACCAGTACTGCAAAAAGGCCTGCTTTAAAGAGAAGAAAAAAAGAAACATATATAGAGATGATTGTAGGTATAAAGAATAAAATGACAATAAATAACTACATATCAATAATAACCTTAAAAGTAAGTAATTAAATGGTCCAATCAAAAGATATAGGATAGCTGAATGGATAAGAAAACAGTATCCATATATATGCTGTCTAAAAGAGACCCACTTCAGAACAAAAGATACACAGAGATTAAAAATGCAGAGGTGAAAAACAATATTCCATGCAAGTGGAAATGAAAAAACGCTGGGGTAGCAGTATTTATATCAGAGAAAATAGGCTTTAAAATGAAGGCCATAACAAGACACAAAATAATATTAAAAGGATTGATCCAAAAAGTGGATATAACCCTTGAAAACATATATGCATCTAACACAGGAGCACTTAAATATATAAAGAATATCTTGGTGGAAATTAAGGAAGAGATTGACAGCAATATGCTCTTAAGTAGGGATTTTAACACCACACTGAAATAAATGGATAGATCTCCTGGATAAAAAAAAAATCAATAAACCAACAGAAACCTTAAAAGATACTCTGGACTGGATGTATTTAACTGATATTTACAGAACATTTCATCCCAAAGCAGTAGAATATACATTGTTTTCAAGTGCACATGGAACATTCCTAAGATAGACCATATGGTAAAACACAAGATAAGCCTTATTAATTTAAGAAGATTGAAATCATATTAAGCAACTTCTCTGACAAAAATGGTATGAAACTAGAAATCAATTACAATAAAAAAACTCAAAAGCACTCAAACACATGGAGGCAAATAACATGATATTAAACAATTAATGGGTTACCAATGAGATCAAGAAAGAAAGTAAAAGTTACCTGTAGAAATACAAAAATGAACACAAAACAAACCAAGACCTATGGGACACATCAAAGGCAGTCCTGAGAGGGAAATTTATAGCATTATAGGCCTACCTCAAGAAGCAAGAAAAATCTCAAACAAATAATCTAACTTTGCACCTAAAAGAACTATAAAAAGAATAAAAAACAAAGACCAAAGTAAAAAGAAAGAAAGAAATAATAAAGATTAGAATGGAAATTAATGACATAGAGACTAAAAAATAAAACATGTCATTGAAAACAAGAGCTGAGTTCTTTGAAAAGAGAGAAAGGATTGACATACAATTAACCAGTGTCATCAAGAAAGAGAGAGGATACAAATAGATAAAATCAGAAATGAAAGAGAAGTAATAACTGACACCACAGGTATACAAAGCATTGTAAGAAACTATTATGAATAACTATATGCCAAAAAATTGAACAACTTGGGTGAAGTGGATAAATTCTTACAAACTGCAATCTTCCAAAATTAAATCAGGTAGAATCAGAAAACCTGAATAGACCAGTGAACACTAATGAAATCAAGGCAGTAATCTAAAAACCCCCAACAAACAAAAGTCTTGGACCAAATGTCTTCACAGGCAAATTTTACCAAACATTCAAAGAAGAACTAAGACCTATACTTCTCAAACTATTTCAAAAAATTCAAGAAGAGGGATGACACCTGAGCTCATTTTACAAGGCCAGCATTATCCTAATTCCCAAACCAGATAAAGACATTACAAAGAAAGAAAATTATAAGCCAATATCCCTGATAACATAGATGGTAAAATCCTCAACAAATATTGGCAAACTGGATCCAGAAATACATATAAAAATCATACATCATGATCAAGTAGGATTTATTCTGGGGATACAAGGTTGGTACAATATTCACAAATCAATAAATGTGATACACCACATAAATAAAATAAAGGGTAAAATCACATGATCATATCAAGAGATGTAGGAAAATCATTTGATAAAATATAGCACTCATGAATGATAAAAGCTGTCATCAAAGTGGGAACAGTGGGATCATAATTAAATATAATAAAGGCCATATATGACAAACCCACAGCCAATATAATACTCAATGGGCAAAAACTAAAAAAGTTTTCCTTAAGAACAGGAACAAGAGAGCAGTGTTTGCTTTCACCACTCTTGTTCAAAATAAGACTAGAATTCTTAGCCATAGCCATCAGACAAGAAGAAGAAATAAAAGGCATCCCAATTGGAAAAAAGGAGTTAAATCTGTCATTATTTGCAAATAAACTGATACTGTATATAGAGAACCCTAAAAATTCCACCAAAATTTGATAGAACTGATAAATTAACTTGGTAAAGTATCAGGATAGAAAATTAATGTTTAGCCCTGATTGGTGTAGTGGATTAAGTGCAGGCCTGCAAACCAAAGGGTCACTGGTTTGATTCCTAGTCAGGGTACCTGCCTGGGTGGCGGGCCAGGTCCCCAGTTGGGGACGCTTGAGGGGCAACCACACATTGATGTTTCTCTTCCTCTCTTTCTCCTTCCCCTCTCTTTAAATAAATAAATAAAATCTTTTTAAAAAGATGTGTTTAAAAAAAACTAATGTTTAGAAATTGGTGGCATTTTTATACATTAGAATGAACTAGAGAAAAAGAAATAGAGAAAACAATACTATTTACTACTGCAATAAAAAATAAGGTACCTAAGGCTAAATTTAACCAAGGAGGTGAAAGATCTATACTTGGAAAATTACAGTACACTGAAGAAAGAAGTTGAGGAAGACAAAAATAAGTGGAAGCATATACCATCTTCAATGATAGGAAGAATTAATATAATTAAATGATTACATTACTAAAAACAATCTATAGATTCAATACAATTACTTTAAATATACCAATGTTACATCTCAAGAATCTATAACAAATATTCCAAAAATTTATGTAAAACCACCAAAGACCCTGAATAGCCTAGGCAATGTTCAAAAAAACAATAAAGTTACAAGTATCACACTACCTGATATTAAACTGTATTACAAAGTGATAGTAATCAAAATAGCCTAGTACTAGCATAAGCATGCAGATCAATGCAACAGAACAAAGAGACCAGAAATAAACCTCCACTTTTATGGTCAATTAATATTTGAGAAAAGGGGCAAAAACACGGAACAGGGTAAAGACACTCTCTTCAATAAATGGTGTTGGTATAATTGGAAAGAACACTCAAAAAATGAAACTAGACCACCAACTTACATCATGCACAAGAATAAACTCAAAATAGATTAAATATAAGGACTTAAATGTAAGTTGCAAAACCATAAAAATCCTGAGAGAAAACATAGGCAGTAAAATCTTAGACATTTCTTGTTGCAATATTTTTGCCAAAATATCTACTTGGGCAAGGAAAATTCAAATAAATGGGACTACATCAAACTAAAAAGTTTTTCCACAGCAAAGAAAACCATCAACAAAATGAAAAAGACAACCCACTGAATGAGAGAACATATTTACTAATAACACATTTGATAAGGGGTTAATATCCAAAATATATAAAGAACTTACACAATTCAACACCAAGAAAATAAGCAAACCAATTGCAAAATGGGCAAAGAATCTGAATAGACACTCATTGAAAGAGGACATACAGATGGCCAGTAAACATGTGAAAACATGCTCAACTTCACTGATCATCAAAAATATGCAAAGTGTAACCTCAATGAGATATCACCTCACACCTGTCAGAATGGCTATCATTAAGAAATCAACAAGCAACAAGTGTTGGTGAAGATGTGGATAAAAGGGAACCCTAGTGCACTGTTGGCACGAATGCAGACTGGCGCAGCCACTGTGGAAGGCAATATGGAGTTTCCTCTAAAAATTAAAAATGAAACCACCTTATGACCCATCAATTCCACTTCTGTGAATATATCCAAAAAAACCCAACACACACATTTGAAAGAATATATGCACCCCTATGTTCATTGCCCATTATTTACAATAGCCAATATTTGGAAGCAGCCTAAGTGCCCATCAGTAGATGAGTGGATCAGAAAGCTGTGATACATTTATACAACACATACTGTTTAGCCATAAAAAAGAAGGAAATCTTATCTTTGCAACAGCATGGATGAACCTGGAGATATGTTAAGTGAAAGAAGCCAGTCGAAGAAAAACAAATACAATATGATCACCCTTACATGTGGAATCTAATAAACAAAATAAAAAAAAAACAAAATACAAATAGAAGCATAGATGCATAGAACAGACTAACAGTTGTCAGATGGGATGGAGGTTGAGAGACTGGGTCAAAGAATATGAAGGTATTAAGCAAAAAAAATTTATATATATAACACATAGACACAGACAACAGTAAGGTGGTAGAGGGGAAAAGGGGTGGGGGAGGTGAAATAAGGCAAAATGTGGATTAATGGGAATGTAAAGAGACTTTGCTTGGGGTGATGTACACTTGAAACCTGTATGGTTTTGTTAACCAATATCACTCCAATTAACATAACTGAAAACACATATATACACATGTGCATCTATATGTACATATGCATACTGACGGAAAAGTTTAACTTACAAATATTGTGTGAAAAAATGATTATGGTCACTCATGTGATACACTTGAGATTTTAATTCATTTTTCTTTTGTTTTATCCCCACCCAAGGACATGCTTATTGATTTTAGATAGAGGGGAAAGGAGGGAGAGACAGAGGAACAGAAACATCTATATGAGAGGGAAACATTGGTTGGGGGACCAATCCTGCAACCTAGCCATGTGCCCTGACTGGGAATCCAACCTGTGACCTTTCTATTACGGGAGGACACTCCAACTAACCAAGTCACACTGGCCAGAGCTCAATTCAAGTTCATTTCATTTAAACACGCTCATTGTGGCCCACTAATATGGTTTTGTGACCTACAAATAAGTTTTATCTAGCAGTCTGAAAATAAAACACTCTTTCAAAGAGGGAAGAAGGGTTTGATCTCTTTGATTTTTCTTCCAAAGGCTGTATCAGTCAATTAATCACTCAATCAGATATAGTTCATACCTTCATTAAATTTACCTTCTACTTCTAACAAAAGATCTATTTTCAGAAAGTGGTGAGGCCTATGAAAACTCAAACTGCTTTTCAAAGTCTATGGGTATGTCTGATTTTTGCTTATATGTGATTTTAGAGCAGGCAACCAGACACAATCAATTCCGGATGCAAATATAACTTACATTATATAAATTCAAAATGATTATCTCTCATGATAGAAGTATAAATATAATGTTACCTGTTCTGTTATTTTCCTCTTCAAACATTAATTGAATTTGTCTGTATTAATTGGGCATACACATGTACTTATTTGGAATGTTGTAATTTATTTGTGTATTCTCCTGACTTTTATTCTCTTTCTTCAGATATCTCGAAGGTTTTGGATGACAGATCACTGTGGAATAGATCTCTATGGCTTCTTTAATGACATGAGAACATAGCTGGGTTTTCTACCGAGATGTGGAACTTGGCTTTTATGATAACTTGAATAAAGAAACTAAAGATTGGAGCCAATGCTCTAAGATACCTCTCAGTTCTATTTATCAAGGCCAGGCCCCAAGTACATTCTCTGGTTGTGATTTAAAGCAGTAGTTGTCAATTTTTTTTCACTGTGTTTCACAAGATGGATAAAGATTGCATACTCAACATATTTCCATAGACAGATTCCGATTCCAGTTATGGGCAATGAAATACATAAAATAGTCTGTCAGTCATGTACTATTCCTAGTGTGTTTGATCTCTTTCTCTTCCTCTCAAGAAAGGGTAAGAAAATATACACTGAGGAGGATAGCATAACTGTAAGATTGAATAAACCTTATAAGGTAAAACATTTGTAGGCTTTGAATTTTAACTTTGCTCAGTAACAAAATACTTGTAACACACAACTATGTCATGATATAGAAGTCGAGAAATGCTAACTTGAATTATATGTCCTACACCCTCTGGCTCTTATAAGGAATGGCAGTGCAAAAACCTGGCATTCATTAACACCGTACCTGAGAAATTCACAGAACTCATGAGACTAATTTAGAGCATTTAAACTGAGCCAGCTATTAAAAAGATATTAACAACAGTTTAATTAAACTTTTCTCTGTCAATATGTAGAAAATAAATTTCTTTTTGTTATATCAATCGGCTGTGATTTCAAGTTTTTCTTGCACAATTTGTTGTCTAAGTGTCTATTGTTTCTACAATACAGTTAGATTATTAGCTTTTTATATATATAATGCATATTCACAAAAGTGCTTAAATCATACATATACAGCTCAATTAATGATCAATATGTGAGTCCATTCATCTATCTACTAATACCATCCAGATTAAGAAATAGAACATTATTAGTGTCTTAATTCCCCCAATGTCTCTCAATCATTATTCCTCTTACTATAAGAATTGAAAATATCACTTCATTTATTTGAATAAGATCTGAATTTCATTAAAGGAAACACTATTTCAAATAAAGTTTCATATTGCACTTTATAAACCACTAATTAAAGTTGAAAAACCATTTACTATTGGATTTAGAGAACCTTAAGATACCCATTCTGCTGTTGTTTCTTAGCGAAAGAAGGTGAAATGAGGAATTCTTTCTACACCAACAAACTTGTTCTCGACACCAAATTCCCAGGCTTCTTACCTTCAAAGCTTTGCCTATCCTTGTTTGGGACAAAGTGCCAACCAAGTTTACATAATTACTTGAAGTTATTTTCTAGTTTGGGAAACACTCAAGGAAAAAAAAATGTAGATTCAATTCCCTTATAATATGTTTTATTAACTTCTCTCAGAGAAGAATGAGACAGCACTAAATTGGTGAGGTGAGGATAGTTTGGAAGCATGATGCTAGTGAATCCAACACCTCGAGTGTTAACAGTCAGTATTTTCTCTTATCTCTTAGAGCCCATTGTCTTCTGTATTCAGGGAAAACACGGAACCAGAAAAAAAATTTAAGGGATTAATAGGAAAAAAAATCAGATAAGTCAACCACAAGCCACAATTGACATTGCAGCTAAACTGATAAGCCTGCCAGAAAAATTCCCCATGCAAAGCACTGTGCCACTGGCCATTGTTCTGTTCTCAGGATTTCCATCTTGTTCACAGTGCAGCTCTGATTGTTGCTGCTTGAGGAAAATGCCACCTCCTTTCTTTCCTCCTTCTCTGACATGTGTACTGGGTACTTACCAAACACTCACTCAATTATGGGGCCCCTGTTGGAAATGTAGAAGCCCCCCAGAGTGCCATTCGCCATGACCTACCGAGGCTCTTGTGAGAATTAGACAAAAAGTAAAATTATAGTGGTGTGCTGGTGCCATTCTAGTTAAAAGTCTGTCATCTTTGTCAGTATAAACGTCTATTTCCTGCACTTTATAACTCAACTGAGCGAATTTGCCTTGTGGTCAATAGAGTAGCTGAGAAAGTACCAATCTTTCAAGATTTTTAAAAACCTGATAGATAGTAAATAAAATCTATTTGGCTATTATGCTGTAGTAAAAGATTGTGTATGTGATTATGTATATGTAGGGAGGGATATGATTTTATTTAGTACGAGTTGTGTTGAAGAAGAGAACAATGAGTATTTTGAAAACACAAAATTTTACAAAGCCCAGGAGAAAATGTAGAGAAAAAAATATGACCTAAGACTGAGTTATAGCTTTATAATCACCACCCCCTTTCTTTGCTTGCCCTTTACCCAACTTCTTATTTTTGGTCCTGGTTAATCTAATTATGATTACTATACTTTCTAAACTTCATATTATTATTTATGTTAGTCAAAAGACAAATTGATTCTAATTTGACTACATTCTGAATGGTAGTGAATTTCCTGCAAGGTCTACAAAATAGTTTGTTATCTCTTTGTTTATGTGGTCATAAACTTTTTATTTCTTTCTTTGCGTAGAATCTATGGGTTGAAAACTTGCCATCTACAAATCATGAGCTACATGAATTCTTAAAGATTTTTTTCGGTGGGTTGGCTGCTTATTAAATAAGGCCTCTCAGAAATCAAGAATAATGGCTATTAATTATGAGGGCCCACTTTGTGAAAGCTGCTTGCTAGGCACTTTGTATTTCCATCATCAAAATAACCCTTCTAGCTTGATATTTTTTATTCTCATTTTATGTAAAAAGAACCAAGGCTTATAGAACCTAAGGACTACACAGCTGGCAGGTATGTGAATGGGGACTGGAATCAGATTCACTCTGGCTCCTATACCTGTAAGTTTTCCTCCATGATAATTTGGAAACCAAGTTCAATTCCCTTGGGAGGGAAGGAATTCAATGCTTGTTGAAAACCTAATCTGTGCCAAGCAACTTTAAAGTATAATAATAAATTTAATATTTAAGAAAAGTTGCAAATTAGATAGTGCTATTAGCAATTCACAAATAAACTAAGGCTCAGGATGATTAATTGGGGTCATTAAATAAGTTGCCCGAGGCATCTCATTGCAGAGTTAGGCTTGGGTATGTCTAACTGCAAAACCAATACTTTCTTTTTAAATATAACACTAGACTTTGATTTCTTAAATGTAATGCTCTAATCAGAAAAGAAAAGTGATTACAAGATTAATTCAGTCATGTATTCACATTTTCATTCACTTTATGAATATTTACAAACATATTCTATATATCAAGCATTGTGCTAGGCACCAAGTTATTCCTAGAATTTTTTTTGGTTGCTAATTTACAGTTCTATTTTTGTATTCTCATATGCTTTGCCCTTTCCACTTTCCGCTTCTCTTTCAACTCTGCAAAAACCAGTAATTCACAATGAGCGACTCATGGGTCACTTATTTTTAAAAATGCTCTGTGAAACAAAGTTTGAGAAATTATACATGTTATACCACGTGCTTAGCGATTCACAATGAGCATTAGTATATTAAAAGTTTTCAGCAATGTTACAGGAATGAACTCTGTTTAAAACAGAGGATTATCCTGCAGCACTACTTTTTTGCATATAAGGCCTATTAGCATCCCATGCAATTAGTGATCCAGGCGGCATGCTTTAAGAAATGCTGGCCTAGCTTATTAAATGCTACTGCTTATCCCAAAACTGTACTGCTTGCAGAACCCTTTGCAGTAGTATGTAACTCATTTTTAATAATGTAATTATTCAGGTATTTGTAATGTCATCACTTCATAATGCCAACCAAATTAATAAAAGAGAAACCAAATATGGAATTTGATTAATTCTATACATCTTGGATTTTATTGTTTTTTTGAAGGACACAGATATTTCAAAGACACATTTTAATAATTATATATATACACAATTATATGCATATATATACTTTAAAAACTGAATAAACAGAAATACTAAACTTAACATTATTAAATGTATTATTAGTGATGTTGATCAGCGTTCCAAATACCTGTTGGTCATATGTATGTATAATTTGGAAAAATGTCTTTTCCAATTCTTTGCCCATTTCTTAATCAGGTTATTTTCTATTGAGTTGTATGACTTCCTTATTCACTAATCATCAGAGAATTACAAATAAAAATCTCACACCCGTTCAGTTGGCTACTATGAAAGAGGCAAGTGATAACAAGTGTTGGCGAGGATGTATGGGTAAGGGAACCCTGTTGTACTGTTGGTGGGAAGGTAAATTGGTAGAGCCATTATAGAAAACAATATGGGTTCCTCAAAACATTAAAAATAGAACTAGTATTTGATCCTGCAATCCTACTTGTAGGTATATATCCAAAGGAAATAAAATCAATATCTCAAAGAGATGTTTGTACCCCCATGTTCATTGCAGCATCATTCACAGTAGACAAGACCTTGTAACAACCTGAGTGTCCACTGATGGATGAATGAATAAAAAATATGTGGGAGGTATATATATAAAATTTATTCATTAAAAATAAGAAAAATCTTGCCACTTTCAACATCTTTGACCCTGAAGAGCATTATATTAAGTGAAATAAGCCACAGAGAGAAAGACAAATACTGTTATGATCTCACTAATATGCGGACTCTAAAATAGTCAAAGTCACAAAAACAGAATAGAATGGTGGTTGCCAGTTTCTAAGGGTTAGGGGAAATGGACAGATGTTGGTCAAAGGGTACATACAAACTTACAATTCAAATATGAATAAGTTCTGGGGTTCTATAGCCTGGTGACTATAGTTAATTATACTGTATTTTATATTTGAAAGTTTCTAAGAAGTTAGATCTTAACTGTTTTCACCACAGAAAAGATAACTATGTGAGGTGATGGGTATATTAATTAACTTGATTATGGTAATCATTTCTATACATATTGTATCTATATATATATTTTCATGGTGTACATCCCAAATATATATAACTTTTATTTGTCAATTATATCTCAATTAAGCAGAAAATATATAAAATCAACCTATTCAATCACACCATTTTACTGAATATAGCCATTATTACAAAAAATTAAATGATATTAATTCTTCAGAAACATATAAAATCATTATTTATGTCTAATTGTTTCCATACATTATGTTAAATGGCTGCTTAGGGCAATCATAATTTTTTTTTCTTTTTAAATATATTTATTGATTATGCTATTACAGTTGTCCCATTTCCCCCCCAATCCACTAGATCCTGCCCACCCCCTCCCTCCCACATTCCCCCCCTATAGTTCATGTCCATGGGTCATACTTATAAGTTCTTTGGCTTCTACATTTCCTACACTATTTTTACCCTCCCCCTGTCTATTTTCCACCTATCATCTATGCTACTTATTCTCTGTACCTTTCCCCCCCTCTCCCCCTCCCACTCCCCTATTGACAACCCTCATGTGATCTCCATCTCTATGGTTCTGTTCCTGTTCTAGTTGTTTGCCTAGTTTGCTCTCGTTTTTGTTTTAGGTGTGGTCGTTTGCTGTCATTTTTACTGTTCCTATTTTTGATCTTCTTTTTCTTAGGTAACTCCCTTTAACATTTCATATAATAAGGGCTTGGTGATGATGAACTTCTTTAATTTGACCTTATCTGAAAAGCACTTTATCATCCCTTCCATTCTAAGTGATAGCTTTGCTGGATACAGTAATCTTGGATGTAGGTCCTTGCGTTTAATCTTGGGGAATGTAATTATGATGTGCCTTGGTGTGTTCCTCCTTGGGTCCAGCTTCTTTGGGACTCTCTGAGCTTCCTGGACTTCCTGGAAGTCTATTTCCTTTGCCAGATGAGGGAAGTTCTCCTTCCTTATTTGTTCAAATAAGTTTTCAATTTTTTGTTCTTCCTCTTCTCCTTCTGGAACCCCTATAATTCAGATGTTGGAACGTTTCAAGGTGTCCTGGAGGTTCCTAAGACTCTCCTCATTTTTCCAAGTTCTTGTTTCTTCATTCTTTTCTGGTTGGATTTTTCTTTCTTCCTTCTGGTCCACACCATTGATTTGAGTCCCAGTTTCCTTCGCATCACTATTGGTTCCCTGTACATTTTCCTTTGTTTCTCTTAGCATAGGCTTCATTTTTTCATCTGTTTTTCAAACAGATTCAACCAATTCTGTGAGCATCTTGATAACCAGTGTTTTGAACTGTGCATCCGGTAGGTTGGCTATCTCTTCCTCACTTAGTTGTATTTTTTCTGGAGCTTTGAAGTGTTCAGTCATTTGGGCCTTTTTTTTTTTTTTTGTCTTGGCGCCTCTGTTACTTTAAGGGGCGGAGCCTTAGGTGTTCACCGGGGTGGGGTAATGCTGGTTGCTGTGCTGTGACGCTGTATGTGGGGGAGGGGCCAAGAGGGAGCAATGGCGCCCACCTCACTCTCCTCTGGCTTTCAATCTTTCACTCCGGTACCCACAATCAAACTGGGCCCCTCTGGTGCTGATTCCCGAGTGGGTGGGCCTGTGCACACTCTAGGCCCCTGTGGGTCTCTCCAACGACCTCTCCTGTGAGGCTGGGAGTCTCTCCTGCTGCTGCCCCAACCCCCACGGGCGTTTTCAATCAGAGGTTTGAGGCTTTATTTCCCAGAGCTGGAGCCGCAGGGTCTGCTAGTGCTAGGACTGCCTGCGCCGTTTGTCCCACACTCCGCCAGTCTCAGTCCCGCCACAGCCACGCGAGTCCTCTCCACCCAGGTGCCCGTCTCCGCCCCTCCTACCGGTCTGGATGAATGTTTATTTTCTATTTCCTTGGTGTTGGTTCCCCTTGCCGTTTGATTCTCTGTCAGTTCTGGTTGTGCGAGGAGGCGCAGTGTGTCCACCTACGCTGCCATCTTGGTTCTCATACATTTCTTTTTACAATCCAAAAACCAATGTATCAGATACTTCCTTTAATTCGTGGTTAAAAAATAAACTCATACAACAGAGAGAAATAGTCTTCCAATATTTAGGTGAAACGCTCTCTATAAGGTTTCTTCTACAAAGACTAGAGACAATATACTAACTGGTTTGGTGAAATGAAATAAGTAACTCACATCTAATTATAGGCCAATATCTGAACTATTTTACTCATTACCAGCATAATCAGCTGATTCACTGGTCTTGAGGGGTGGATATGAAATGTAGGTGACTAAGTAAGGTGCCTGTATTAGCAATAGGTAACATAGGGTTGCTTAAGTCCTTTTGAACTGATGATTCGGGATTCTTAGGGTATATTCCCAGCAGTAAAATTGCTGGGTCACAAGGCAGTTCCATTTTCAATTTTCTGAGGAAATCCCATACTGTTTTCCCACCAACAGTGTTTTAGTGCTTTTCTCCACATCCTTACCAGCACTTGTCTGTTAATTTATCCATGGTACCCATCCTGACAGGTGTAAGATGATATCTCATTGTGGTTTTAATTTGCATCTCTCTGATGGCGAGTGATATTGAGCATCTTTTCTTATGTCTATGGGCCCTCTGTATGCCCTCCTTGGAGAAGTGTCCACTCAGGTTCTTTGCCCATATTTTAATTGGATTGTTTGTCTTCCTGGTGTGGAGTTGTATGACTATATATTTTGGAGATAAAACCCTTGTCCAACGTATCATTGGCATATATTCTCCCATATGGTCACTTTCATTTTCATTTTGATGATGGTTTCTTTGGCTGTGCAGAAGCTTTTTAATTTGATGTAGTCCTATTTGTTTATTTTTTCTTTATTTCCCTTGCCCTAGAAGACATTTCATCAAGAATATTGCTACATGGAATATCTGAAATTTTACTGCCTATGTTTTCCTCTAGGACTTTTATGGTGTCACATCTTATGTTTAAGCCTTTCATCCATTTTGAGTTTATTCTGGTGTATGGTATAAGTTAGTGGTCTGGTTTAATTTTTTTTGCATGTCCTAGTCTGTTCTCCCAACACCATTAATTGAAAAAGCTACCTTTACTCCATTGTATGCTCATGTCTCCGTTGTCAAATATTAATGGACCATAGAGACATGGGTTTATTTCTGGGCTCTCAATTCTGTTCTATTGATCTGTGTGTCTGTTCTTATGACAGTACCAGGCTGTTTTGATTACAGTGGCCTTGTAGTATAGTTTGGTATTAGGTATTGTGATCCCTTCTACTTTGTTCTTCTCTCTCAAGATTGCTGAGGCTATTTTGGGTCTTTTTAGTTCCATAAAAATTTTTGAAATATTTGTTCTAAATCTGTGAAATATGCCATTGGTATTTTAATAAGAATTGTGTTGAATCTATAGATTGCTTTGGGTAGTATGAATATCTTAGCGAGGTTAATTCTTCCAGTCCATGAATATGGTATTGCTTCCATTTATTTGTATCTTCCTCAATTACTTTCTTCATTGTTTTATAGTTTTCTGGGTACAGGTCTTTTACCTCCTTGGCTAAATTTATTCCTAGATACTTTATTTTTCTTTTTGTTATAGAAAATGGGATTTTCCCCTCTAGTTTCACTTCTGAGAGTTAATTGCTGGTGTACAAAAATGCCATTGATTTCTGAATATTGACTTCATATCCTGTTGTTTTACCAAATTAATTTATTAGGTTGAGTAGATTTTTGGTAGTGTCTATAGGGTTTTCTAAGCACAGTATCGTGTCATCTGCAAATAATGACAGTTTTACTGCCTCTTTTCCAATTTGGATGCTTTTTACTTATTTTTTCTTGCTTGATCACTGTATCTAGAACTTCTAGTGTTATGTTGAATAAGAGTGATAAAAGTAGACACCCTTGTCTTAATAGGAAAGTTTTTAGTTTTCACCCATTGAGTATGATGTTGGCAGTAGGTTTCCAGTATATGGCTTTTATTATGTTGAGATATACTTTCTCTAGTAACACTTTGCTGAGAGTTTTTATCATAAATGGGTGCTGGCTTTTATCAAAAGCTCTTTCAGCATCTATTTATATGGTCATGTGATTCTTGTCTTTTGTTTATGTGATGTATTACATTTATTGATTTGTGAATATTGTACCATCCTTGCATCCTTGGGATGAATCCCACTTGATCATGTTGTATGCTCTTTTTAATATACTGCTGGATCCAGATTGCCAGCATTTTGTTAGGGATTTAAGCATCTATGTTCATTAGAAATTTTGGCATGTAGTCTTCTTTCTTTGTTGTGTCTTTACCTGATTTTGGGATTAGGATAATATTGGCCTCATAAAAAGTGTTTGGGAGTCTTCTCACTTCATGAATTTTTGTGAATAGATTGAGAAAGATAGGAGTAAGTTATTTACATGTTTGGTGAAATTTGTCTGTGAAGCCATCTGGTCCAGGGCTTTTGTGTGCCTGGAGGTTTTGATTATGGCTTCAGTTTCACTAGTTGTTATTAATATATTCAAGCTTTCTGCTTCTTCTTGATTTAGTTATGAAATATTTTATGTTTCTAGAAATTGTCCATTTTGCCCAGGTTGTCCAATTTCTTGGCATATAGGTGTTCATAGTAATTTGTTACAATCCTTTGTATTACTGTGGTATTGATTGTGCCTTCTCTTTCACTTCTGATTTTATTTATTTGGTCCTCTCTTGCTTTTATTGATGAATATGATTAAAGGTTTGTCAAATCTGTTTATCTTTTCAAAGGACCAGTTCTTGGATTCATTGATCCTTTGAATTTTATTTTTAGTCTCTATGTCATTTAATTCTGATCTGATCTTTGTTATTTCCTTTCATCTACTTACTTTAGGCTTTGTTTGTTGTTATTCTAGTTCTTGTAGATGTAGGGTTAAGTTGTTTATTTGAGATTTTTCTATCTTGTTTAGGTAGTCCTGTATTGTTATGAACTTCCCTCTCAGGACTGCCTTCACTGTGTCCTATAGATTTTGGGTTGTTGTGTGTTCATTATCATTTGTTTCCAGGTAGTTTTTGATTTTTATCTTGATCTCATTGTTAACACATTCATTAACTAATAACATGTTATTTGGTGTCCATGTATTTGAATGTTTTTTCCCTTGAGGTTGGTTTCTAGTTTCAAGCCATTGTGATCTGAGGAAATGCTTGCTATGGTTTCAAATTTCTTGAATTTGTTGAGGCTTTTTTTTTGTCTTACCATGTAGTTTATCTTTGAAAACATTTCATGTACATTTGAAAAGAATGTATATTTTGATTCTTTGGGGGTGAAAGGTTCCATATATACCAATTAAGTTCATTTGATCTAGAGTGTTGTTCAAAGACACAATTTTCCTGTTATTCTTTTTTGGAAGATCTATCCATTGCAGACAGTGGAGTGTAAATATCCACTAAGATGACTGTGTTGCTGTCAAAATCATTCTTGAAATCCTCCAAGATTTTCCTTACATATATAAGTCCTCATATTTTGGGTGCACATATGTTTTAAGGGTTATATCCTCTTGTTGGACTACTCCCTTAAGTATTATGTAGTGATCTTTGTCTCTTGTTATGGCCTTTGTTTTGCATTCTTTTGTTTTATATAAGTATTGCTACCCCAGCTTTCTTTTCATGTCTGTTTGCTTGGAATATTTTTTTCCATCCCTTCACTTTTAACCTGTGTAGGTCTTTTGTTCTGAGATGGGTCTCTTGTAGACAGCATATATGTGGTCATGCTTTCTTATCCATTCAGCTACCCTAAGTCTTTTGATTGGAACATTTAATCCATTTATAATTAAGGTTCTTATTGATAGATATATATTCATTTTTATTTATTGATAGGTATTTATGGATAGGTATTTATTGATATGGATAGGTATTTATTCTTATTCATAGGTATATATTCATATGTTGCCATTTGTCTTCTTTGTACCTGTGTTCCTGTCTGTCTGTCTCTCTCTTTTTCTTCATCTTCTTAGAGCTGTCCCTTTTGCATCTTTTGCAATACTGGTTTGGATATATTCTTTTAGCTTTCTTTTCTGGGAAGCTCTTTATTTTGCCTTACATTTAAATGAGAGCCTGCTGCATAGAGTAGTCTTGGCTGCAGGTCTTTGTTTTTCATTATTTGGAATATTTCTTGCCATTTCCTTCTGGCTTATACTGTTTCTGCTCAGAAATCAGCTCATAGTCTATTCAGAGTTCTCCTGTTATGTTACTAGCTGTTTCTCCCTTCCTGCCTTTAAGATTGTCTCTTTGCTTTCTAATTTTGCCATTTTGATTGTAACAGTCCTTAGAGTAGGCCTCGTTGGTTTTGTCTTGATTGTGACCTTCTGTGCTTCTTGGGCCTCCATGAATTTTTCCCTCACTAAGCTAGATAAGTTTTCTGTCATTACTTTTTTAAAACAGGTTTTCTATCCCTTGTTCCTTTGCTCCTTCCTCTGGTATCCCGATGATGTGAGTATTATTACATATTATGTTGTCCTTTTGCTTCCTTTAAGTGCCTTCATTCTTTTTTAGTCTTTTTGTTTTGTTGTTCTGTCTGGGTGTTTTTTTCTACCTTGTCCTTCAACTCACTTATTTGAGTCTGTGCTTCATCTAGCCTGCTTTTAATTCCTTCTAGTGTATTCTTCATTGCAGATATTGTATTCTTCATTTGCTCCTGTCTCTTGTTCATAGTTCCTATGTCTTTTTCCATGCTGATGTAGTTTCCACTAAGTTCTTTGTAGTTCCCATAAAGTTCTTTGTATCTTTCACTGAGTTCCTTGAGCATCCTTATAACCATTATATTGAACTCTATGTCTTATAGATTGCTTGTCTGAAGTTCATTTAGAACACTTTCTGGTGATTCTTCCTTTCCTTTTGGTTGGGGGTTGTTTCTTTGTATCCCCAGTTTAGAGACTCTTTTTGTTTGTTTCTGCATATTAAATTGATCTGCTTTGACTCCTGGTCTTCTTGGGGTAGCCTTCTGTGGTAGGAGATCTGTGGGACTCAGTTGTGCAGCCTTCTTGATCTCCTGAGGTGGATGCTCTTTGGGTGCCCTTTATGGCGTTTATGTGGGCTCTCTTGTTGTAATTGCGTTTTGGATGTTGTTGGGTCATTCATTGGTTGGTACTTGTCTCTCCCTGGGTGACTGAGAATCACACCACCCACCACTTCTTGTATGCTGTTGTACAGGTGCTGCCAGAACAAAACAAAACCACCAAGGAAACAAAGCCCACACCTGTAAAAATATTCCCCAGCCACAACCACACTATCTAACACAACTGAGCAAATATTATTAAAGTTGGAAAAAGATTAAGAATATTATAAGAAAGGAAAAATGATTATGGAATGACTTACACAATGAAAAATGATTTTGAGAGGGTTGGGGAGAAGGAATAATAAAAGTAGGGAATACAAACAAGGTAAAGAAAGAAAGAAAAGAAAATTTACATCATGAGTAAAAAAGGCATATAAGAGGGAAAATGGAATAAGAAAAGGGAGTAGTACAATATGAGGTATGAAAAAATAGTAAAAAAAATAGGAACAAAATTGAAGAAACCACAACAATATCAATGACAAATGAGCAAAGATTAATAAAGGTGGAAAGGGAATAAGATGGAAAAAAGAAAGAAAAAATGATTATGAGATGCCTAAAGAAAAGCGACCTTGAGAGGATAGAGGGAGAGGAAGTAATAAGAGTGAGGAATGAAAGCCAGGTTAAGAGATGTAAAAAAATAAAATTTAAAATGAAAAAAGAAAGGGAAGGAAGTAGGCAAAATAGAATAGGAGAAAAGAACAGTAAAATTTGATATTTGAAATACAAAAGTTGTGAACCTCTAGGAGTAAAATTGAAGAAATGCAACAAGCATGATATCAACAACTAATGAACAAAGATTAATAAATGTGGAGAGAAAATGAGGATATTATAAGGAAGGGAAAAAGAATGTGAGATAACTAATGGCAAGAAAATGGTTTTGAGAGTCTGGAGGGAAGAGAAATAGTAAGAGTGTGGAATAGCAACAAAGTGTAGAAAGGGGAAAATAAAATAAAAAAAGAAGAGGAAGGAAGAAGGCAAAATGGAGTATGAGAAGGGAGGAGTAAAATATGGGATTTGAAATAAAGTAAAATAAAAAAGTGAAATAATAGGAAAATGTTTGAAACAGAAAAAAAATGTTTAAAAGGTATGCAGAAGAAAAACATAACTGAAATAATGAAGAACACTGTGGTGGATTTTGTCTTAGCACAGTTGTTTGCCACTGTCTTCTCTTTCTGGGTCCGCCCTTGATAATGTCAGATGGTGTTCTACTCTGGCCCTAGGCAGCCTGTTGGAGACTGCAAACAATCCACATTCTGTGGCTGTCTCCTTCAGGCTTGGCTGGTCCCCACTGTTCTGCCCTGCCAGCTTTCCATCAGAACAAGGCCCAGGAGTGGTTCATCTAATGTCCACGAGCACTGCCAGTACCACCTCCACCTGCCTCCAGAGGGGGCCCCTGGTGCTATCCAGAGAGTGGAATCTCAGGGTGACCACTTGGGGCCACTGTTGAGGCTACAGGAAAGATGGTAAGAATGATCTATCCCCTGCCTCCGGCCACATGTCTTGGTCTGTCCCAGATTATCTCCAATAATGTATAGTTCTGGTGGATTAGCTGTCTGTTTCCTGTCAGGAGCCAATTTGTGTAAAAAGGGCATCTCTTTCCTGCTTATCGCTCATGGCAGCTCTACATAAGATCCAAGGCTGGGTGGGGCCCTGAACACCCCCTCTTGTGCCTGTCTCTAATCTCTCTGTTTTGCTGGTTTCAGTGAATTAGGGTCTGAGGAACCAGTGTAGCTCGTAGTGTCTGATAGAAGTTCAGAAAGGGCCCCTTCTTTCCTCTGTGCATGTGCACCAAGCAGGAGGCTCCTGAGCCTGGCTTCTCTGATCTGCAGAGCCTGTAATCCCACAAGTGGGGATTGGACACACCTGACTGTGAGGGTACCCGCCTGGCTACAATCAATTTCAGGCACTCAGCTCCCATCTGACTAGTCCCTAGCCTGCTACTTTCACAAGAGACTCAGGCCCTAACTCTCCACTCTGAGCAGCCCCCTGCCAGGTCCCACAATTCCTTCACTGTGCAACCTTCTCTTTTTCCTATGCAGCTGGGCTCAGTGGGGCCAAACTGCTCTTTCATTCTGGTTTCTTTGTTAGCAGAGCTTCTGTGCATGTGTGTGAGCACAGCAACCCTGCCCAGTCTCATCTTAGCTCCTTTTAAAAGAGGTTCTATGTGCCCCCCACACTGAAGCACCAAGTCCTGGGCCAATTCTCCGCATGCTCCACCTCCCCCCAAAACACAAAGTCTCTCTCAGTCAGGGCTGTCCACAGCCTTCCAGTGCCTCTGCCACTTTTCGGAGATGGAATTTCTCTCTGGAACTCTCCTGGCTGGTGCTGTAGCTATGGATGTGCTGGTCACTGTGTGTGTGTAGCCTGAGTCTCCCAGACTCTGTATATCCTTCCAAGTCTCTCCCTATTAGGGTTGGTGGTTTCCCACTGTGGGACTAGGGCCCCGCTCTGAGAGGGGAGGGAGCCCCCTAAGCTGTGTTTTCTGTCTGTTCTCTCCTCTGCTGTGGGCGCCTCACACAGGGCATTTCCCTGTCAACTTCTAAAATCTCTTACTGGATAATGCAAAGCATCCTCTGTACTCTCTGGCTTCAAAAATTCGTATCAGCTGAGATTCCTTTGATTGTTCAGGTCACTTGTCAGAAGATCAGCCAAACATCAGTGCTGGGGGCCACAAGCAAGTGGGCTCAGGTTCTACCTACTTGGCCTCCATCTTCTGACCACCCCCATATCTATTGAAATAGTCTTTAAGTTAAGGCAGTAAAAAGAATGATGGTTTATAACTTAATTCAGAAAATTCCATATATGATATATGTAAAGCTTTGCAATTTTTAAACTTTGGGATAAGGAAAGTTACAAGCAAGATAATTAGTTGCTGTTTTAATTTTCCTGATGAAATTTATACAGAATTTCATTAAACAAATCTAACAAAAGTGTTCATGATGAAGGAATTCTCTCATTTAAAACTTTCTACTTTGTCAAGCATATGCTTTTAAGAATTACTTAAGATAGGTATGTGTTAATGATTTTGAGAATTCTTGACAACTTCAAGTAAAGCTTTTCAGAATGCCTTCACAACACATTTGGTTACTATAACATTCAGTATTTTATTTTTCTTTAAGATTTTATTTATTTATTTTTAGAGAGAGGGGAAGGGAATGAGAAAGAAATGGAGAGAAACATCTATGTGTGGTTGCCTCTCCCATGCCCTCTACTGGGGACCTGGCCTGCAACCCAGGCATGTGCCCTGACTGGGAATGGAACTGACAACCCTTTGGTTCGCAGGCCAGCACTCAATCCACTGAGCTCCACCAGCCAGGGCTAACATTCAGTGTTTTAAATAAATTAGATATGCAGCTCATCCAATGACCTGAGAGAGACTTTTTAAAAATAATGTATTTGTATGCAGAGTGCATTGTTAATTACCCTACAAGTGAATAGTATAGGGTAAAATAATCCATTTACCTATTTTTCATAAAGTAATATAATGAAGTGGGAGCAAGGAAGGAAACTAACATTTGATTTGGAGTTCAGTAAGAAGCCAAAGGAAGGGATATAGCTTATTCTTGATGAATGGGTGGAAACAACTTGCTACTCAAAGCCAAGAGAGTAAATATTACAAATAGCAATCAGTAGGTAAAAATATGGCTAAGAGGAACTATATAAAGGTCTATGAAAACACCTGAGGGAGTTTAACGATGATGAGGGCTCAATGGGGATGATTATTTGGATCCCTGACACACTGTTACCTTCCAACTTTATCTTCACATGCCACAATTTCTCAGGTTGCTCTTGGGAGGACAGCCTGTCTAGAGATAGCCCGAGATGCCACAGCAGGTCAGCAGGCCAGGAATGGTAGGCTTAGTGCACTGGGGCCTCTGGATTGAGAACCATAAATCACTACCATGTTAAGGACATTATATAGGATGCATTACCTTATTAATCAACTTGAAGTCACACTAGTTGAATATTGCATTATTATCCCATTCTACAGAAGAAGTAAAGTTTAGCAGGCGACATTTCACACTGACTTATCCATAAAGAGGTAGCACACTTTGCAGTGTCACATTCCTGGATGCTAGGACCTCTTCTGCCACTTTTTTGCAGCCATGGTTGGTTTCATTTTCCAAAACCATTTCTGAAACTCAGACTCTTAATCTGCAAAATAGATATATAATAGAGCCTACATCATAGGGTTATCAGGAATAAAGGAGATGATGCATATAAGATACAAAATATAACACCATGCTCATGGTAAGTGCTGAATACATGTTAGATAGTATTTTATTCCCTGAAAAGATAATATATTTTATGTTTTACTACAACTTGAAAGTACAATTTTATTTCTAAGTGTATTTCCATAAATATACAAACCTCAGTAGAGAGCCACATAGTAGATATATTGAGCATGAGCATATAGATAATTATAGATTATAATTTCAATAAATGACTGTTTTTGTAGTTTTAGCATTAACTCAGCATGGCTTCTTTATATAGTTTTTGTGGTACTATTTTGAAGCAGAGTAGCATACTGGTTAAAAGGGGGATGACAGTTAGACAACCTGTTTGAATAATCTAGGATCTCTTATTTACTAGGTGGCTGAGTTTGGATAATTATCTAAACTTTATCTGCTTTGTTTTACTCATGTAAACAAATGAAGATATTACTATTAAATGAGGTAATACATTTAACATGCCTTGTTCATTATAAGTGCTCAATAAGTAATAGTTATTATTATTCTTCCCTCAACACAGGCCAGCTGTATTATCAATAGTTTTCCATTGTTCCCATAACAAATCACCACAAATTGAGTGACTTAACATAATATAATTTTATTTTCTTATGATTCTATAGTCTGCCATGGTGCCCGCATGGCTAAAATCAAGGTGCTGATAAGGCTGTGCTCCTTTCTGGAGGATCTGGGGGTGTTTCCTCTTCTAATTTTATTTGTATTACTGGCAAAATCAGTTCATTGTGGTTGTAAGAATGAGGATCCAGTTCCCTGGCTGCCTGTCTGCTGAGGGCATTTCCTGCTCCCAGAGATCACCACATTCCTTGGCTTGTGGCTTCCTGCCTCCATCTTCAAGGTCTGTCATGGTGGGTTGAGTTCCTCTCACACTTTGAATCTCTCCTGCCATGCTTCCAACACATCTTTCTGACTCATCAGCCTCTCTGCCATTTTTAAAGGACAATGTGATCACATGCGGCCCACCTGTATAAACCAAGATGACTCCTTATGTTTAAAATTATGAACCTAAATTCCATCATCAGAGTTCCACTTGCTATGTACCATAAAATATTCACAGTTCTTGTGGTTAAGACATGGGAATTAGTCTGCTTACCATACCATAAGACTATTTCCTCCAGTTCACTCTGAAATGTGTACTTGTAATACCCAATTTAGAATTTTATGTACACGCAGTCAATACTTAAAAATAAGACTTTTGTGGGTCACCAGTTCGATTCCCAATCAGGACACATGCCTGAGTTGCCAGGTCCCCAGTAGGGGGTGCGTGAGAGGCAACCACACATTGATGTTTCTCTCCCTCTCTTTCTCTCTCCCTTCCCCTCTCTCTAAAAATAAATAAATAAATAAATAAAATCTTAAAAAGAGACTTTTGTGTTATTGCAAGAATTAAAGATGTGTCTCAGTTATTTAAGACAATGATAGACGGTGTTGATTATTTAGAACATCACATAGTAAATACAAAATATTGAGAACTATTAAAAGTTTGTTTTATTAAATTTATATTTATACCTCCTTTCACAAAGTTATTGTATAATGAAGGAATACCAATAATCTACTATTAATTGGAGAAATAAGTCCACTGTAATTGAAATAAAAGCAATCAATTTCCTTATGCTATGGGCAAAAATTCTCTAAAATTGTAATTGTAACATGAAGCTTATTGCACCTCTTTTGTATTCAATTTTTTACCCAGTTCTACAAATCAAACATTGGCTATTGTAGGCTTAACCATTACAAATGTATTTAAGATGAAGTTAGAATAAATATATAAGGTTTTATAAATGAACAATTAATTTAATAACCAATTCCATTCAAGCACTTAGAAAGTAGCTACCTTTTGTCAGGCTTTTTCTAACTGGTGAGAATTCAACAAAACAGGCAGGACATGCTCTTTTCCCTGTGGAAGTTTCATCAGTACGGGAGGCATTTGGAGTCAGTGTATAGAGGCTGCATAGAGCTATGCACCGAAGCAGTCGAGCACAGGGTCTATTCCAGCCTCTGAGTGGTAGATCAGGAAATTTTAGATGGCAGAGATAAAGTATGCTGTTATAAACAGTAGTGAGATTTTTAAATTGGCTGTTTATATAACAGAAGTGTAATAGCCATGGCTAACTTTATTTGCATTCAAAAATGGATTGTGCATTATGATGTGTATATTAGAAAAGGGATATTTAGTGATTTGATATATTTTTCCCATTACTTAAAAGTAAGACAGCTAGCACCATGCCAAAACAAACCCCACACATTATTTTCCTATGTATTAAGAAATAGCATCACTAACTTAATTAAGATAAAGATGAACTTAAATTTCTCTATTTTAAGAATTAAAAGGGAAAACATGTTCATATTTCTGTGGAACATATTATGAAAACCACAAGAACTGTACTTAGTCAAACTGAACTGTAGTTTTCAAAATGTTATGTTAATGGAATAAACAAATCTGAGTTAACTCAAGGGATTAAAAAGTAACATTTTATCAGCAAGTCCTTGATTTATGGACAGAACTGGTTAAATTTTATTGACACAGTTTCTTATTATGCTTCCTGCAGTAGCACTTTTAATTTTAAACTCCTTTGATGTCATAACACAACAGCAGTAGTTTGCAAACATTTTTTGTTGTTGCTTTTGTTTTGCAGAAGGTTAAAAATCTTTGACTGCTAATAGCTCCATTATTTTAAAAATAAGGTTGCTGTGGGACAGGAAGAAAAGACACATTTTTAATGGACCATAGCTTCTTGGTCAATGATTGTATCAAATCATAACTTCAAGAGTGCATTCATCGGCTGAATGTAGTCATTTTGTGGCCAGGTTAACATCTTGAAATTATTCTTACAAAAGTGACTGTATAAATTTCCATTCCATTTTAGTACTTTACACGAACATGAAAGTCTGATGCAAAGCTTAACTGTTAAAAAAGAAAACTGTAATACTCTGCATATTATAAGGATTAAAACAAATTTGGCTGAAGGTTTTCAAGCATTAATTTAAATTTTTTGTGTGTGTGAATGTTATCTATAAAAGCATACTTTCCAAATCCCTCCTGGGTGATTATCAGTGAATTGTTTAAAATTTCCATTGTGCTCTTTTTTCAGATCAGCTAACTGTCCATTCAGTATTTTTTTTAGGCTGAGTCCCTGGGCCAATATCACATTATAATTCATTTAACTATTCCTGGCACATTTAGAGCCATACTTTCACTGCAGCTCAATGAAGCTTTCTAATGTATGTGATGACCAAGTTAAATTATGGTAATAAATGAACAATGGGATAGAAATAGCTGGTAGTAGAACCAGTTATGAATAGCAGCAAGGTCAGGCAGATAGCCAGAAATATTATTTGATTTCATGCTTTCATATATTTCTAAAAACACACCGTTTTTCTCACTTTGTGCTATTTGTTGTCACAGCAATGTTATTTCAGGAGCAATAAGTTAAACCTAAGAACAATCTTTTACATATATATCCACCCATCAAAAATGTATTGAACCCTTACTGTGTGTCAGACAGTTTGTTAAGGATAAAAAATATTAATATAGTCATGATTCAATTCAATAGTATTACAATGATAGAATGAACCACATTCTATGAAAGTACAAAGAAGACAATATTTGGTAAACAAATATTTGGTAAAGGCCAGCAGGAGGAACACATATATACTTGGAGAAATAAATTGGGACATATTGGTAAGGGCCTTGTTAATTGTACCGAGGGGTTTGAACTCATGCCATGGAAAATAGGTATCTGCACTCAAAGTAGCAGTTAGAAAGGGTTCCATTGTTACAGAATACTAACTGGACCCAAAATGACAATACTTACAAACAATGCAATTATTATTGCAGAAATATGATACAATATTGAAACCACAATAAAGCTGACAAATGAACCATAAAGGGTGACTCAGCATTAGGTCTTGAAAGGCAGAAACCAAGTTTCAATTATTCTTCCTTTTAAGACCCATTCTCAGCCTGGCTGGTGTGGCTCAGTGAACTCAGTGCTGGCCTGCAAACCAAAGGGTCACCAGTTCCATTCCCAGTCAGGACACAAGCCTGGGTTGCAGGCCAGGTCCCCAGTAGGGGGTGCACGAGAGGAACCACACATTGATGTTTCTCTCCCTCTCTTCCTCTCTTTAAAAAATAAATATCTTTAAAAAAAGACCCATTCTCACTATATAATCAGCCCCAGCAACAGAGACTTTGGGGTCCTCATCAGTCTCACTGTTATCAAACAACAAATAGTGGTGGATAGCAGCAACAAATCTCCTTTAAACTCCATAGACCCACAGTGACAAAGGAGAAAGGAGAGAGAGACAGAGAAAGAGAGGAGAAAAAGAATACAACCCCCCCCAAACAAAAAAACTTGCCTTAACCAGGGATCAGTTGCCAAGAAGGTATATTTTATATTTATTTCAGTAAAACAGCCCAGGCCAATACTAAGCCTAGTGAAATTAACCCTCACAGCATAGTATTGAATTGTGAATTCTGGGCACAGGATGAAAAACAATCACAGTAGATATTCTATGTCTATGCATTACATTTTCAGTTTAAATTAAAATGAGATGAGAATTTCCCATGAGCCTTTATTTCATGGTGAATGTTTCTAGGAGTAGCAAAAAGAGAAATCTATTTTGAATGTTTTTTGATTCAAATCAAAATTTAAATATATTATGATGGATACATAATCAGAAACGACACTATAAATTTTAAATTATTTCAGCATTTTAGAGTTTAAATGTAGTTAACTAAAATTAAAAATAATGCATAATGCTTTTGAATACTAAAATGCAAAAGAGTGACTTTTCCATCTAATGTTACTACTTTCTTCTGTATTCTCATTGTTGTTAGAATATATCCGAGTTCTGGCCAAGATGGAGGCGTAGGTAGAAACCCTTTGCTCCCTCACACAACTAAAAGGAGGATAACAACCAATCTAAAGTCAATAAATAACCAGAAGTGCCAGAAAATCAAACTGCATGGAACTCCAACAACCAAGGAATTAAAGAAAAAGTCAACCAGAGCAACCAGACTGTTAAGAACCCATGGTGAGGCAGTGGATTGCATGGGGTCCAGCTGAAAAAAAACTTCGAGGTGGCAGATCATGTAGGTGGGGCTGACTGAATGGGAAACTGAAACTCAGAGGTGACTGTGGACTACGGCAGTTGCTGCTGTGGGAGAAACTCCCAGTCTCACAGGAGAGTCCATTGAAAAGTCAGCTGTAGCACACTTTTCCCTCTCTGGCCCCTACCCCACAGGCAGAGCTGCAGCCCCCAGCAAGGAGGGTCGTCCTGCCTGGGTGAATACTGAAGGCCCCACCCCCTTACAACTTAACAGTTGCGCCAACACAAAGAAATATGGCCCAAATGAAAAAACACAGTAAAACCTCAAAAAGAGAGCTAAGCAATGAGGAGACAGCCAACCTATCTGATGGAGAATTTAAAGCCCTGGTAATTAAAATGCTCACAGAACTGATTGAGCTTGGTTGAAAAATGAAAGAACAAATGAAAGTACCCAAAATGAAATGAAGCAAAATATTCAGGGAACCAACAGTGACAGGAAGGAAATCAGGACTCAAAGCAATGATTTGGAACAAAAGGGAAAAATAAACATCTGACCAGAAAAGAATGAAGAAACAAGGATTCAAAAAAGTGAAGAGAGACTTACGAACCTCTGGGACAGCCTGAAACATTCCAATATTTGAATAATAGGGGTGCCAGAAGGAAAAGAACAACAGCAAGAAATTGAAAACTTATTTGAACAAATAATGGAGGAAAACTTCCCCAATCTGGCGAAGGAAATAGATTTCCAGGAAGTCCAGGAAGCCCACAGACTCCTAAAGAAGTTGGACCCAAGGAAGCACACAGCAAGGAACATCATAATTAAGTTACCCAAGATTAAAGATAAGGAGAGAATCTTAAAAGCAGCAAGAGAAAAGGAGACAGTTATCTACAAAGGAGTTTCATTAGACTATCAGCTGATTTCTCAAAAGAAACCTTGCAGGCAAGAAGAAGCTGGAAAGAAGTATTTGAAGTCATGAAAGGCAAGGACCTACATCCAAGATTACTCTATCCAGCAAAGCTATTATTTGGAATGGAAGGGCAGATAAAGTGCTTCCCAGATAAGGTCAAGTTAAGGGAGTTCATCATCTCCAAGCCATTATTATATGAAATGTTAAAGGGACTTATCTAAGAAAAAGAAGATAAAAAATATGAACAGTAAGATGACAACAAACTCACAACTATCAGCAAATGAACCTAAAAGAAAAGACAAGCAATGCAAACAAAAACTAAGCAAACAACTAGAACAGGAACAGAATCAGAGAAATGGACATCACATGGAGGGATTTCATTGGAGAGGAGGAAGGGAGGAATAGGGGGGAAAAGGTATAGGGAATGAGAAGCATAACTTCTAGGCATAAAATAGATGGGGAGAGATAAAAATGGTATGGGAAACAGAGAAGTCAAAGAACTTATATGTACAACCCATGGGCATGAACTAAGTGGGGGAAAGGCTGGAGGGTTGGGAAGTGCAGGGTGGAGGGAGGATAAAGGAGAAAAATTGGGAAAACTGTAATAGCATAATTAATAAAAATACTTAAAAAAGAATTGAAATGCAGACAACTGTAATTGAACAATAATAAAATAATTTACAAAAATTGAGCAATGTAAAAAAAAGAATAAATCCAAATGTTCTTAATATGACTGTCAAGATCCAGCATCCTGTGACCCTGGCTTACCTATCCCATTTTCTTGTACCCAATGACACCTTTGATAATGTTTGTTGCCTATAGCTCTAACTGGAGCCTCCAGCGCAATTTTGCAAAGAAGGCAGTGACAACGGTTACCTTTATTTTGATTCTAATGTTAGAAGAAAAATATTCAATCTTTCACAATTAAGTATAATGTTAACTATGGGTTTTTCTTAGATGTCTTTTTTATCAAGTTAAGTAAGTTTATTTCTATTCCTAGCTTGAATGTTTTTTATAGTGAAAGGATGTTGGATTGTGACAAGCACTCTTTCTACATCTATTGAGATGATCATGTGGTGCTTTTTCTTCATTCTACTAATATGGTGTGTACATTGATAACTGTGGATTTTTTCATCCATAAAAATAAGGGACACTCTGGCTGGTGTGGTTCAGTGGATTGAGTGCCAGCCTGTAAACCAAAAGGTCACCAGTTTGATTCCCAGTCAGGGCACATGCCCAGGTTGCAGGCCAAGTCTCCACGTGCGGGAAACACTCACATCAATGTTTTTCCCCTTCTCTTTCTCCCTTCCCTCCTGTCTCTCTAAAAATAAATAAATAAAATCTTTAAAAAAGGGATATCAATTATTTAAAGAGGGACATTGAAGTCAACAACTATTATTGTTGAATTGTCTACTTCTCCAGTCAGTTCTTTCAGATTTGTTTAATATATTTGGAGATGTGTTAAGTGCATATAAGTTATTAATTGTTATGCCTTCCCAATGGATTTATATGCTTTTATCATCATACGATGTATTTTGTTTCTAGGACCAATACTTATTGTCTCTTTTGTCTTTTATTAATATACCCACTGCAGCTTTCTTGGGTTTGTTTTCCTTTTTTTTTTTTTTAACTTGAACGCAATATTTCTTTTTCTTTTTTTATTGTTGTTCAAGTAAAATTGTCTCTATTTTCAGCTCACCATGCCCCCCTGCCACACCCGACCCCCTTTGGTTTTGTTCCTGTGTCCTTCATACATATTCCTTGATGCCCACCCCCCCATTATCCCCTATTATCTCTCTCCCCACTCCTCTCTGGTTACTATCAGATTGTTCTTTTTTATTTTTTAAATGTATTTTATTGATTATGCTATTACAGTTGTCCCACTTTCCCCCCTTTATTCCTGTCCACCTTGCACACCTCCTCCCTCCCGCATTCCCTCTCTTTAGTTCAGGTCCATAGGCCATACATGTAAACTCTTTGTCTTCTACATTTCCCGTACTGTTCTTAACCTTCCTCTATCTATTTTCTACCTACCATTTATGCTACTTATTCTCTGTACCTTTCCCCCCTCTCTCCCCGTCCCACTCCCCTGCTGATAACCCTCCACGTGATCTCCATTTCTGTGGTTCTGTTCCTGTTCTAGTTGTTTGCTTAGTTTTTGTTTGCATTGTTTGTCTTTTCTTTTAGGTTCATTTGCTGATAGTTGTGAGTTTGTTGTCATCTTACTGTTCATATTTTTGATCTTCTTTTTCTTAGATAAGTCTCTTTAACATTTCATATAATAATGGCTTGGAGATGATGAACTTCCTTAACTTGACCTTATCTGAAAAGCACTTTATCTGCCCTTCCATTCTAAATGACAGCTTTGCTGGATACAGTAATCTTGGATGTAGGTCCTTGCCTTTCATGACTTCAAATACTTCTTTCCAGCCCCTTCTTGCCTGCAAGGTTTCTTTTGAGAAATCAGCTGATAGTCTTATGGGAACTCCTTTGTAGTAACTGTCTTCTTTTCTCATATGTTCCATATAGAGAAAATTACTAGGTCTGTGGTTGTTATGCTGATTAAATAAAATAATTTATCTAAAGCTCTTAGCTCTGTATCTGACACATATTAGAACTAAATAAATGGCAGTTTGTTACTTGTTGCTGTTACTGTGAAACATATTTCTAATCTTTCTTTTATACTCTCTGTATGTGATTCCTCATAAGGATCCATCTTGACTAGGAAAATTGATTTATTTTTAATTGTATTTTATTTATTTGCTATTACAGTTGTCCAATTTTTCCTCCTTTTCCCACTTCCACCCAGCATCCCCCGCTCTCTCAGGCAATCCCCCCACCATTGTTCATGTCCATGGGTGGTGTGCATAAGTTCTTTGGCTACTCCATTTCCTATATTGTACTGTACATCCTCATGGCTATTCTATAACTACCTTTTTGTACTTCTTAATCCCCTCACCTCTTCACCTGTTCTGCCTCACCTCTCTCCCATCTGGCAACCATCAAAATGCTCTCTGTATCCATAATTCTGTCTCTGTTCTTGTTTGCTTAGTTTGTTTTTTAGATTAAATTGTTGATAGGTATGTGTTTGTTGCCATTTTATTATTCATATTTTTATCTTCTTTTTCTTAAATAAGTCCCTTCAACATTTCATATAATAATGGTTTGATGATGAAGGATTCATTTTTTTCTTGTCTGGGAAGCTCTTTATCTGCCCTTTGATTCTAAATGACATCTTTGCTGGGTAGACCAATGTTGGCTGTAGGTACCTGCTTTGCATGACTTTGAATATTTCTTGCGAGTCCTTTTTAGCCTACAACGTTTCTTGAGAAATCAGCTGACAGTCTTATGGGAACACCCCTGTAGGTAAGTAATTGCAATTCTATTGCTGATTTTAAGATTCTCTCTTTATCTTTAGCCTTTGGCATTTTAATTATGATGTGTCTTAGGTTGAGCCTCTTTGCATCCATCTTACTTGGGACTCTCTTTGCTTCCTGGGCTTGCCTGTTTCCTTCACCAAATTAGGGAAGTTTTCTTTCATTATTTTTTTCAAATAGATTTCCAATTTCTTGCTCTTTCTCTTCTCCTTCTGACACCCATATGATGCGAATGTTGGAATACTTGAACTTGTCCCAGAGGCTGCTTACACTATTCTCATTTTTTTGGACGTTTTTTCTTCTTGTTGTTCTGATTGGTTGTTTTTGGTTCCATATGTTCCAAATCATCTATTTGATTCTCAGCTTCATCCACTCTACTCTTATTTCTCTGTAAATTGATCTTTATTTCAATTAGTGTATCCTAAAAAAAAAATTAGTGTATCCTTCATTTCTGACTGGATCTTCTTATGCTGTTAAGGTCCTCACTAAGTTCCCCGAGCATCCTTAGAACCAGTGTTTTGAACTCTGCATCTGCTTATCTCCCTTTTTGTTTAGTTCTTTTTCTTGAGTTTTGATCTGTTCTTTGATTTAAGCCATGTTTCTTTGTCTTCTTATTTTTGTAGTATCCCTGTGTTTGTTTCTATATACTAGGTAGAGGTACTATGACTCCATGTCTTGGTAGTGTGACCAAATATAGTTGTGTCTTGTAAGGTCCAGTATCATAGCCTCTCCATCACCCAAGCTGGGTACTCGAGGTGCACCCTGTGTGTGGGCTGAGTACACCCTCCTCTTGTAGTTGAGTCTTGATTGCTATTGGTGGATAAATGGGAGGGATTTACCCAAGCCACTTAGCTGCAAGGACTAGCTGCATCCACTGACCACCAACTCCCACCTTCCATGGAAGATCATCTGTGCAGGGACAGGGTGGTGATGCTCCAACATGGTCTATAGTGGCCCACTGAATGCACACGCTCTGGTGTTTCCTGGGTGGTACAGGCCAAGGTAAGCTCCCACCTGTGTTCTGCCCAGGGTCACCCTGCATGGGCTATAAATCAATCTGAGATGGCTGCTACTTGTGCTGAGTTTGGAGATTCCCAGGCTAAACCAAGCTGTGAATCTAGTTCCTGCCTGCTGCTTCTAGTTCCAGGCCTAGGGCCACTTAGAAAGAAGTATGGGGACTGAGGGCTCACTGAGGCTGGTTGTTGCTTATTTGAGAGGGTTTAGGAAGTTGTGATGCATGAATCAGAACTGGCTATTTATGTGGAAAAGTCACTGTTAACAGCTTGAGTGGGTTCATAAGTTGGGTGGGATGGAGTCTCAGAGTACTCCAGCTTGGGGCAAACAGTGTTAGCCAGGTTGATGGAGTCTCAGATATGGGACCTGCCTGCTGGCTCTGTGGATCTGTGTGGGGAGGGCTCAGAAAAGGAATGATGGCCTCTGTCTAACTTTCTGTTTGGAAGAAAGCTGTCCCCAAGTTCTTATCTTGAAGCCAGAAACTTCAGTTCCTCCACGTATGCCACTGATGCCTTTCAAGCTGGACCCCAGTGCTGGAGCTCAGATGGAGTGAGTAGGATTAAGTCCATGAGTGGGTTCTTTAAAAGGATCTGCTTGGGACTCTAAAAGTTTCTTCTACTAACTCAATCCCCACTGGTTTTTGCAATCAGAATTTATGGGGACTACCTTCCTGAACACTGGAAGCCTGGGCGGGGGCCTGGTGTGGGGCTGGGACTCCTCTCTTCCAAGAGATCTCTTCCAAATTTTTATCCACCAATCATGGATGTGGGACCAGCCTGACCCACATCTCCACCCCTCCTAACAGTCTGGATGGATGTGGTTTCTTTAATTTCATGTTTGTTGGATTTCCATTCAACTTGATTTCTGACAGTTCTGAGTGATAATTTTACTATAGTTTAGTTGTAATTTTGATGTGGTTGTGCGTGGAAGTGAGCCGTTTTTACCTATAAGGAAATTTTCATGGAAGAGATTGCCAAGCACCAATTCTGATAATGACAGTATATCTGTATAGTTCCTATAGAATGTTTAATTTAGTAAAACTGTGTTCATCAAGATCAATTAACTATAAATATACAAGTTCTATCCAGAAGGTATCCAGCCATGTAATATGTAAAATAAAGGCATTTATTGAAGAAGATACAAGATACAAGAAACATTGTACATAGGACAATGGTGCCTCAGTCCCCTTCAAATCAATTACCTTTAAACCTCACACACTTCTCCCAATCATTATCAGCTGCCCCATCGTATTTTACTGAATTTCATTGATGGTCTGAAATCTCTTTTCTTTCAAAGGTGATTTTAGTTTGGGGAAAAGCCGGAAGTCACAGGGCGCCAAATCTGGGCTGTAGTGGGGCTGAGTCACCTGGGTGATTTGACGTTTCACCTAAAAACTCTGCACCAAATGTGATAATGGAGTGGGCAGTTGTGATGAAGCTGCCAATCACCAATTAATTGCCGATAGCTGCAGCCTTCTTAATCATCTGAATAGTTTACGTGGAGGAACGTTCAAGCTTTAATGCAAAATTAAATGCAGATTCATGGCTCTACTTGCTCAGTCATGTTGAATGTAACGGCCACACAGTACACATGCTCACTCAATAATGTGTGCTGGCCCCACTGACTAGTACAGTGAAGTCTTCAATTTTTACCTGTTTTCACTCCATTCCACTGTCTTTGGCTCCCACTTTACATTAATGTCACACAGTATGTCCTCATTATATGAACAATGGCTGGACTTTTTCCACCTAGACTTCACATAATAAAAATGACTAAATCCGTGTAATAGGTAAGATCACTATGTACAGATTACTCTGCAATGCACAATGTTTATAAAACATTAAAATAGTATAAAGAAAGTGACAGAAATGGAGATCACATGGAGGGTTATCAGTGGGGAAAGGGAGGGGGTAGAATGGGGGAAAAGTTACAGGAAATGAGAAGCAGAAATGGTAGGTACAAACTAGACAGGGGGAAGTTAAGAATAGTATAGGAAATGGAGAAGCCAAAGACCTTATATGTACAACCCATGGACATGAATTAAGGTGGGGGAATGCTGGTGGGAGAGGGGGCCAGGGCGGAGGGGAATAAAGGGGAGAAAAAAATGGGACAACTGTAATAGCATAATCAATAAAATACACTTTAAAAAATAATAAAATAAAAAAGTGGAATTTTTACAATAACCTCACCCCTTAATAGTGATCGAAAATCACTATTAAGAATTATGTATGTATCCTACTAGCATTTTCATTTATATGTAAACATATGTGTACATATATTATGTAGGTAAATTATGCCATTATGCCATGTATATCTATTCTTCAATTTATTTATTTTATATATTTACTTTTTTCTTATTAAGTACTTAATTCATGTGTGTTGTAATGACATTTATAAAAAACCTATTAAGTTATTTTAGAAGTTGTCCCATAATCTCAAGATAACCATTTTTAACATCTTATTATATATCTTTCCATAAATATATGGATGCATACATATACATATATTTTCTTATACAATATCATATTAAATTCATAGTATACATTTTTTTATTTCATTAAATGTAGATTTTCCTTTTTTAGGTTTATAGCTTTTTGTTTACTTAAATGCTCCATTACATTTATTGAATACCATATTTATATATATTTAGATTGTTACCAATGTTTGCTATTACAAATGAGGCTGCATTTGACATCTGGATAAATGCAGATATAAAGATATTAATTGCAGTGTTCACTACTGTGTGTGAGTCATATATGTGTGTCATACTTGCATAGCTGCATGTGTTGAAGGGGATCAAATTGCACAATACTGCCTCTGTAGAACAAAGCGTTAGCTACATGCCATGTGACAATGCTTCTTTTATCTGTAAACATAATGGACTTCATGTATTGTCAGTAGAGTGTAGAACGGTGAAATTTAGGTGTTTATAAGTTCTATGAGATATTTTATAAATAGAGAAGGAAAAGACAGCATTAGATATTTGAGAATTATCACATGCTTGAAAGAAATATTTCTGTTAGCAGACATAAGAGGTTTTCCCCTCAGTGTCTACACTGATAAAATGAAGTTTTCATTGGATGTCTTCTTATGTTACAAATAAAGAAAGGTTTTAGGGAGACACTGAAAGAAGGGAAAATATTGAGCAAGTTGTGTCCCTTTGCTTGAACATGGAAAACATCTTTTGTCTGCTCCTTATAAAACTGAACATATATACATACAGTGCTGACATTGTGATTGAGCATTTGAAACTTTCAGGGGAAAAAAAAAAACACACACACACCAGCAGAGTCTGAAAAACATTGAGGAAAATATCTGATTATTACTAATGTTATCATGAGTACATATAAAAAGAACTTATTTGGGGAAAAATTCATCTGATTAATATCTGTTTCTTCAAGATTTGAATCTTTGACTCACTGTCAAACATTACTTATTAGTTAATTTGTGGCCTTGTAAAAAAAAGATAATCTTTAACTTTGGTCAATAATTTCCCCCCAAACAGTATTTCCATAGGAGAAATTCCTAGAAGTAAAATTGCTTGAAACAAGGCATTTGCACCTAATGACCTCAGCTTTCTTATTTTGATATGGACCATCTCTACCATACATTTATCAATATATTTTACTTTCTAATTTTTGCCTTAGTGTCCTATTCTTAATGCCCAGATCCCTATAGCGTACAGTTGTGATAAGCATCAAATTGATGTGTATGATTGCTTTGAAACCTGGAAAGTTTTATATTGTTATAACAAATACATTCATTAGTCCTGGCTGGTGTGGCTCAGTGGATTGAACACCAGACTGCAAAGCAAGGGGTCACCAGTTGGATTCCCAGCCAGGGCACATGCCTGGATTGTAGGCCAGGTCCCCAGTTGGGGGCATGAGAGAGGCAACCACACAATGATGTTTCTCTCTCTTTTTCCCTCCCTTCCACTCTCTCTAAAAATAAATAAATAAATCTTTAAATAACAAATACATTAGCCCCTCATTATCTTCAGAGCATATGTTCCAAGACCCCCAGTGATGCCTAAAACCTCCGATAGTACCAAACTATATATGTACTGTTTTCCTTCACATACATAACTATGATAAAGTTTAATTTATAAATTAAGCACAGTAAGATATTAACAACAATAACTAATAATAAAATAGAACAATTCTAACAATATGCTGTAACAAAAGTTATGTAAAGGTCGCTCTCTCTCAAAATATTATACTGTACTTGACTGACCCTTCTTACGATGACATGAGATAATGCAATGCCTACATGATGAGACGAAGTGAGGGGAATGTCCTAGACACTGTGATGTAGCATTAGGCTACTACTGATTTTCTGATGACACATCAGGAGGATCATCAGCTTCAGGTGATCCTGAATCATCAAACTGTGACAATTCACTATGGGTATCTGAAAGCTTGGATAAGGGGAGACTACTGTACTTTTGTTAATTAAATGATGTATTCACACATGAGATAATGACTGCACCTGTATGATACTTTTTTATTTAAATAGAGCCTAGCATGGTTTACTTATGAAAACATATTATGGTATTATTGTTGAAATAATGTAGTATATTTTATATCTTAGTAATCTATATGGAAAAAATCAGTGTCTAATTCATCAGTTAAGCTGCCTAAAAGAGAATATTGTTAGCTGGACCAGTATTGCTAGCTGTAAATAGAAATCAGGAAGACATGTGTTTCCAATATAATGTCCCCAGGCCTCTGCTTATGTATCTCATTGCTTGTTCAACCTAATGGCAGCCAAGAAAACTCTTTTGGACCTAGACTCTAGAACTTAAAAGGTAATTTTCTAGTTAAGTAAATACTACAGAAAAAATAAAATATTTGGAGAAAGGTATACAGAGAAAGGATTCTTCTTTGGGATTTGAAATACACAATACTATCAGATTTATTTTAACACTTTCATATCTTTCATTTGTTTTTTTTTAAATTTAATCTTTATTGTATTTTTTCCATTACCACTTAGTCTCCTAATACTCACCTTTTCCCCTGCAATCACCACACTGTTTTCCATGTCCATGAGTCCTTTTTTCTTTTTGCTCAATGCTTCCACCCCCTAACCTCTCCTCCACTAGCTGTCATCCTGCTCTCCATTTGTAAGTTAACACTAGAATTTAACTGAATTAGTTCATTTATACTGTGGGAGTAAATGACAATTCTCAGCAAGAAACAGTTTGGGTCTATGTATATGGGTCAGGTAGAGATAAATCAACTTGAAAATATTTTGGAAGATTATACTCTCTGGTTTCAATATTTATGTGTCTAATCCACACCCCTCATAGTTGTGAAGGTGTAATATGACAAATGCAAAAGTGTGACTACAAAAGGAAAGGGTTTTGTTTCTTAAACATACAAATATCATCAGTGGTTCTGACTTCCTCTTCAGACAATCCTTGGTGCCAACACAGACAGTTAACCAGAGAAGAGATGTTGTGAGGGAAAAAAACAGCTATCCACTCAATCCTTTATTTTAATTTGCATTCAGAAAATATTACAGTCTCTCCAAAAGTGATGTTTTAGTTGTACAGAAGTTCTAAAGGAGCCTGCAAAAGTGGACATTACAATAACTTATCCAGTCCAATTCATCTATTTCCCAGACAACTGATGTGATCGTATTCAATCAGGTCCCTTTGCGTCTGATGCCCCTGCCTCTCAGAGGGCTACAATGGCAACTCAACTCAGATACCAACTCTGACAACTCTTACCTAGCACATATTTTTCTTTCCCCCGAATGATTGTACCTTACTGCAAGGATGAACAATGATTTCAGTTTAGGACTTGCGCTTTTAGTATATTTTAACCTTTTCTGCATGAATTAAGGCACTAATGAGGTATTTAGCAGAAGCATAGCAAGTAAAGTTAATGTCAGTTTTTTTTCCTTTGTCCAGAATACTATTTATATTCATTCCAGGTTAAATCAAATAAAATATGTTAGTATGTAATTCTTCTTGACACAAATAAGAAATAAAGAAATATTAATTGAAGGAGAGATTTTTAAAGAACAGTCCCATATATGTCTTTATGAATAATTTTTTAAAGGAAATAATGAACTACTTAAAGAATTTTAAGACAAACTAATCATAAAAATGTTCACCTACATCAAAATATTAATGAATACCTTTAAGCATACAAAATCCGTTATGGTTCTGTACAGTGGGGAACTTCAGCAAGTGTTAGGAGATCAACCTTCTCTTATAAATGTTCTTAGAATAGTCAATAATCACATTGTCATATTTACAATAATTTCCACCTATGTTGTTGACCTCATCCCAGGTAGTTTTCCCAAGAACTTCTCTCCATCAATTATCCCTGCTCCACTCTCCATCAGTCTCTCCTTTACTGGATACTTCCCTTTAGCCTATACTCACATGTTCAATCAAATTAATTATTTTTCAATAAAACTTGGTAGAAAGGCTAAATATAAATAGTAAAATCAAACAAATTCCTCCTTCAAGGAAGTCACCTTTTCTTGCAGTTTTCATTTCTCTTCTTTTCTTGACTAATCTCTAAAAGTCTGTCTTCCCTCACAGTTTCTGTTGCCTTATCTTGCACTCCTCCTCAGGCCTCTGTACTCTAGCTTTTACCTTTACAACTCTGCTGATTCTACTTTCATTAAGAATAGGAATAACTTTATGATATAAAATATTTTATAACCTTAATTAACTTCTAGAAACATTTGATAACACAGACCATCCCTATCTATTTCAAACTCTTCTTTCCCTGAGTTTCCACAATATCATTCTCTCTTGGTTCTTACTCTACTTCGCAAACTATCCATGCTTAATCATATTCAGTAATTATGTCCCCAGCCCATTCCACCTTCACCCTTAGCTTTTTATACCACCTTATACTTTACTGAGATCATAAAAGCCTTCAGAAGAGAACTGCATCATCTTCCCACAACCAAATCTAAAAACGTTGCTGCATCAGTATTCATATCTCTAACATCCTCTTTCTATCATGGAAGTTTACCTTTTCCTACTGAAGGCCAATCACATCCTTTGTGTAATGAAGGAAAACTAGGAATGTATGTTGTCACTAAAGGCCAGAGAGGAATAGTCTAAGAAAGTGGTTAAATTGTTAAGTACTTTTGTTGCACTAGCTCCCCTTTTTCAGTATTTTTCCTAGCTCTCTTTATCTATCCAATCCCCAAACAATAAAGTACCTTAATCTTGAATCACAAAGATTTTAACTGTCTATTTTCTTTTATTCCCTTTCCATTTCTTTTCTTTCTTTCTCTTTTCTTTTTGTTTTAAACTTCTCCAGACTTTTTAAATAATCTTGCTCATCCATAGGTTTATCCATTGATGCCTTTCTAAATTCAAAATTGTAATCTAGGACATACCCCAGAGCTACAGACATTTATATGACTTTCTCCTTGACCTCTCTTCTTGGGTAACTAACAGAAGAGTCAATGTCAGCCAATGCCAAAATAACATTATCATTTTTCCACTTATCGACTTGTTACTTGCCCAATGTTCCCCATCTTAATAAACTGGAATCACATCTTCACAGTCGCTCAGACCCCAAATATACAAATCATTTTTATTCCTCCCTTTTCCTTACCTTCCATATAAATCAGCAAGCTCTGTAGTATCTACCAGAATATTTCTCTAACCCGTCTATCTTTCATACTCACTGACATTATCTTAAAATAAAACACCATCATCTTTTGCATGAACTATTACAATAACTTCATCTTGGCCTTGTTATTTCTTTTACTCTTATCTCCCTCCATATATTCTTTAGAGAGCAACAACATCACTCTAAAATATTTTAGAGTGATATTTTATGTATAAATTAGATTATGTGACTTTTCTCCTTAAAACCATGCAATGTTTTCCCATTTTTCTTAGAATAAAATCTAATCAACTCTCCGCAACCTGCAGTGCTTTATGTAGTTTGACTCTTGCCTACTTCTCCAGTCTCCTCTGAGGCCACTCTTTCCTTTGTTCATTCTGGCTCTTTTCAATTACATTTCTCTATTTTTATGAAGCTATTTCCATGTAATCTTCTCATTTTTTCAAGTGTCAGAATAAATATTATTAAAGTTGTATTCCTTATCAGACTTATCTAATGTCTGTCTCCCCATCCCTACATCCACTATCATATTGTCCCAATTATTTTCTTCATAGCCCTTAACACAATTTTGGCTTATGTTTTTATTTATGGGTTTACAATTTTAAGGCCTGTATCACCATGAATAGGTACCATGACAGCAGGATTGTCTGTCTTTTTTACTGCTGTAGTTCAAGTGACTTTTAATGTGCTTGGCTGTTCAATAAACATTTGGAAAGCACAGGACAATGGTCAAGAACAAGGGATAAGTCAAATTACTGGTTCTATAACTTCCTTGATATGTGATTTGGTAAAGTCATGTATAATAATTTTGAAGATTAAATGAGAATTTCATTGTTAAATACTTCACATCAAAATTTGGACATAATAAGCATTCCTGAAATATTAACTATTTTAACTGAATCACTAAACAACATTTAACCAGTAAATATGGATTTTCTTTTTTTTTCAATTTTAAAACTTTGTTTACATATGTTAAAATGTTCATTCCAATAATTAAAATCATTTTCAGAAAGAAATGGCACTCTAATTAAACTGCATTTTATAGCCTGCAGGACACCTTGGACCAGCTTGGCTTTTACCCTAGAATTCACTGTCATCCCACCCAGGTTCTTCTTTCACCAACATGTAAGTTCTTTTCCTTCCCTGACAGCTGGAGATGCTACTGGAAGAGGCAGGGGCGGCGTTCATTGTCAGTAGTTCTGATGTGAAAAGGGGCAGGACAGTCATTTAAACCAATTTAGCCTCTTTGCATCTTACAAAGTTAAACAACTAAAAGAAGTAAAATAAGAAGGCAATGTTTGTGGAAGGTACAGTGCATATTGGCCAGTGCGGGCCTCATTATGGTTTGCCTGCTTGTTTCTCTTGTTCAATCGTTCCTTTGCAAGGCAGTGGATTTTTCTCCTGTGTTTCTGTCTTCTTCAATTTCAACTTATCGAATTTCTCAATCTTGGCCATATCAGGTTTATCAGACATGGCTGCTGAGGAAGCAGAGGGAGGCCTGTGAATGAGAGGAGTCCCATCTGCTCAGTGACCACTGCTGAATCGGATTTTCTTTACATTCCATTTTAGTCAACTTCTACATTGTGCCCCTAGAAAATTGCATTTTATATTCATGGACTTAATATCAAGCTATAAACTAATTCATCCCAATGCTGCATCTCTAAGTTCTCTCCTTGAACAACAAACTCTAGCTGCACACTTGATATCGCCACTTGAACATCCCATATTAAACTCAAACTAAAAATGTGAATGTGTGTGAATCTGTACTCATCACATTCCCTGAATCTGCTTCCTTAATAATTTGTATAATAGACCCCTACCCATTTGCTTCAAAGTTAGCCTAGAGTTTCATCTTTCATCTGGAAACCAATGTTCTATTTCATACCCCTCCTGGGGACCAAACCTGCAACTCAGGCATGTGCAGACGAGTAACAGGAATTGAAAAGGCAACCTTTCACTTTGTGGGACAATGCCCAGCCAACTAAACCACACTAATGAGGGCTATAGCTATAATCTTGAAGAAGGACAAAGTGATGGAAACTGTTAGAGGATCTGTTTCGTTGAAAACAATTAGACTAACAAAAAATTGAGCAGGGCCTATATCAAACATGGAGAAACTTCTAATGAACTGGATTGGAGACCAGGCACTGAAGCATGTCCCTATCAGCATCCTGAGATCGTGACCAAAGCAAAAAGTTTGCTATGTTGAGAGAAAAGGCTGGGTTTAACTACCATGTTGAATTTACTACTTACTTTTGGTGGTTTAAATTATTCAACAATAATTATTCTTTACATAATGTGAAAGTGAGTGGTGAGTCTGTGAGTGCTGATGCAAAGGCAGCTGAAGCATTTTTGGAAATTCTAGATAAGCTGATTGTGAAGGAAAATTACTTGCCAGAGGAAATATTCAATATGAATGAAAACTCCCTATTCTGAAAATGAATGCCTGAAAAGACTTTCTTCATGTAAGTTTTTAGTGAGCAAAACATTTAGAATATGAAATACTATTAATATGTGGTCATAGCTCATGACAGCACAGGACTCAATAATAGTTGAAGAAAGAAGATATTTTAAAATAAATTTAGTATACCTTAAGTGTACAGTGTTTGTGAAGTCTACAGTAGTATACAGTAATGTTTGAGGACTTCTCATTCACTTAGCACTCACTAACTTACCCAGAGCAACTTCCAGTACTACAAGTTCTATTCATGGTAAGTGTCCTATACAGGTTGATTATTGCCTCGGCCTGCGAGGCAGTCAACGGGGTCCGCCGATATACCTGCAACGGATGAAAAGGGATGGGACAGGAGGCGCGAAAGAACGGCAGCAAGACAAAGGATTCTGATCAAGCTGCAAATTTATTTCAAAACGGAGGGAGTTATATAGAGGAGGGCAGTAGAGGAAGTGCAGTGGATAGGTGGCTTCAAAGCGTGCTCTAGCCTGCGATTGGCCGGGGGGTGCATGGCGGGCGCGTGATCAAGGCACTGATTGGTGTGCCACCTGCATGTTCAGGGGGGAGGGATTCCATGGCTCCTGACCGCAGCATCCTGTTTATTCCGGCGCAGCTCTCAGGTCTGATTGTATCAGCCTGTTTCAGGCTTATCCCAGCCCCCAACAGATTATTTATTAATATACCATAGTTTTACTGTACCTTTTCTGTGATTAGATATATTTAGATGCATAAATACTATTGCATTACATTTGCCTACAGCATTCAGTATAGTAACATGTTGTACGTGTTTGTAACCTGGGAGCAATAAGCTATACCACGTGGCCTAGGTGCATTGTAGGTGATACCATTTAGGTTTGTGTAAGTGCATTCTATGATGTTCACACAATGACGAATTCATCTAACAACATGTTTCTCAGAATGTATCCTGGTTGTTAAGTGATGAATGACCACACAAGTAAAGCTTTCTGTCTTCCCCTGTTTGCCTAAAAGGGGGACAATTATATAAGTGTCTTCTCTTCCCTCTCTACAAGGACAGGCATAAGTTAACCACTGAGGAACACTCTAGACCATTACCAGTCCAGAAAGATTATCAGAGGAATATACATAACAAATCTTGTTATAACTATCTTTTATTTGCTATCAATCTCTCCACATATTTGCCTAATTTGATACCCTAGAAGCTCAAAGTCACTTTCCTTTGTCTTGTCACATCTCTAAAAATTCATGTTTTCTTTGTTAAGGTGTTATCCCAAATTTCAATGACCCCTTGGAGTTGCCATGAATATGCATGGCATACATATTAACAAATTTCTGTTTTGTTTTTCCTTGTTAATCTTCCTTTTGTTTGTCTAATTTACAGAGCTCCAGCCAGAGATCCAATATGGATAGAGGGAAAATATATTTCTTCCTTTGCAAAATAGCCAAGGGTACCCGACCTAGAGTTTTTTTTAATATTTTGACATTTAGCATTAATGATTAGATTTTAGGAGAGAGCTAAGCTGCATCAGTTGGGATTCCACTGTTTTCTAGAACTGTTAACAAGCAATTCGTGTGCAAATACTTCCAAATTAAAGCCTCCTGTAAATATGTAATTCTTTTATTTCCTCAATGATCATTACAGTATGCAAGTGAGGTAGAAAGACAATTAAAGTGAAAATTATGAGTAAATTAGATCCAGAAAAAATCACTAGATGGTAAATGAGAGAAGAATCACATTTACAATATTTTCTCTGTTGTGTCTGTAGCTTTCATGGCAATTGAGTGGTACTGTTAGGACCAAAATAACATTCTCAAAACCAATGGTTTTTTTTCTTCATGCAAGTTTTTAGTGAACAAAACATTTACTATATGAAATATTATTAATGTTTGGTCATAGCTCATCACAGCATAAAACTCAATAATAGTTGAATTTTAAGGCATGGAAAAAAATAAATACAGTGCAACTCATTCAGCAATGAAATAAAAGTACTGCAGATGTAATGTGCTATTGTCCTATTAACTTTTCCAAGAGAACCTGTAAAAAATCTTATGACTACAACAGACTGCATTACCAAGTTCATTGCTAAACATTTTTCCTCTGCAGACTATTTCTCAGTCTAATGTACTTCTGTGCTTGAGAGACAAGCAAGGCCTATAAGGAATAGGGGGATACAAAGTTCATAACATGCACCAATTTTAAATGAGTCAGAGCCTACAGAGATAATATTTAATGAGCAATAGTGCCAATAAGGCATTTATAAATTGCTTCCTTCTCACACTACATCAAGTTGTTAAATAACACTCAATGTTAAGGGTAAACCCTGAAAATGCTCTCTAACATTGGACATTGTAACATCACTATTTCCCGATTTTGCCCTTACTCACTTTTGTCTTGTCAGTCTTTTGGTTAAGGCTGATTGTTTTTGTGCCCTCCAATTCATATATTGAAACCTTATGACCAATGTAATGGTATTCGGAGGTGGGGCATTTGGGAAATAATTGATTCATGACAGTAGAGCCCTCATGAATGGTTCCAGAGATATTTCTAAGTTTTTTCTACCATTTGAAGACAGCAAGAATTAGGTAGTTGGCAGTCAGGATGCAGGCTTTCATCAAAGATAGAATCTCCTGGCAAGCTGATCTGAGATTTTTAGCCTCCAGAACTGTGAGAAATAAATGTTTGTTGTTTGAGCCATCCAGTCCATGGTATTTTTTATTATAGCAACCCAAACTGATAAAGACACTCCATTAAGGGATACTCTTTCTTTGTCTGTGTCTTAAATTTAGGTGTTCCTGTAATCCCCTCTTCCCACTGTCCCCACCCCACTCCCCCCTGGCTATTGTTAGATTGTTCTTAACTTCAAGTCTCTGGTTATATTTTGTTTGCTTTTTTCTTCTATTGATTATGTTCCAGTTAAAGGTGAGATCATATGGTATTTGTCCCTACTATGGCCTACTAAAGGACACATGGACAAAATCAAGGGGGAGGGTGGAGGTGGGGGAGGAAGGTGGGTTCAGCTGGGGTGGGGTGAAGGGATGGGGAGAAAGGGCATACAGCTGTAATTGAATAACAATAAAATTTTTAAAAAAATTTAGGTGTTCCATATGATTCCAACCATGGCTGTCTGTTTTTTTTTCCTCCATATTTTTCTCTGTCATTTAGTTAATTCCCAGAACTGATGCTGTTCTTCCCAAGTCCATATCTTTAATCCAAACCTTTCTCACAAGTTATAGACCCATTAATCTAATGGCTTAATATCCATATAGATATCATGCAGACCCAATAATTTCAAAATTTCTTTTCTTACTGACAACCTACTTTTCCTTTGGTACCTGATATTTTTGCATACCAATCAGACTCAATCCAATTGATTCCACTTCATAAACTCACTCAAATCCCATGAAAACAGATATATAGATCAATGCAACAGAATAGAGAGCTCAGAATTAAATCCATGCCTATACAAGGTCAATATTTGACAAAGGGGGCAAGAACATATAATGGGATAAAGACAATCTATCAATAAATGGTGTTGGGAAAATGGATAGATGAATGCAAAAAAAATGAAACTAGACCACCTTCTTACACCACATACAAGAATAAACTCAGCCCTGGTCAGGTGATTCAGTTGGTTGGAGAATTGTTCCCTACAACAAAGGGTTGTGGGTTTGATCTCTGGTCAGGGCACATACCTAGGCTGTGATTTCAGTCCCAAGTTGGGGGTGGGTTTGGGAGGCAACTGATCAATGTCTCTCTCTCTCTTCCTTCCTCTTTTTAAAGAAAAATCAATAAAATATATCCTCTGCTGAGGATTAAAAAAAGAATAAACTCAAAATGGATTAAATAATTAAATGTAACATTCAAAAACCATAAAACTCCTAGAATAAAAGATAGGCAGTAAAATCTTGGACATTTCTCGTAGCAATATTTTTTTCTAATATGTCTCTGCAAGCAAAACAAACAAAAGAAAAAATGAACAAATGGGATTTATATCAAACTAAAAACTTTTTCCACAACAAAGGAAACCATCAACAAAATCAAAAGGCAACCTACTGAATGGGAGAGCATATTTGCCAATGATATATCTCATAAGTAGTTAATATCCAAAATATATGTTGCCCTGGCTGGTGTGGCTCAGTGGATTGAGCACTGGCCTGTGAACCAAAGGGTCGCCAGTTTGATTCCGTCAGGGCTTGTGCCTAGGTTGCAGTCCAGGTCAGGTCACCAGTAGGGGGCACGCAAGAGGCAGCCAAACACAGATGTTTCTCTCCCTCTCTTTCTCCTTCCCTTCCCCCTCTCTCTAAAAATAAAAAATCTTAAAAAAAGAAAACATTAAAAAAAAACCTTTAGAAAAAACAAAATATATAAACAACTAAACACCTAAAGAAAATACAATCCAATTACAAGTTAGGCAGAGGAGCTGAATGCACACTTCTTCAAAGAGGACACATACAGATGGCCAACCTACATGTAAAAAGATGCTCAATGTCACTAGTTATCAGAGGAATGCAAATTGAAATCACAATGAGATACTAAGTCACACGTGTCATAATGACTATCATCAATAAATCAACAAGCAACAAATGCTGGCAAAGATGGAGAAAGGGGAACCCTTTTGCACTGTTGGTGGGAATGCAGACTGGTGCAGCCACTGTGGAAAATAGTATGGAGAATCCTCAAAAATTTAAAAATGGAACTACCTATGACTCAGTGATTCCAAAACGTATCAGTGATATACTTTTGGGTATATATTCAAAGAAGTCCAAGCCACTAATTTGAAAAGAATATATGCACCCCTATATTCATTACAGCATGATTTACAATAGCTAAGATATGGAGGCAACCCAAGTGCCCATCTATAGTCCAGTGGATAAAAAATGGTGGTATATATATACAATGGATTGTTACTCGGCCATGAAATGAATGAAATCCCACCTTTAGTAAGAGTACAGATGGACCTAGAGGGTATTTTGCTAAGTGAAATAATCCAGTCAGAAAAGGACAAATGCTATATGATTTCATTTATATGTGGAATCTAAATAATGAAATAAATGAACAAACAAACATGAAAACAATTCAGAGTTACAGAAAACAGATGGATGAATGCCAGAGGGGATGCAGGTTGGGGGTGAATGAAAAAGGAAAAGATTAAGAAGTACTAATTGGTAGTTACAAATTGTCATGGGGATGTAAAGTACAGCATAAGAAATATAGTCAATAATATTGTAATAACTGCATGTGGGGCCAGGTGGATACCAGACACATTGAGGGGAGGATTATGTAAAGTATATGATTATCTAAGCCTTATGTTGTACACCTGAAACTAATACAAAATAATGACTGTAAACTGTAACTGAAAAATAAAACTAAAAAACCTATTCTTTCTACTATCTATACAGATGGTTATCTGGTTATCTTTTTGACAGACTCCAACATCACTCTCATTTAGTACATATGTCACATTGATGTCAGACAGATAATCAATTGCAAATCCAAGCATGTCAACTTCTTGGTAAAAATCCACCAGTAATTTCTTCATGATAGAGAGAGAAAGAGAGGTACAGAAAGTATAATGTAAGCCTGAAAGAGTAGCAGCCGACTCAGCATGGATGTGACTGGGATTCTATATATTTTACACACACACACACACACACAGTTTCAAAATAAGCAAATATTTATTTTTAAAGGATTAAATAAAATATTTAACATAAAAATAAAAATAACAGGAATGCCGGAAAATGACTTATTAAAAACTTAAATAAGCATATATAAAAATATAAAGTGTCAAGAGTAAGATAAATTTACATATATATTATATATATGGAGAGAGAGAGAGATAGAAATTGTGATGAGTTGGCTCCCACAGTTACAGGATATATCAAGTCTGAAATTTGTATAGCTGTCTGGGAAAGCTGGAAATTCAGAAAAAAGATGATGTTATAGTCTTCAGTCCAAAATCCACAGGGCAGATTAACAAGATGAAAACTTGGGCTGCATGTCCATGTTGCTATCTTTTCCACCCAGTTTTATGGTGGTATAATTAAGAAATAAAATTGTATATATTTAAAGTATACAACATGATTATATGATTATATATATAATCTATATAATTAGATTATATATATATAAATATGTATGTATTCAGAGAAATGATTACCACTTGTTAATTCATACATCTATCATCTGACATGGATATATAAAATCAAATTTTCAGGTAAAATTAATGCTTTAAGTTTAAAAAGCCACTTAGTTATTAATTAGATGATCTTGGTATATGAATCTTTTTGCATCTATTTGCTCAAGAGTACTAGAAATGTTACTTTGGATACATACTATATATATTATAATACATAATTCTAAAATGTATTATAATATTTTGGCACTTTAAAATTCCACCAAATAGATGCTGTAAAGAGCAGGTTCAAATGTTTCCGATACCTTGACTATCTGTTTCATCCCACATGTGTAACGTTTGCCACTAATCCTACTCTGAAACCAGTTAATTTAAAAAATTCTCCTTTTCATCAGCATTTCTAGAGAAACAGTATAATTATTCCTTCAAATGAATATTATGTGGACATGTTGCCATAAGTTGTTTGCAAATATAGCCTACTTTATATTTTAAAGAATTTCTAAAATGGGTAGTGAAATTTTGTAAGGTGAATTCAATTTTTCCTCATTGATGTAACTCATAAAATTAAAAGGTTTCCTATTGACCTAATTTATAATTTTAGTGTAGAAATTTTTTTGTCTTAGAACCAATAAAACTCAGTAGGCTCATGGATCTGTATCGCAGGAGGAAACTTTGACATCTATATTTACTGCTAAACATATTAAATGATGTAAAATAATAATTCAGTATTACTAGCAGAGATAAATTATCAATATATTATCCCCCTAATGTTATTTTAAACTGATTCTATGACCATTAAAAATAGCACTGTTATTTTAGAATACTGTGATAGAATTTATGCTGAAGAAAATAATTAAAAAGTTAGGTATAAATAAATACATGCATATAGTCATTGTTGGACTTTTTTTTTGAGTGAGCATGTGAAATTAGCCTTAGAATAGTACAACAATGAGGCAATGAATTAAATTACAGTATCTTTACTTCATTGCCCATTATGCAGCAACGAAAATGATTATAACAATTAACAGAATCCTAAAAATATAATTCATGCTTAATAAGATAATATTTTTCCTATGATGTAAACATACATATGGACAGAACAGACAAACTTGATAGCTGTTGTGTTAAGAGTGTGAGATATAATTTGCTTCTTTCTATTTTAAAAATCCCTATATTTATATTCTATTATTCATGATTACTTTCAAAAATTAACTTGGAGGAAAAGATTCTTGAATGTTCTTTCCATTATATAACTAAATAAATTTGGGGAAGGCAGGTACTGGCTGCAACACAAATGGTATTAAGTCTAACTATTTTTGCTTAACTTCACTATTCTGGAGATTATAGATGCTACAACATAAATTCTAAGTACTAGTTGCAATGTCAAAGGCAGAAACTAATTATTTTGATGGTTCACTGTTATCCTCATATACATATTTATTTACTTATTAGGTCCTTTATTTTTATTGAATTTACTGGGGGTAACATTGGTTAATAAAATTAAATGGGTTTCAAGTGTACAATTGTATAATAAATCATCAAAACTCAAGTCTCTTTCCATCACCATTTATTCTCCTTTACCCTCTTCTACCTCCTCCCACCTGCTTTCCCTCTGGTAATCACCATACTATGGTCTGCATCTATGAGTACTATCTTTTTTTCTTTTTTTTTTTTTTTTTGCTTAATCCCTTCACTTTTTTCTCTGAGGACTCAAACCCCTGCCTTCTGATAGCTGTAAATCTGTTGTCTATATCTATACCTCTATTTCTTTTTTAATTTTTTCCTTTTTTTATTGTTGTTCAAATACAGTTGTCTCCATTTTCCTCCCATCTTGCCCTCCACCTCATTTATCCTTACCTCTCACTTATTTTGTTCATTAGAGTCTACATATAAGAGAAACCATATGGTATCTGTCTTTCTCTCACTGCCTTATTTCACTTAGCATAATGCCCTATATGTTAATAATAATAATGCGCTATAGGTCCTCTGTATCTATGAGTTTGTTTCTAGTTTGTTACTCTGTTCATTAGATTCTACATATAAGTGAAATCATATGGCATCTATCTTTCTCTGACTGGCATATTTCACGTAGCATAATGCCCTATATGTTAATCCATGCTGTCACAAATGGTAAAGATTCCTTCTTTTTTTAAGGCTAAGTTGTATTCCATTGTGTAAATGCACCACAACTTTTTGTATCTATTCATCTTTTGATGGGCACTTGGGCTGATTCCAAATGTTGGCTGTTGTAAATAATGTTGCAATGAACATAGTGTGCATATATTCTTTCAAATTAGTGTTTTGGGTTCCTTTGTTTATCTACCCATAAGTGGAATTGCTGGGTCATAGATAGTTCCATTTTTAATTTTTTGAGAAATCTCCATGCTATTTTCCACAGTGGCTGCACCAGTCTGCATTCCCACCAACAGTGCATGAGGGGCCCTTTTCTCCACATCCTCTCCAGAACTGGTTGTTTGTTGATATATTGATGATAACCATTCTGACAGGTGTGAGGTGATAGTTCATTGTGGTTTTGATTTGCATTTCTCTGATGATTAGTGACATTAACTATCTTTTCATATGTCTGTTGGCCATCTGTATGTCCTCTTTGCAAAAGTGTTTATTCACATTCTGTTCCTATTTTTTAATTGGATTTTTTTACTTGGTGTTGAATTGTTTAACTTTTTTATACAATTTGGATATTAACCCCTTATCAGTTGTGTTATTAGTGAACATGTTCTCCCATTCAATCTGTTGTCTTTTGATTTTGTTGATCGTATCATTTGCTGTGCAAAGATATTTTAATTTTATGTAGTCTGATTAGTTTATTTTTCTTTTGTTTTCCTTGTCCAAGGAGATATATCAGAAGAAATATTGCTATGAGAAATATTCAGAATTTAACACCCTACGTTTTCTTCAAGGATTTTTATGGTTTTCAGTCTTACATTTAAGTCTTTTTTAAAATATATTTATTGATTATGCTATTACAGTTGTCCCATTCCCCCCCCGACTCCACTCCATCCTGCCCACCCCCTCCCTACCACATTCCCCCCTATAGTTCATGTCCATGGGTCATACTTATAAGTTCTTTGGCTTCTACATTTCCTACACTATTTTTACTCTCCCCCTGTCTATTTTCCACCTATCATCTATGCTACTTATTCTCTGTACCTTTCCCCCCCTCTCCCCCTCCCACTCCCCTATTGACAACCCTCCATGTGATCTCCATCTCTAAGGTTCTGTTCCTGTTCTAGTTTGCCTAGTTTGCTCTTGTTTTTGTTTTAGGTGTGGTCGTTAATAACTGTGAGTTTGCTATCATTTTTACTGTTCCTATTTTTGATCTTCTTTTTCTTAGGTAACTCCCTTTAACATTTCATATAATAAGGGGCTTGGTGATGATGAACTTCTTTAACTTGACCTTATCTGAGAAGCACTTTATCTTCCCTTCCATTCTAAATGATAGCTTTGCTGGATACAGTAATCTTGGATGTAGGTCCTTGCAATGTAATTATGATGTGCCTTGGTGTATTCCTCCTTGGGTCCAGCTTCTTTGGGACTCTCTGAGCTTCCTGGACTTCCTGGAAGTCTATTTCCTTTGCCAGATGAGGGAAGTTCTCCTTCATTATTTGTTCAAATAAGGTTTCAATTTTTTGTTCTTCCTCTTCTCCTTCTGGCACCCCTATAATTCGGATGTTGGGACGTTTCAAGATGTCCTGGAGGTTCCTAAGCCTCTCCTCATTTTTCCGAGTTCTTGTTTCTTCATTCTTTTCTGGTTGGATGTTTGTTTCTTCCTTCTGGTCCACACCATTGATTTGAGTCCCAGTTTCCTTCGCATCACTATTAGTTCCCTGTACATTTTCCTTTGTTTCTCTTAGCATAGGCTTCATTTTTTCATCTGGTTTTCGAACAGATTCAACCAATTCTGTGAGCATCTTGATAACCAGTGTTTTGAACTGTGCATCCAATAGGTTGGCTATCTCTTCCTCGCTTAGTTGTATTTTTTCTGGAGCTTTGAAGTGTTCTGTCATTTGGGCCATTTTTTTTTCTTTGTCTTGGTGTGTCTGTTACTTTAAGGGGCAGAGCCTTAGGTGTTCCCTGGGGCGGGGTAATGCTGGTGGCTGCGCTGTGACGCTGTAGGTAGAGGAGGGGCCGAGAGGGAGCAATGGCGTCCGCTTCACTCTCCTCCAGATTTCAATCTTTTACTCCGATACCCACAATCAAACTGGGCCCCTCTGCTGCTGGTTCCCGAGTGGGTGGGCCTGTGCACACTCTAGGCCCCTGTGGGTCTCTCCAACGACCTCTCCTGTGAGGCTGGGAGTCTCTCCTGCTGCCGCCCCAACCCCCACGGGCATTTTCAATCAGAGGTTTGAGGCTTTATTTCCCTGAGCTGGAGCCCTGGGTTGCATGGTCTGCTTCGATCCCCGCCCTTTGTCCGGTTTATCTGTGAGGGAATGTGGGGCCGCGGGGTGCTACCCACTGCTCTGCCTGCCCCATTCTCCGCCACTCCGGGTCTGCTAGTGCTCAGACTGCCTGTGCCCTTGGTCCCACACTCCGCCAGTCTCGTCCCTCCACAGCCACGCAAGTCATCTCCACCCCGGTGCCCATCTCTGCCCCTCCTACTGGACTGGATGAATGTTTATTTTGTATTTCCTTGGTGTTGGACCCCCTTGCCATTTGATTCTCTTTCAGTTCTGGTTGTGCGAGGAGGCGGTTTGTCCACCTACGCCGCCATCTTGGTTCTCCACATTTAAGTCTTTAATCCATATTGTTTATTCATGTGCATTGTGTGTGAAGGTGGTCTAGGTTTATTTTTTGCATGTCTCTGTTCAAAATTTACAACACCATTTATTGAACAGAATGTCTTTATTCCATTGTATGTTCTTGCTTCTTTTGTCAAATATTTATTCACCATATAGGTGTAGGTTTAGTTTTGTCCAATTTACACACACACACACACATTTGTTTTTATACCAGTACCATGCAGTTTTGATAACTATGGCCTTGTAGTATATAGTTTCATATAGGGTAGTGTGATATCTCCAACTTTATTTTTCTTTCTCAAGATGACTGTTGTTATTTCGGGTGTTTTGTGGTTCCATATACATTTTTGTAATATTTGTTCTATATCTGTGAAAGCTGCCATTGTTATCTTGATAAGGATTGTGTTGAATCTATACATTGCTTTGGGTAATATAGACATTTTAACAATATTAACTCTTCCTATCTATGAACATGATATGTGGTTCTACTTATTTGTATCTTCTGAAATTTATTTCTTCAGTGTATTATAATTTTAAGTTTTGATATTTACATCTTTGGTTAATTGTATTCCTAGGTACTTTATTATTTTTGATGCAATTGTAGATAAGATTATTTTCTTAGTTTTCCTTTTTCATCATTCATTAGTGGTTTATAAAATGTAACCAATTTCTGGATAATTTTTTGTGGTACTTTACTGAATTAATTTATCATGTCGACTGATTTTTTGGTAAATATTTAGGGTTCTTTACACACATATCATGTCACTTCAAAATAATTACATTTTACATCTTCCTTTTCAATTTGGATGCCTTTTATTTCTTCTTCTCATCTGATTGCTATAGCTAGGCCTTCCAGTACTGTTATGAATAAGAGAGATAAAAGCAGACATCCCCATCTTGTTGCTCATCTTAAGGGAAACACTTTTAATTTTTGCCTATTGAGTGTGATATTGGTTGAGGGTTTGTCATGTATAGTCTTTATTATGTTAATGTATATTCCCTCTATTCCCGATTTGCTGAGAGGTTTTATCATAAATAGATGCTGGATTTTATCAAATACTTTTCCTGCATGTTTTGAGATTATAATATAGTTTTTATCCTTCATTTTGTTTATGTAGTGTATCTTGTTAATCAACTTGCGTTTATTGTACCATCTTTGCATCCCTGGAATAAATCTCACTTGATCATGGTGTATGATTTTATAATTTATTGTCAGATCAGGTTTCTTAAGATTTTGTTGAAGATTTTAACTCTATGTTCATTAGGTATATTGGCCTATAATTTCCTTTCTTTGTAGTGTCTTTGTCTAGTTTTGAAATTAAGATAGTGATGGTGTTGTAAAATGAGCTTGGGAGCTTCCCTCCTCTTGAAATTTTTGCAGTAGTTTGAGGATAAGCATTAGTTGTCCTTTGAATCTTCAGTAGAAATTCACCCGTGAAGCCAACCGGTCCAGGACTTTTGTTTGTTGGTATTTTTTTTTTTTACTGCATCAATTTTATTGTTTGTAATTGGTCTACTTAGATTTTCTGATGTTTCTGGATTCAGTTTTAGAAGATTGTATGTTTCTAGTATTATTTTAGTAATTAATTTTATTGTGGTTACATTGGTTAATAAGATTATATAAGACTCAAGTGTACATTTCCATGATGTTTCTAGGAATTTCTTCATTTTTTTCAGATTGACTAGTTTATTGGCATTTAGATGTTAATATTATTTTCTTACAATTCTTTGTATTTCTGTGGTGTGAGTTGTTATTTCTGCTCTTTGTTTTCTGATTTTATTAATACGGTTGCTCTCTCTTTTTTTCTTGATTGGTCTAGTTAAAGTTTTGTCAATCTTATTTATCTTTTCAAAGAACCAGCCCTTGTTTTTTGTATTTTTTTAATGTTTTATTTTTTTAGACTATTTTGTTTATTTCTGCTTTGATGTTTATTATTTCTGTTCTTCTTCTCACTTTGGGCTTTGTTTGTTTTTATTTTTCTATTTTTTTAAAGATTTTATTTATTTTTAGAGAGAGGGGAAGGGAAGAAGAAATAGAGGGAAAGAAACATCAATGTATGGTTGCCTCTCATGTGCCCCCTACTGGGAGCCTGGCCCATGACCGACGCATGTGCCCTGACTGGGAATCAAAGCAGGGACCCTTTGGCTTGCAGGCTTGTGCTCAATCCACTGAGCTACACCAGCCAAGTCTCTTTTTCAAATTTTTTAAATATAAAGTTAGATTGTTAATTTGGGAATTTTTTTGTCTGTTTCTTGATGTAGGCCTGTAATGCTATGAATTTCCCATTTAGGACTGCTTTTGCTGTGTCCCCTAGATTTGGGGGTTCATGTGTTCTCATTTTCACTTGTTTCATGGTATCTTTTGATTTCTTCCTGGATCATTGCTAACACATTCAGTGTTTAGTGACATGTTATTTAGCCTGCCATGTTTGTGTGTTTTTCACATTTTTTTGTAATTGATTTCTAGTTTTGTACATTGTAATGAGATAATGTGCTTGATATGATTTCAATTTTTAAAAATTTATCGAGAGACTACTTTTATGCCCTGACATGTAGTTTATACTACAAAATGTTCCATGCACATTTGCAAAGAATGCATATTCTTTAGGACTAAAGGCTCTGAAAACATCAATTAAATCCATATAGTCTAGTGCATCACTTAAGGCCACTGTTTCCTTGTTGATTTTCTGTCTGTAAAATCTATCTATTGATGTAGATGGGATGTTAAAGTCCCCTACTGTGACTGTGTTACTATATATCTCTCCTTTTATATTCAGCAAGAATTGCTTCATATTTTTAGTTGGTCCTATGTTAGTTGCATAAATGTTTACAGGGGTTATATTCTCTTATTGAATTGATCCTGTTGCCATTAAGTAGTGTCATTTTAAAATTTATTTTATTTATTGATTTTAGAGAGAGAGAGTAAGGGAGAGAGAAACATCAATTTGTTGTCTCACTTATTATTCTTTGGTTGATTCTTGTATGTGCCCTGACCATGGATCAAACCCACAGTCTTGGGGTATCAGGACAATGCTCCAACTAACTGAACCACCTGTCTGGGACTGTAGTTTCTTTCTTTGTCTCTTAATATAGTCTTTGTTTTAAAGTCTATTTTGTCAGATATAAGTATTGCTACCTCAGATTTTTTTTTTCATTTCCATTGGAATGAAATTTTTTTTCCATCCATTTACTTTTGGTTTATGTGAATCTTTTGTTCTGAGGTGAGTCTCTTGTTGCCAGCATATATATGGGTCTTGCTATATTTTCCATTCAGCAACTCTGTGTCTTTTGATTGGAGCATTTAAGCAATTACATTTGAAGTCATTATCAACAGGTATATATTATTGCCATTTTATTCCTTATAACTCTGTTTCTCTCTTTTCTTTTCTTTTCTTTTTTTCTTCTTAAAGAAGGCCTTCGACATTTCTTGAAAAACTGGCTTGGTGGTAATGAAGTCCTTTAGCTTTTCTTTTGTTTTTTTCTGTCTGGGGAGCTCTTTATTCCTCCTCTAGTTTTAAATGATAGCCTTTCTGGATAAAGTAGTCTTGGTTGTAGGTTCTTGCTTTTCATCACTTTGAATATTTCATGCCAATCCCTTCTGGCTTGAAATGTTTCTGGTAAGAAATGATCTGATAGTGTTTTGGGAACTCCTTTGTAGGTAATTGCATTTCTCTTCTTGCCTTTCAGATTCTCTTTTTGTCTTTAACCTTTGCCATTTTAATTATGATGTGTATTGGTGTGGACTACTTTAGGTTTACCTTGTTTAAAACTCTCTGTGCTTCCCGGACTTATGAGTCCTGTTTCTTCACTAGGTTAGGAAAATTTTCAGTCATTATTTCTTGAAACAGGTTCTCAATCCTTTGGCCTTTCTCTTCTTCTTCTGTTACCCTTATGATGTGGATGTTGTTACAGTTTATGTTGTTTAAAAGGTCCTTTAACCTATCTTCATTTTTTAAAATTCTTTTTTTTCTTTTTGCTGTTCTGATTGTGTGTTTTCTGCCACCTTGTCTTCCAAATTGCTAACTTAATCTTCTCTTTCATCCAACGTTCTGATTTTTTCTTCTAGTGTATTCTTCATTTCAGGTGTTGTGTTCCTCATTTCTGACTGGTTCTTCTTCATGGTTTCTAGGACCTTTTTCATGCTGTTTTAATTCTATGTTTCATGTAATTCTCACTGTGTTCCTTGAACATCCTTATTACAATTTCTTTTGAACGCTATATCTAGTAAGTTTGTTGCCTCTATTTCATTTAGTTCTTTTATTTTTATTTTATTTATTTATTTATATATTTTTAATTTTTTATTGTTATTCAATTACAGTTGTGTGCCTTTTCTCCCCATCCCTCCACCCCACCCCAGCCAAACCCCCTCCCTCCCCCAGCTCCACCCTCCCCCTTGATTTTGTCCATGTGTCCTTTATAGTAGTTCCTGTAATCCCCTCTCCTCACTGTCCCCTCCCCACTCCCCCCTGACTATTGTTAGATTGTTCTTAACTTCAATGTCTCTGGTTATATTTTGTTTCCTTTTTTTTTTTTTTTCTATTTATTATGTTCCAGTAAAAGGTGAGATCATATGGTATTTGTCCCTCACTGTCTGGCTTATTTCACTTAGCATAATGCTCTCCAGTTCCATCCATGTCATTGCAAAGGGTATAAGCTCCTTCTTTCTCTCTGCTGCATAGAATTCCACTGTGTAAATGTACCATAATTTTTTGATCCACTCATTTGCTGATGGGCACTTAGGTTGCTTCCAGTACTTGGCTATTGTAAATTGTGCTGATATGAACATTGGGGTGCATAGGTTCTTTTGGATTGGTGTTTCAGGGTTCTTAGGGTATAATCCCAGCAGCAGAATTGCTGGGTCAAAGGGCAGTTCCATTTTTGTTTTGTGAGGAAATTCCATACTGTTTTCCACAGTGGCCTCACCAGTCTGCATTCCCACCAACAGTGTACTAGGGTTCCCTTTTCTCCGCATCCTCTCCAACATTTGTTTGTGGATTTGTTTATGTTGGCCACTCTGACTGGTGTGAGATGGTACCTCATTGTGGTTTTAATTTGCATCTCTCTGATGGCTAGTGATGCTGACCATCTTTTCATATGTCTCTGGGCCCTCTGTGTGTCTTCCTTGGAGAATTGTCTGTTCAAGTCCTTTGCCCACTTTTTAATTGGGTTGTTTGTCTTCCTGGAGTGCAGTCGTGTGAGTTCTTTATATATTTTGGAGATCAGGCCCTTGTCTGAGGTATCATTGGCAAATATGTTTTCCCATACTGTTGGTTCTCTTTGTAATTTGGTGCTCTTTTCTTTAGCCTTGCAGAAGCTTTTTATTTTGATGAGGTCCCATTTGTTTATTCTTTCCTTTTTGTCCCTTGCTTTAGGGGACATGTCTGTGAGGATGTTGCTGCATGGAATGTCTGAGATCTTCCTGCCAATGTTTTCCTCAAGGACTTTTATGGTGTTACAACTTATATTTAAGTCTTTTATCCATCTTGAGTTTATTTTTGTGTATGGCGTAAGTTGGTGATCGAGTTTCATTTTTTTGCACATAGCTGCCCAGATCTCCCAACACCATCTGTTGAAGAGGCTGTTTTTGCTCCATTTTATGCTCCTGCCTCCTTTGTCAAATATTAATTGACCGTAAAGACTTGAGTTTATTTCTGGGCTCTCTGTTCTGTTCCATTGGTCTATGTGCCTGTTTTTATGACAGTACCAGGCTGTTTTGATTACACTGCCTTGTAATACAGTTTGATATCAGGTATTGTGATCCCTCCTGCTTTGTTCTTCTTTCTCAAAATTGCTGCAGCTATTCGGGGTCATTTATGGGTCCATATAAATTTCTGAAATGTTTGTTCTATATCTGTGAAATATGTCATGGGTACTCTAATAGGGATTGCATTGAATCTATAAATTGCTTTGGGTAGTATGGCCATTTTGATGATGTTAAGTCTTCCAATCCATGAGCATGGTACATGCTTCCATTTGTTTGTGTCTTACTTAATTTCTTTCTTCAGTGTTGTGTATTTTTCTGAGTACAGGTCTTTTACCTCCTTGGTTAGGTTTATTCCTAGGTACTTTACTTTTCTTGTTGCCATATCAAGTGGGATTATTTCCTGATTTCTGTTTCTGCAGTTTCATTGTTGGTATACAGGAATGCCTTTGATTTCTGAGTATTGACTTTGTATCCAGCTGTTTTGCCAAATTCATTTATTAGGACGAGTAGTTTTTTCATTTAGTTCTTTTTCTGGAGATTTTTCCTCCTTTTTTCATTCAGGGCATGTATTTTGACTTCCTCTTTGTGTTTGTTTCTGTGTATTAGGTAGATTCAATGTCTCCCAGTCTTGGTGGGGTGGTTTTATATAGTAGGTTTCCTGTGGGATCCAGTGGCACAGTTTTCTTGATCACCTGAGATGGATGCTTTAGGAATGTCTTTTTCCTGCATTAGGTGAGCCTTCCTGTTGTAATTCAATCTTGATTGCTATAGGCCCATTCATGCTTGAAGCTGTCTCTCAGGCTGGCTTACTCAGAGGATTGGCCTCAACCACAATGTATGAGCTGCTGTGCATGCTGACAACAAAAATCAGAATTTGCCTCAGTAAAGTCTTGTACGTGCTGAGATTTCTTTTTGGATATATCATTTATGAAGATAATTGGATCCTATTCTGCTGTTGTCTGAAGCGGGCCACTGGGTGTTTTGGTTTGGTGCCACTTGGGAGGGACTCTGATTCAGGTCAATTTTAAACTCAGCCTATGAGTGATCCTAGGCAACATTTTTGGAGCTACAGAGAGATCCACAGATTGTAGCTTCCTTTGTTCAGTCTGTGTTTGTATGGAAAGGAACAAGGTGTCCACGAAGGCCAGATTATATCAGCACTGAGTCCAGGGGAAGTCTGCAAAAGGCCCAAGGCACCCTGAGATATGCCTCCACCTGCCTCCCCTGCTGTATGTCTGTTAGATTCAGTCAATGAAAGAGCCTCTGGTGGTACTTGAGTTGCATGAGGAAGGTTCTCAGAGAGTCACTAGGTATAGGGGAGTGCTGTTTTCCAGATTGATATAGGTTCAATCTTGGTGCCAGTGCTGGTTCTGAGGCCAGTCAGCAAAAGCCCCAGTGTATACCAAGTTTAGCTATCACCTGCTGAGTGCCTGCACATCTTTGTGGTGGGGCAAGGATTCAAGTAATTGTCAGGGTGAGAGCAACAGAATTTATCAGGCTCAAACAGACCAAGATTTGGCTGTGTGAAGGGAAGCCTTTGCACCAGTTAGGCATGCAAGGGAAAAATGACCTTTGTTCTATGGCCACACAACTCAGTCTTTCCTAGATTCTGCTGGAAGCTGGGCTCAGCAGGGCAAAGCTACTCGGAGTCAGGAGTGTGTAGTCAGTGGATCTTTTGTGAGAGGGAGTGCTGGTCATGCATTGAGGAGGAAGAGAGGAGTGGCCCCTCTAGAGCCATACAACTCAGTCACTGACACTTCCTGAGTCTGCATGCACCTCTACACCCCTGCCCAGGCAGTTGACCTTCAGCAGCATGTGAACCCCCTGGGTGGGGCAATAGGGAATTCAGAGGGTGAGACTAATGCATTACCCCAGGTTGATGCCATAGGAAGGAGTATGCTCCACCCAAGAAAAATGCCATCAGTGGTGTGGGAGATGAACTCAGCACAAGGATCCTTGCAGTTGTCTCTTCAACTCTCTTCCAAGTGCCACAAAACTCAGTCTCTCCACACATAACTATAGTTCACTTCACCCTCCTTTGCTGGAGCCCAGAGTGAGTGGCTGAGAACACGAGTTTGTGTGTTGGCTCTTTAAGAGGGCATCTGTATTTCTAGTAGACTCTTGACTCTCCCTGGTGGACAGAATTACTGCTGCTTTTCAAGACCAAATGTTATCTGGGTACCTCTTCCTGGTCTTTGTGCTCTGAGCTGGGAGCCCAGCATGGGGTTGAGATTCCATGCTCCTCATGGGGGATCCTTTGCAGCTAAGATATTTCTATGGGATCTCAGCTACTGCCCACGGGAGCAGGGCTAGCCCTTTCTGCATCTCCATCTTTCTCACCTGTCTCAATGTGGCTTCTTTTGTAAATTCTTGGTTATAATACTTCTATTCAGCTAGTCTTTGGTTGGTTACTCATGTTTATTGTTTTATATTTTAGTTGTAAGTCCAGTTTGGTTATGGGAGGAGGCGAGTTTAGCTTTTACCTAATCTGCTGCCATTTTGGATCTCTTCAAACACATTTTTAAACATTGCTTATGTTTTCACTGGAATTGGAATTTATCATAATCTTAAATAAATCATTTGAAAGATATTGAGTACCTTTCCTGTCCTAACAACTGGAGTACAACTGTGAGTAAGACCTGACTGAGTGCTTAACCTAAGCTGCTCATGTAACTGGACATATAGAAGATCCAAATGCAACCAACAATAATATAATGAGAGAAATCTCAACTTGTGAAATAAACAGTGTTATGGAAAGATATAAGAAAACAGCATAGCTTTATCAGAGTTTAATGTTTGAGTTAGGTCTTTAAATGATATATAGGATATTGACACACAGAGAAAGCAGGGGAATTAAGAGGAGTCATTCCAGACTCAGACTAAGAGATTAGTCTGAAAACAATTCTAAAATCACAGAGATGTTGAAATACAGTCCTTGCATTTTGATTGACTGCTGAGTGATGTAAATTTGCAAGAAGTGTGTGTGTGTGTATTTAATCATTTTGACAGCATTGAAGAGAAAGAAGAAAAGAAGTTGTAGGAAATGACACCAGAAATTAACATCATATATAAACTAAAACATGAAATGTCATTAGGTCATCCTGAACATTTACAAACTTAAGAGAAGTGAAGATTCAGGGGAAAATTAGAATGCAAAAGCAAACTTCTACCTACCTCCAAGGGACTAACCAAAATTACCACTTAGATTAAAAAAAAAAAAAAAAAAAAAACACTGGTGGTGGTATTGGGGCAATTTTATTAATAAATGAAAAAGATTGCAAGTTGTGTTTTTTCTTTGTTATATCTTTGTTTTTACTAATATTGCTGGGCCACCATGAAATAAGGGTGCAATTTTGTCTTTCTGGGGACATATTTTACAATGAGATAGACAATGAGACAGATGATATTTCTCCAAGTCACAGGGTATAAAGTAAAAGGAGATCAAGTGGGCCAGATTCTATACTTAGAATGCAGATCAGGAGAAACAGATGAATAATGGCCTCCATACAGTTCCCAACATGAGAAACAGGGGATGGAAAGAATGACAGGAGAAAGGGAAAGTATTACATAACTTACTGTACCAATATCAAAAAATACATCCCCTGAATACTCATCATTGGGATTCTGTCCTTTTTTCTTTTTCTGATAATTTGTCACTAGTGTATAGAAACATTAATAATTTTTGTTGATTTTGCATCTTGCAACTTTACTGAATTTTATAGTAGTTTTAACAGTTTGTTTTTTTTTTTGGTAGAGCTTTTAGGGTTTCCTATATGTAAATGTCACCTGCAAACAGAAAATTTACTCCTTTTTTCCCATTTGGATGCCTTTTATGTTATTCTTTTTCTTGCTTAATTGCTCTGGTCAGGACTTCTAGTTGAATAGAATTGGCCAGAGGGGCATCCTTGTCTTGTTCCTGATCTTAGAGGGAAACCATTCAACTTTTCACAGCTGAGTATGAGGTTAATTACCATTTGTCATACATGGCCTTTTATTATGTTGAAGCTTATTCTTTCTTAACTTCAATGTATCTGGTTATATTTTCTTTGCTGTTTTCTTTGTTGATTATGTTCCAGTTAAACGTGAGATCATATGGTATTTGTCCCTCACTGCCTGGCTTATTTCACTTAGCATAATGCTTTCCGGTTCCATCCATGCTGTTGCAAAGGGTATAAGCTCCTTCTTACTCACTGCTGTGTAGAATTCCATTGTGTAAATGTACCATAGTTTTTTTGATCCACTCATTTGCTGATGAGGCTTATTCTTTCTACAGTTAATTTGTTAAGAGTTTTAATTATGAAACAATGTTAAATTATGTTAAGGGATTTTTTCTGCATCTATTGAGATGATCGTATGTTTTTATTCTTCTTTCTGTTAATGTGGTATATCATACTTACTGATTTGTATATGATGAATCATCCTTACATCTCAGATAAATTTTACTTGATCATGTTGTACGATATTTTAATGTGCTGTTGAAATCAGCTTGTTTGTATTTTGTTGAGGATTTTTGTATCTATTTCATCAGGGATATTGGCCTGTAATTTTCCTTTCTTGTAGAGTCCTTGTCTAGCTTTGCTATCAGGATAATGCCGGCCTTGTGAAATGAGTTCAGAAGTAGTCCCTACTCTTTGATTTTTTGGAAGAGTTTGAGAAAGAGTAAACCTTCTTAAGTATACACAAAAAGCATACAAAACAATGAGGAAATGCATAAGAAAGATAGTAAACATTTTAAATAAAAATGCAAATGATCCATAAACATTGAAAAAGCTTCACCTCAGTATATAGTACATCTAAATTAAAACAATAAAAAAAAATCTATTAGACTTTCAAAGAATTTTTAAAAGGAGGGATGTGGGACTGGCTGGGGTGGGGTGGAGGGATGGGGAGAAAATGCAGACAATTGTAACTGAATAAAAATAAATAAATAAAAATTTAAAAAAGTATATTGACAAGGATAGCAGAAGGTAAAAATTCATTATTGATAAGAAAGTAAATTGGTGAAAATTTGAGGGAGAGCAATTTGGTTACAGATGTATTTAAACTAATTATTCTACTTATTAGATAATCCTAAATCAATGATTACACATGCCCAAATATCCAAAATGCTTATATAGCTCTTCATTTTTACCATGTAAATTTCCACACACATATATATATACAAACATAGTAAGAGAAGGGAATGTGACAAGATCTTAACAGTGTTTATATCTGGGAGGTATTTTATGGTTGTATTACCTTTCTTCTTTATTCATTGATTTTTTAAAACAATGATTACATATTACTTTCATAAAAAATAAAGCCATTTTAATTTCAAAATATAATCTGTTATTCATACTGATTGATCTTTAATAATACTTTATAATAATGGAGCAATAATCAAGGTGCTTTCATACACACACATCATTTTTGCTTCACAGTTGTTGTATAAGTTGATTTGGGCTGAAATAATCATTAGTCTCATTTTACAGAATGACACATTTCCCAGGAAAACCATTCAAATTTTACTTTAATGTGAACAACAGTGTGACAAAAGACAGATAAATTAATGGCATTATTATTAAATTTTCTTTTTTGATGCCTAATATATTAGGGATATTTTATGATCAACAGTGGCCTCTATGAAATAATGAAAAGCTTTCATTATTGCTGATTTCAGATCACATTTAACCAAGTGATTCTTTCCCACTAATATTAAACTTGTGTTAATTAAAAAAAATGTTTACAGGCAGGTTTGAGTAAGTTTCCATGAATTCATCCAAACTTAGGTTGAAAGCTTTACTACAAAGCAAATAGGCATTTACCTCATTGTGTTGGTATATTGATTTATGTACTTAATAAATATACATAATTTACATTTATAAGGCTTAATAAGTTGAGTTAAAACCAAAATGATATGAGATAAATGTGATTTTTATCTCTTATTTTAGTTTCATGTTAGGTCATACATTAATTCAGTAAATAGAGTGAGCAGAAAGTTTGTATCCAAAAGTGGCTGAATATACTATGTATATTAATGACTTGATAACATTTAAACAAGTCTTGTAATGCACCAGAATGAAAACAAATTTTGTTTTTAAAAGATCAGAAAAAATTAAAACAGCAATAAAATAAACAGAAAATTTTAAAATGCTAATGTTACACCAATATAAAATCTACTTTAATATGAAATGTGAAAGAAAAGTCATAACTAAATTGTATAAGAACTCAAAGTCTAATGAGTAATCAAAATAAAATATTACACAGCTATGTGCCTAACATCTTCTTCACTGTCTATACCCTAGTTTAATAGGTATTTTACATTTATAACTATGTAAAATATTAAAGAATGTTTATTTTTACAGTAAGCATGAACAGTTGTCTTTAGCAAATGAGATAAGATTGACCTTCACTCAGTATACAAGGTCTGTCTGGAAAAAGTCCAACCATTGTTAATATAAAGAGAATGGTTTGCTTGACATCAACATAACCTGGCAGCCAAGGAGAGTAGACTGGAATGCACATGGGTGAACAATAATGATTTCACTGTACTAGTCAGTGGGGGTGGTAAATGTCATTGAGTGAGTGTGTGTACTGTGTGGCCATCCAATTTAAAATGACTGAGTGAGTAAAGCAATGAATCTGCATCAAATTTTGTGTTAAGCTTGAATATTCTTCTGCGGAAGCTATTCAGATTATTGAGAAGGCCACAGCTATGGGCAACTGGTGATTGGCAGCTTCATCATGACAACACACCTGCTCAAGCATCACATCTTGTGCAGTTTTTTGGTGAAATATCAAATCACCCAGGTTACTCAGCCCCACCTGCAGCCCAGATTTGGTACCCTGTGGCTTCTGGCTTTTACCAAAACTAAAATTACTTTTGAAAGGGAAGAGATTTCAGACTGTCGATGAGATTCAGGAAAATACAATGGTGCCGCTGATGGTGATTGGGAGAACTGTGTGAGCTCCAAGGTGCCTACTTTGAAGGGGACTGAGGCATCATTTTCCTATGTACAGTGTTTCTTGTATCTTGTATCTTCCTCAATAAATGTCTTTTTCATATTACATGGCTGGATACTTTCTTGACAGTTTTCATATATCTACTTTCTTTTTTTCAGTATCAGAAGAGGACAAATTTTTTTGTTACTGTTTTTCTGATACTGTCATAGGCTTTAAAGTCTGAGATTAAGGGTACAGACTGAGACTATGAAAAAATAAGTTAACTCTTGTAAGAAAAGGACCATAAATAAGGACCTTGACCTGTTCACACATGTTGATAACTCACAGAGCTATCCTCCATAGCATTATTAATAATTGATTATTGATAAGAAAATTATATTGGCATTCTTTCCTAACACTAAAAGATTTTATGGAGACCTATTCATATTAACTTATCAAAATATTTCCAGATTTACATGGCAAGACAGTACAAAGATTAAACTTGCCAATATCACTACCATTGCCACTCCAACAGATTTTAGGGTAGGATTAGTCTCTACTGATTTTACTTGAGAGTAGAATATTTAGTACAATTAATCTAACATATTATTTTAAAAATATATTTATTGATTATGCTATTACAGTTGTCCCATTTCCCCCCTTCACTCAACTCCATCCTGCCCACCCTCTCCCTCACACATCCCCCCCCCATAGTTCATGTCCATGGGTCATACTTATAAGTTCTTTGGGGAATATGGTTAATACTAACTATAAAAATAAAATTAAAAAATTTAACTTCATGTAAAGACCAATAGACTTTTTAAAAAAATTTTTATTCAATTACAGTTGTCTGCCTTTTCTCCCCATCCCTCCACCCCACCCTATCCGAACCCACCTCCCTCCTCTGCCTCCACCCTCCCCCTTAATTTTTTCCATGTGTCCTTTATAGTAGTTCCTGTAAGCCCCTCTCCCCACTGTTCCCTCCCCACTCCCCTCTGGCGATTGTTAGATTGTTCTTAACTTCAATGTCTCTAACACCAATAGACTTTTTAAAAGAAAACACACTTTTTAAAATAAAATAGCATACTATGATAATTAAAGAGAAATTAATTCATTTTTGTAAATGTTAAAATTGCTGTTTCATTTTTGTGTAACAGTTTTATTCAGTACAATAAATGTTAAGTACCTACAATAATCTATAAGCTGTTAGGTATTAGAAATACCTGTATAAATAAGAAACTTTCTGATCACTTCATAATATATACAAATATCAAATCTTTATATTGCATACTTAAAACTAATATAATGTTATATGTCTATTAGACCTCAATTTTTAAAAACGAAACAGGAAAAATCTTTACCCTTGAGAATTAAGTCCAGCTGGGAAGACAAGCATGCCCTGCAGTTATAATACAACAAAATAAACTCGATGACAAGATAACATATAAGGTGACCTGATAGCTCTGAAGACGATGTAGATAGGTAAATAGGAAAGACATCAGAGATGACATGATGCTTGGTCCATATCTTAAAGCTTGAGGAATTTTGTAAGTACGCAAGAAGGTGGTCAGAAAATCTAGGGAGAAGGCTCATTTAAATTTTTTTATTTAATTGATTTTATTAAGCTTGAATTTTTCTATGTGTTTATGAGTTTGCCTACTTGTTTGAAAAATTTTGTTTGTAGAAAGTACTTTTTAAAGTGCACTATGTGCTAGGAACTCGAGATAAAGCAGTAACTGAAACAAAGCCCTGCACCTCAAAGATTATAGTCTAGTGTGAAGCATTTGTTGTTTTATTGATTTGTAAGAACACTGTGTATTAAGGAAAATATTTTTTGTCATATCATAGGAAAATTTTCTCAATTTCTATCAGCCTTTGAGTTTAAAAAATTTTCTTTTCCTTCCTTTTATGTTATTTTAGCTTTTGATGTTGAGGTACTGGTGAACATCAATGCCATCCTCACCATTGATGTTATGCTTAAAAAGATATTCCGGATTTCAATTTATATAAACATTCACCTATATTTATTTATTTTTATTTTCCTTTCAAAAACAATTTTCCAATGTGTATAATATAGGAATATATAAGAAGAAATATAAAAATTTAATATAATACCAATCCCCATGTCTTCCGTTTCCTAATACCTAGATGTGAACTACTATGGTTTGGGGTTCATCTTTTGAGACACACATATACACACATAATAGCTGGTTTTATTTTTGTTTTCATGGAAGATGAAACCCTACAAATATTGTTTTCCTCAGAAGATTAAAAGTCAGAAACCTATGAGGATTAGGTAAAAACCTCAGCCAGAGATAAAATAAGCTTATAGTCAGCCCTGGCTGGGTTTCTCAGTGGGTTAGAGCATTGTCCAGATACACCAAAGTTGTGGGTTTAATCCCCAGTCAGAGCACATATGAGAAACAACCAAAGAATGCATAAACAAGTGGAACAACAAATCCATGTTTCTCTCTGTCTCTCTGTCTCTCTCTCCCTCTCTCTCTCTCTCTGTCTCTCTCTCTCCTTTCTTCTCTTTCTCTCTAAAATCAGTAAATAATTAAAAAACAAGCTTATAGTCTTTGTAGCTTTCTGTTTTTGTGTTTTAGGACAACAAAAGGCTGACTAGTCTAAGGGCATTTTACAAGCCTGCAGTGTCCCTGCTTTTGCATAGTACAGAGTTGGTGCCATGTGTATAGATGAGGATGTTTCACTGCATTACCTGGGCACCAGGTCTGTTTCCCAGAAGTGCTGACATGATCAAGATTGGCTTCTGTCTCAGTATTGTTTCCAAATCCAGTCACTGTAATATAGACTTTATTTTAAATGTTAGGATCTGGATCTGGAAATAAACTTAATCACATCAGAAGCTATTCAATATGTCAAAATGGACACTTGTTCCATTTTTATTCTCAAGTCTTTTAAATGCAAACTTCTTATTCATGCACTATTACATTTTTACAATAAAATAATTTTAGATACTGTCATGTACTGAATTGTACTTATATATATTGAAGTCATAATCCTCAATATGACTGATTTGTAAATAGGCTCTTAAGGGAGGTAATTAGATTTAAATGAGATCCTAAGGATAGGGCCTTAATTTGGTAGGATTGCTATTCTTATAAGAAGAAGACAAAACACTAGAGCTCTCTCTCCCCATCCACACACAGAGGAAAGGCCCGATACCTTGTTCTTTGATTTCTAGCTTCTAGAACTCTGACAAAAAAATTTCTGTTGGTTAAGGCCCCCAATCAGTGTTCTTCAGTTATAATATCCCAAGGTGACTAAAACAGGAGTTAATTAGCCATATTCTGGGCATTTTATACAAACCAAAGACTTTTGTTAAAATATTTTTATATAACATGTGTTTTATGTGTGCAATAAGTTATTTGTCATTCAAGTTTTATAAATTACTGTGTAAGAATATATGATAGTACACTACTGATATATGCAGATGACTATAAATAAATCTTACATAACCAGATAAAATGTATGGAATCAAACAACATGATTTATATAGTTTATGATTGATAATAATTGCCCTCTTCCTTTAGAAGGAACTGGGAATAAAATAATAAAATGATACTTCACCAAGCGTTAATACTAAAACAAAAAATGGGAGATACAAATAAACCTGAAAATTTTTGGATAAACATATTTTTCCAGTGACACTAATTTGATAGATGATTTGATTTGTGATTGTTAGCAGCTCAAACTGGAATATGAATCTAAATTTATATTCTTGCCACTTATTATAATAGTATGGTGACTTTAACTTACTTACTCAAACTCTCTTTGCCTAAGTTTCCTCATCTGTATTACAGAGATAATAATAATTCTTATCTAAGGTTGTTATGAGGAGAAAATAAGCTAATAGATGTAAAGCACTTAAAACACTGCCTGATACATAACTAACACTATTGTTGTTATTGTTGTTGTGATGATGATGATGATGATTATTCAGATGATAATGAATTAATTGAAATAAGGACAAAGAACTAGGTGAGAGAGGAACACAAAAACAGGTATAAACAAAGCAACCTGGTATAGTATTTCACATGAAATTTTCTTTCAATGAAGTCAGTATAAGTGAAAAATACCAGAAAAATGGAATGCAGGCAAGAGCAGCCTGGTTAAGGGACATTTCTAGTCAGATAGAGGAAATCGCACGTGGAGAAACTGCTCACCAGTGAATTATTAATCACACATTGTGAAGTCAGATTGGTTAACACATGTTTCAGACTAGCAGTTCTCAACTCTTGCTACACAATGAATTAACCTGGGGAATCTTAAAAAACACTGGAGCTTGGGTCCTATCCTTAAATTTTCTTGTCATGTTTGGAACCCAAACACTGGTGTTTTAATAAGCAACCAGGATTAATTCCAGTTTTAGGACAATGGTTCTCAAAGTGTAGTTTTTGACCAGCAGCATCAGCTTCCCCTAAAATTTGTTAGAAGTGCATTCGTGGGCCTCACCACAGAGCTACTGAATCAGAAACTCTGGGAGAAGGGATCTGTAGTTTACCAAGAGCTCCAGGTGACACGGGTTCACATTAAATTTGAGAACCACTATTTTAGAGCATTCTGAGGTGAAATGCTTTGTTTCTTTAATAAGAATTTAGATTAAAATGCATAAATATAGTATAACCTTGATAATAAAACATTGATCAATAAAACATTGAAATATTAGTAAAGATATTGAATTCAAAACACAGTGAATGAACTTAATCTGCTTAATCTAATAAGCATTTATAAACCCCAGCAAAGAGCACCCATTATTTTCAAGTACACATATAACATTTATGAAATGTAATTTCCAATAAATTTCAAAAATCCATATCACACAGATCATATTCTCTGACCCCATCTCAATAAATTAGAAATCAATAACTAAAAGATAGCAATAACAATAAAGCCCCAACAAATGATAAGTTTCTAACCTCAATATAAATTTAGATTATTTATAAAACATCTTTTTAAGACTGCAATGTTTTCTTATATATATTTATAGTTATATATAATAACATATATGTCTATATTCCTAAGTTATCTATAATATAGTTCTAAGACATGCTTAGCAATTAAGGTCTATTTAGAGTTTATTTATTTATTAATTGTAATTGTTCAAATTTTTATTTTGATATACACTCTAGGGAATGAACTTTAACTGAATTTTATGAAAAATGAACAGCAAATAAATTAGACCCATGTTAAAAAGTAAGCTAAATGTCCAAACTTAAGGATATAAGAACCACAGATAAACTTCGATTGCACAGTCTTCTTTACGTGAAGGGTTTACAGGAACAATTATACAGGACATATGGACAACAACAAGGGGGATGGAAATGAGGGAGGGAGGCAGGGAGAGCTGGGGTGGTGGGGAGGGGTGGGGGGAAAAGGCAGAAAACTGTACTTGAAAAACAATTAAAAAAAAAAAAGAAGTTGAAGTCTTTTGAACAACTTTGCTATGAAATGGTCCAGAGCATAACAGCATGTAGGAGTGCTTCACAGGGATGGTGACCAGGACACACCCCCTCGGTGCTGCTTTGATAATGTTGTCCATACATAGAATCACCTCTGCTGCTTCAGTTGCACTCAGAAGAACTTGCTTCACTTGGAAACTTATTCTTATACTCACTATAGCCACATTGCCAGTAACATCCTCCTTCATATCCAGTCCAGCAGTTGTATATCCTTCACTATGCGCAGATCAGAGCTGTGCCACCAGATGGAGAGTTTATTTTTAAAGGAGTTGAACAGCAGGATTAAAATATTTTGTTAAGCTTATCAGGGAATCAGTTTCAATGATATTTCTCTTATCCTGCCAAAATGAAATATTATTAAGAGATTAGCAACATGTAAATATTTTAGGAACAATAAAATAAGGGTACAGTTAGGAAAAAAAACCCATAGCATATTATCAGTGACTTACTATAAATAAATGCAGATTTTGTTCTACTAAACTTTATAACTTTTTAGTATATGCCTTAAATCTCCATTAGTCCAAAATGCGAAGTGTTCATGTTTTCTGAATGGCAGTTTGAAATGAGCAACATTCAAATGATAGGACTTGAAGCTAAGAGCATCAATAATGAACATTATGACCACAAATATTAATTTTAAAGTTCTGATTTTTAATGATATGAATTGTATTTTTATTCAAATAAAACCAGTTTTCATTTTTTCTGTACAAAAGACAGTAATACTAAAATGTCAAATTCATTAGCTCAACAAACATTTACTGAGTGGTTACTCTGCGCCATGCACAATTCCAGGCACCAATGATACATGCAGTAAATGAGCCAGGTTGACTTACCAGAAATTTACATTCTAGTGGGGAAGACAGGCATTACTGAAGTCATTAAATAAAAACCTTAATTATAATGTGGGAAAGGTCTCAGAAGGAGATGAATAGGGTTCTATAAAAAAAGAACTTTAGGGTCAGGTGGTGGTATTTTCTAGAGACGACTTTAGGTAAGGCCTCTTTGGGTAGGTGATATTTGAACTGAGTCTTGAATAACTAGATTTGAATCTTATAAAGATCTCAGGAAAGTGTTTCAGATTGAGGAAAGAGCATTTTCTAAGGCCATAAGCAGCATTTAGCTTTTCATGTTTGAGCAACGGGCAGAGTTATATGTGTCTGAAATAGGGTAAGGGATACAAGTCAAAGTCTGGAGGACAGTTCCTATAGCATTTTATAGGCTATGATACAGAGTTAGAATTTTATTTTAAGTGCATTGGAAAGCAGAGGAGTGACATCATCTGATTTATATTTGAAACCTCATCCCATTGCAGTATGGAAATAAAGGAATGGAGGGGACCATAAAGAAAGCAGAGAGCAATTAGATGATTACTCTAGAGGAGAATTGAGAGTGTAGTGGGCTTGGTGAAAGTTTAAAATTCTGGTTAATTTAGTATTTAAGGTATAACAAAATTTTAAAAAATCTTGTAGTAAATATTTTTCCCAAAGAAGAGACAAATGTCCAGATGATTAAGTGACCTTCCCCAAAGTCAATCAGAAAGTTAGTGGCAGAGTTAAAACCAAAGTCCGGATCTCTTGGCTCCTATGAAAATAATTCTGTCTCCCAGTTTCACTTTCCCTTTACAAATCATAACTATTCCTTTGGGAGTGAACACAGAATCTGAGTTCAAAAGTTTTTTGGCACAGCACTTTTAAGAATGTACAGAAAAGAAAATATTCTCTTATTAGAATTATGTAGTACATTCAATAATCTAGACTTAAAGGAATCAAAAGGAATATTTTTTACATATATTCTCTAGGAAAAATAAATAGAATTTTGAACTGAGGCAGGCAGTCCATGTTAATGCAATTCTATTTTACTTGAAATAGAAGCACAGATTAGTTCAAAATTAGTGGGCTTGATCTTGTTCACACTGAGGAGAGCCAGTATACTTGAAAATTAAATGTATCTTGTTCCTGATCTTAGTGGGAAAGCTCTAAGTTTTTGTCCATTGAGTATGATGTTGGCTGTGGGTCTCTCATATATGGCCTTTATTATGTTGATGAATGCTCCCTCTATTCCCACTTTGCTGACTGTTTTTATCAGAAATGGTTGCTATATCTTATCAAATGCTTTTTCCGCATCTATTGATATGATCATGTGATTTTTGTCTTTGCTGTTGTTGATGTGATGTATTATGTTTATTGATTTGTGAATATTGTACCATCCTTGCATCCCTGGGATGAATCCCACTTGGTCATGGTGTATGACCATTTTAATGTATTGCTGGATGCGGTTTGCCAATATTTTGTTGAGAATTTTAGCGTCTATGTTCATCAGCGATATTGGCCTGAAGTTTTCTTTCTTTGCTGTGTCTTTATCTGGTTTTGGGATTAGGATGATGCTGGCTTCATAAAAAGAGTTTGGGAGTCTTCCATCAGTTTGGATTTGTTTTGAATAGTCTGTGAAGGATAGGGGTTAGCTCTTCCTTAAATGCTTTGTAGAATTCTCCTGTGAAACCATCTGGTCCAGGGTTTTTGTGTGTTGGGAGTTTTTTGATGACTGCTTCAATTTTGTCTGCTGTTATTGGTCTGTTCAGGTTTTCTGCTTCTTCTTCATTCAGTTTTGGAAGATTATATTTTTCTAGAAATGTGTCCATTTCACCTAGGTTTTCAAATTTCTTGGCATACAGTTCTTTGTAGTAATTTCTTAAAATCCTTTGTATTTCTGTGGTGTCAGTTGTAATCTCTCCTCTTATCTCCAAAATATATAAAGAACTCACACGACTCCACTCCAGGAAGACAAACAACCCAATTAAAAAATGGGCAAAGGACTTGAACAGACACTTCTCCAAGGAAGACATACAGAAGGCTCAGAGACATATGAAAAGATGCTCAGCATCACTAGCCATCAGAGAGATGCAAATTAAAACCACAATGAGATACCATGTCACACCAGTCACAGTGGCCAACGTAAACAAATCCACAAACAAATGTTGGAGAGGATGTGGAGAAATGGGAACCCTAGTACACTGTTGGTGGGAATGCAGACTGGTGAGGCCACTGTGGAAAACAGTATGGAATTTCCTCAGAAAACTAAAAATGGAAGTGCCCTTTGACCCAGCAATTCCGCTGCTGGGATTATACACTAAGAACCCTGAAACACCAATCCAAAAGAACCTGTGCACCCCAATGTTCATAGCAGCACAATTTACAATAGCCAAGTACTGGAAGCAACCTAAGTGCCCATCAGCAAAGGAGTGGATCCAAAAACTATGGTACATTTACACAATGGAATTCTATGCAGCAGAGAGAAAGAAGGAGCTTATACCCTTTGCAACAGCATGGATGGAACTGGAGAGGATTATGTTAAGTGAAATAAGCCAGGCGGTGAGGGACAAATACCATATGATCTCACCTTTAACTGGAACATAATCAATAGAAGAAAAAAACAAACAAAATATAACCAGAGACATTGAAGTTGAGAACAATCTAACAATAGCCGGTGGGGGGGGGGGGACAGTGGGAAGAGGGTATTACAGGAACTACTATAAAGGACACATGGACAAAATCAAGGGGGAGGTTGGAGGTGGGGGAGGGAGGGGGGTTTGGCTAGGGTGGGGTGGAGGGATGGGGAGAAAAGGCACACAACTGTAATTGAATAACAATACAAATTTTTTTAAAAAAGTGGTGAAGGCAGAAAAGAAAAGAAGAAAAAAAGAAAATTAAATGTATCTTAAAGGAAATACATTGAGGCCCTGGCTGGTGTGGCTCAGTAGATTGAGTGCCGGCCTGCAAACTAAAGGATCACTGGTTCAATTCCCAGTCAGGACACGTGCCTGGATTGTGGGCCAGGTCCCCGGTGGGTGGCATGTGAGATGTTTGCCACCCACATGAAACACATGGATGTTTCTCTCCCTCCCTTTCTCTCTTCATTCCCCTCTCCCTAAACATAAATAAAGAAAATATTAAAAATAACAAAAAATACATTGAGTTTTTATTCTTAAATAATGGTTTTCCTTACTTTCCTTCTTGCGAAAATGCAACCTACGTTTTTATGACTGAAAGGAATAAACATAATGTAGGAAAGTAATAATATTTTGATAATATTACATGACAGATCATCAATATACCATTTATTTTACATGAAAATCTTTGCTACTATCACTTGAGTATATAAGATAAAATTTCCAGAATATAATTATTTTTTAAACTTCTGCATAAAAGTATTTTAATACAAATGTCATTAGCATTGTGAAAGCAGAATCCCATTCCACTCTACAATTTGGTCATTTGCTAATTTGTATCATGATAAGAAAGTATGTCATTAAGTCCTAACAAATCTAATACTTTTAATAACTTCTTGAGATCTTCCACCTTTTGCTTTTACCAGAAAAAAAAAGCAGTGAAAATTTAAAAAGTGATTTAGAGATCGCAGTTATTCAGATCAATCTCTTTCAGTAGCATGAATAATCACCCATGTCCTCTACCTGTGCAAGGCCTCTTACTAAATAATTATCCCATGAAGTCGAGTCATTAATAAAGCCCAGAATAATCTATCCCAGCATCTGAGTTTTTATTTAAAATGAATCGAAAACAAATAGTGTGTAATGTGTTTATGTTATAAAATGTGGTAGAACACATTATTTTTTGAAAAGAACATTTTCTTAATGTTTTGAGTGCATATCCATTGGGGACACAATGAAGATTACCTTCAGAGCTCTCATAAGCACCTAAATTCCTTTCCCACGAGGACGTATTTTCTTTAGTTCCCAATGAGTATTTGAACCTGAATTTGGAGGAAGCTACATAAATCAGAAGTAGCCCTTAATCTTTGCAAGTACTCTTTTGGGAATCTCCCCTTAGTTTAAAAACCAAGAAAAATAAGCTACTCATGATTTCAGGGTTTTCAATGCAATTAAATAAATTTAAGAATCGACAATCAAAACACTATGTAAACATAATCTTGTTCCCCTGAATTCCATTCTTTTTAACAATCAACATTTTTAAATTCTTCTATATGAACAACAAGATGGAAAGTATTAATTATATAAGGCTTTAATATAATAAAAGATATATTCAACTAAACTCTGGATTGAGAAAGAGTTGTTAGGCAGAAAAAACAATAGATGAAATTGCAAAGTAATGGCTTATGAAAGAGCAAATATTTATAATCTTTTTAAAAAGTATCACATCTATTAGTAATTCTACCCTCTTCTAGGAATTTTTCCTAAAGAAATAATTGAAGTGCAACAAAGATTTAAGTACAAGGTGGCCATGGGCAATATCAGTTATGATCACAAACAGATCCATAATGACCATCAATATTGGAACCTAAGTTTTAGCTTGAAAATTCAAGGAACTTTTTATTTATATTAGTACTATTTACATGTTTACTTTTAATATTAAAATCATGTCTTCAACCAGTAACCACCAATTAAAATTGGCTGTCGATGTTTTATGTGCTTCCCTCTGGACTTTGGTTAGACTTATGTTGTTTCTGACATAACTAAAATCAGCTATAAATAACATATTTTTAATTTTTAAAATAACCTTTTTGTTTTAGAACATATGGGTATATTCTTCCTGAGGTTCTTGTTACATCACTTTGCTTTTACAAAGACCTACATTACTACCTGTTTTTGCTAACTGAAAGGAATCCAAAAGGGATTTTTGCTTTTATGAAAAAAGCTGTTAATGTACAATTGTAGGTTTTTCATAAAAGCAAAGTGGTATAATGCAAACTTAATGGAAAGTGGGGGCTACTCTTCACTGTAAGACATTTTATAGGGAGACTACTTTCAGATAGCAGGTCTTCCAAGTTGTTTTGTTCAAAATCTTTTCGTTACAACATTGATGAGATGTCATAAGAACTTACCTCTTATTTATATCAATTAGCCTGTGCCAAAATTGGTTGAATTATAGTCATTTTGCTTAAAGTTGCAGAACTTTTTGATAACTTTAAATGGGGACTTACTGTATTTAGGCTTAATAGAAAAGTGGCAAAGATAGTACAGTTTTCATATATAATATACTCAATTCTCTTACTATTAAAATTTTACATCAATCTAGTATATTTTTTACAATTAATAAGCTTACATTGTTGCATTATTATTAACTGAATGTCTATTAGATTTCTTTGGTTTTTAGTTAATTGTCTTTTCCTGTTTGAGATTCCATTCTGGATAATATACTAAATACATTTAATTATCATGTTTTCTTAGACTCCTCTTGGTTATGATAATTTCTCAGACTTTACTTGTTTTTAAATACCTTGACAATTTTGAGGAGTAGTGGCCAGATATTTTATAGAGTATCTGTCAGCTGGGACATGTCTAATATCTTTTTTCACGTTTAATGTATTTTTTTAATACACACTCATTCAGTTTATTTCCAAACATACTCATGTGGGATGTGTTTCTTGGTCAACACAGATGTGACCAAGAAATCCACAGCCCTGTCCCAGCAGGCAATGTGACCAGGGTATTACTTGGGGTGGACTGCTTTTTTTCACAGAGAGAGATAAAAGAAAAAAAAAAAAGAAAGGGTGAAGTGGACATTATTCCCAACTCTTGTTTGTGAATCTGAACAATGAAATGGAAGGATATTAAGCTCATCAAGCTATAAAACCCCACTTCTCTCAATCAGGTGACATTCAAATATCGAACTTGGGCTGGTGGGCCAGCTGGACTTAGGCAACAGAAGAGCACAGTGTTTAAAATAATATCCACACATTACTGCAAAAAAACAAACAAACAAACAAAAAAACCCAAACCCAACAACAACAGAGGAATGGACCCCAAAGTTATCCATGCCCTAGTCCCTAAAGCCTATGAAGTTCAGCTTATGCTGCAAAATGAAATTTGTAGGTGTGATTAAGTTAAGTATTTTGAGATGGGGAGGTTATCTTCCTTGTCAGGGTGGGCCCTAAATGTAATCACAAGGGCCCTTATAAGAGGGAGGTAGAAATATAACCAGAGACATTGAAGTTAAGAACAATCTAACAATGGGCAGGGGGCAGTGGGGAGGGGAAAGTGAGGAGAGGGGATTACAGGAACTACGATAAAGGACACATGGACCAAATCAAGGGGGAGGGGGGAGAGGGAGGGAGGGGGGTTCAGCTGGGGTGGGGTGGAGGGATGGGGAGAAAAGGCACACAACTGTAATTGAATAACAATTTAAAAAAAAAGAACTCACACAACTGCATTCCAGGAAGACAAACAACCCAATTAAAAAACATGGGCAAAGGACTTAAACAGACACTTCTCCAAGGAAGACATACAGAGGGCCCAGAGACATATGAAAAGATGCTCAGCATCACTAGCCATCAGAGAGATGCAAATTAAAACCACAGTGAGGTACCATCTCACACCAGTCAGAGTGGCCAACATAAACAAATCCACAAATAAATGCTGGAGAGGATGGGGAGAAAAGGGAACCCTAGTGCACTGTTGGTGGGAATGCAGACTGGTGAGGCCACTGTGGAAAACAGTATGGAATTTCCTCAGAAAACTAAAAATGGAACTGCCCTTTGACCCAGCAATTCTGCTGCTGGGATTATACCCTGAGAATCCTGAAACACCAATCCAAAAGAACCTGTGCACCCCAATGTTCATAGCAGCACAATTTACATTAGCCAAGTACTGAAAGCAACCTAAGTGCCCATCAGCAAATGAGTGGATCCAAAAACTATGGTATATTTACACAATGGAATTCTATGCAGCAGAGAGAAAGAAGGAGCTTATACCCTTTGCAACAGCATGGATGGAACTGGAGAGCATTATGCTAAGTGAAATAAGCCAGGTGGTGAGGGACAAATACCATATGATCTCACCTTTAACTGGAACATAATAAATAGAAAAAAAAAAGGAAGCAAAATATAACCAGAGACATTGAAGTTAAGAACAATCTAACAATAGCCAGGGGGGAGTGGGGAGGGGACAGTGAGGAGAGGGGGTTACAGGAACTACTATAAAGGACACATGGACAAAATCAAGGGGGAGGGTGGAAGTGGGGGAGGGAGGTGGGTTTGGCTGGGGTGGGGTGGAGGGATGGGGAGAAAAGTCATACAACTCTAATTGAATGACAATAAAAAATTTTTTAAGGCTATGTAAGAGCAAAAATAATGCAAATAAATTAAAAGAACAATTAAAAAAAAGGAAAGTAGGGAAAGAGTTGACTACAGAAGAGAAAGCAACAGAACAGAAGCCAAGGATTGCTGTAAAAGGAAAGAGCAAATTCTCCCCTGGATCTTCTAGAGGAACCAACTGTGTTGAACACTGTTCAATGAGTCTTAGTCCTATAAGAGTCATTTAGGACTCCTGACTCCTAGAAGTGGAAGAGAATATATATTTTTTTGTTTTATACCTCTGACTTTATAGTAATTTGTTATAGTAGCAAAAATAAACTAACTTTACAGTAGTTTCTTATAGTAGCAAAAACAGATGAGGGTTATGTGTTATTGGAAGAAGGCTGCAGAGATAAAGGGCTAGAACAGTTCTAATTGGCATTTTATGCCTCTCCAGCTACAAAAGGAGCATGTCTAGATTCAGGCTCTCTCTCTGCATTGATAAAATAGTCATGTATCCACTCATTCCATGAACTCAGGTAATCATCTTAAATAAGTAGATCAGGATATCTACTTGTGGTTTCCAATTTTCTTTTGAACCTAAAAGAGGATTCTTCTGATGGGCATTGATGTGTCCTACTTTACTGCACTCCTCAAATTCTCACAGTGATTTCCATAGGGCCATGCCTCATTCAGGCATACAACTCATAAGCCAGTTTTCCATTGTCCTTCTGCTTGACCATATAGCCAGGCTGTTGGCCACTGCCAATGAGTCAGTATGATCTGTAATATCATAGCAAGAGACATATAACTCAAGCCAGGGAGCCTATTTGGTTTTACCTTCTTTGATTACAGTGGTGACCTTCTAAATAGGTTGTTCATTCACCTTGGAACGGCAATCCATAGTACAAGCAGCTCTTTTTTTGTCAGTTATTAGAGGTTCATAGGGCCCTGTCCAAGGCAATAAAATCTGGCCGATCCTCGTATGGTCCCCAAGTTAATCCCAGCAGAAAAGTCTACTTGCTTAATATACTTGAGTAAGTCCCTGCATTCCTTCAGTAGCAAATAAAACACATTTCCATTTTATTATGAAACTTTTTTAGGCATTGTCCTCTCCATTAGAGGATTTTCTGTTGTCACGCACAACATCATGGGTATTTCCACTTTCAAATTTATTTATGTCCTTTAATCATAAGGGCAGTTTTAATTACTGTCAGGTAACAAGTTAGTAATTGCCCCACAGATGAAAATTTTCTAGTCCAAAGTTCTAGTAGTCATAGCTGGGAAGCACTCACAGGCTTTACCCCTAAGTCTCAGTCTAGATGCCACATATGGCTATTATATAGAGAATTTATTCAAACTAGCACTCTAGGTTTTATGTGATACTGTGTGGGCTTGGGCCACCTTATTCATTCCTATTTAGCATGGCCAATTAATATTTCTTGAAGTGAATATTTGAATGCCTTCTGTTTTAAAATGTAGATAGGGTAAATGTTCCCCAGTTACATACAGTATCCATCCTCATATTACATCTTATACTTGGGTGAAAGAGGCACAACTTTGTCACATAAATCTTGGTCAAACATATCTATTTTGGCCCAAACTTTCACTTTAACTGCATCAACCCTTACATTCTTAACTGTAGCCTCCATTTGTACTTCATCAACAGGTTTTGGTTTTATAGTATTAGGTAAAGTAAATGTGCACCAGTCAAATTAATATCTATTTCCATAAAACACTCAGGTAAATGATACATACAGTCTGTTTAAACATTCCCATTTTCATTCAAACTTCCACCTTAATCCTATCAACATTTACATTTGTATGTTCTCTCAGTCTAATTGTAGCCTGTGTTAGGACTTATCCAACAGATTTTGGTACCATAGCGTATGAGACTCCATGTCAGAGTCCTAGAAACATCTCTTCTCCACCCTCTGACCATTTTACCTACTCATGTACTTAAGGCTTTGGGGCCTCAGAAGTGGTTAATACAAGGAACCTTCTGTTGCCTCAGGCAATTACAGGATGGGTTCCCATTATAATTTTGTCTTCCAGCTTTTTAAATACCTCAAAACTGAAGTAAATAAAGCAAACTTATTTGGGACCCTTTAATGTTGGGAGCTAGCAGGAGGTCCCATCGGTTCACCTAACCTTCCATAGTGCTATGTTAAGCTCTTTTTAAAATCCCATCAATGTCCTTTATATGAATAACATTTCTTAATAACCATATAAAGATTTCTACCCTGCTGGAATGAGTCCCTTGACTCTCCCCTCTACCTCTCCTCATTCTTTTGTTAATTAATCTAATGCTTTTATTAGCATTTGTAAGACCCACAAGGGAAAGCTGAGTCAGCAAATCCTGTAAGACTTCTGGGACTATTGTTCCATTTTTCAACAGTAAGTTTCATGGGATGCCCATGCAAAAGAGGCCACCTTAATCACAGTATTTATTATAACTTGGGTAAAGGGCACATTCAGTGGGTGAATATCCCTGTCATTATAAAGCCAGTCCCACATAGGAAGCGTATCAACTGCTTCATCTGGGGTGTTCCACTTGGCATTTATAGAGGGAATCAGACAGTCTTCTTTTCAGGGTAAACAGACTCCACAGTGGTTTTTATCCACTCCACCAGGCTGGCTGTTTCATCAGCAATAACCTACTATATTACATCGCTGGGCTGCCACATAACAAACTACCACAGCCTGGGTGGCTTAAACAACAGATGTTAATTATGTTGTATATCTGGAGGCTAGAAGTTCAAGGTCAAGGTTCCAGCTGGGTTTGGTTTCTTCTGACGTCTCTCTCCTTGGCTTGCAGCAGGATCCACAAAATGAGACAATGTCTTCACAGGATATTCCCTGGTTTCAGCAGTTTTTTTGTTCCTCCCTCTCTGCAGCCCTGTGGACTATCTTCTTGGTGACCAGAACTTTTGAAGTACTACTTGTTCTGGCAAAATACTTCTCTTTGCTGGTGGCTTTGAGGCTAGAGGCAGAAGCTCAGGCTGACTGAAAACTGAGCTTGGTCTAGCGTCAATGTCCAACTCAGCATTCTCTTTAAATTTCACTTCAGCTCTTAGATAACAATAACCAAGGGATTCTATATTTTACTTTTTTTCTTATCGGTTTGTACTCTCTTATACAATTAGTGAACCAATTCCCTGGGTGTGATGGTTAATTTTATGTTGCAGTTGGACTGGGCTAAGAAACACCCAAGATAGCTGGTAAAATATTTCTGGGAGGACCTTTAAGGGTGTTTCTGGAAGAGATTAGTATTTGATTCAGTAGATTGAATGGAATTAAAAAGGTAAGAGAAGGGTGAGCGCTCTCTCTCTCTCTCTCTCTCTTCCCTTCTTGAACTGGGCCATCCATCTCTTCTTTTCCTTCAACATCAAAGCTCCTGGCCCTCAGGCCTTTGGGCTTGAACTGGGAGTTACACCTTCGGCTTCTGTGGTTCTCAGGTTTTCAGACTCAGACTAAATTATACCACTGGCTTTCCTGATTTCCCAGTTTGCAGATTGTGGGACTTTATGGCTTCTATAACATGTGAGTCAATTCCTATAATAAATCTCCTCATATATATCATGTATTCTATTGGTTCTGTTTTTCTGGAGAACTCAGACCAATACATCAGAAGCTGCATTCATCTCTAAAATCATTGGTAACTTTTACCTTTAGTAACTGATTGCAGCAGAGTTTCTGTTTCATATCATGTGTGACCATGTTTTGCCACCTAGGAATCAAATGTTCATCATCCCCCACCTTTTAAACCTTTCCCTTCTCAAACCACATGTTTCTGAGTCAGAGACATTCTAGGAAATCCCACTTTTTCTGACATGAAATGTTTGTTTATTTTCTGACATGAAATATATTGTCGTTTTAACAGCAACTCTTAATTCCTCAACACCAACTGAGTGTCCGAGAATTTGATTTAATTCTGACAGTAACTATACAAAGTTAGCGAAGACCTCACCAATTAAGAGCTCAGTCCCACAAGACTGCCTTTACTTCAGATGCCAACCACAAGTCCCAGGGGCCACCTGCTTTTCTGGCCGGACAACTATAAATTGGAGAGTTCCCATAACCTCACTTCAGGCTTGATACTTTGTTAGAATGATGCACAGAACAAAAGAAAGTGCTGTACTGATGATTATAGTTTTATTATAAAGGATACAACTCAGAAAGAGCCAAATGGAAGAAATGCATAGGGTAAAGTTTGGAGGGGGATGGGTAAGCAGGGATTCTATGCCTTCTCCAGGCATGCCACCATCCCAGTACATAAATATGGTCGCCAAACTTGAACTTAGTAATTCAAGAGTATTACAAGAGTTTTCATAAGGAAAATTAAGGACAAAGAAGTAGCTAGGACTAAAGCTTATATACTTTTTAAACAAAGGAACTACGAATTTGTGGAGAAGACAAAAGGCAAAGGAGTTTGATAAGGGCAATAAATTTTGGGACAGTGACCAGGAAATATATCAGGGAAATGAATAAAAGGTAAGGGTTATTTTAGTAGGTTTGTTTGTAAGGTTCATTTTGGCATCAACACCCAGTCTCTTGTGATAAGAATGTTCATCTTTTTTTTTTTTGGTATAAGATAGGTACCTTTCTCATGAGATATTATATAACCTGCTTTTAGGTAAAAAGGGGGGAGTCAAAGAGTCCTTTCTGCATTTATTGTTTCTCTAATGCCTTCAGCTCAAAATAATCAATATGTCAAAATAGCATATTTTGGGGTGGCATATTCTGAACAACTTCAATAGTATAGGTAGCAACAGATAGGATAAAAAATATTCCTAAGGTATTTAGGAGTTCAAATTGGTTGAACTAGGTGAAATGTTAGATGTAGACATTGAAATGGAGTGAAGAGTTAATGTTAACTCTAGGTGCTTGAGGGGAATAAATACATGATATTAGATAAGATGTGGAGTAAATGAGTGAGAATGAGTTTTGATTATAGCATAAATATATGTTTGATTTGGGATATGCCACATTTGAAGTATATGTTGGATATTTCTAGTAAGGTCATATAAGTATATGTCTGAAATACAGATCAAGTTCAGAGAGATAGATTTTGAAGTTACCTGGGCATAAATTGTATATATGCCATTTGGTGGCAGACTTTCTTTGGAAAAACATATAGAGCAAGAAGACATGACTGAAGATAAGACTTCCAGCAAAAATTAACATTTAAAAGTTGAAGGAAAAGAAATCAAAAATGACTGAGAGTAAGAGATTGAAAGTGACAACCTGGCCCTGGCCTGGTGGCTCAGTTGATTGGAGCATCATCCTGTATGCCAAAAGGCTGTGGGTTCGATTCCTGGTTAGGACACATACATAGGTTTCAGGTTTGATCTCTAGTCAGTGCGGGACATGTGTGAGAGTCAACCAATGGATGTTTTTCTCTCTCTCTTTCTCTCTGTCTCTCTGTCTCTCTCTGTCTCTCAAATCAATAAATATATCCTTGGGTGAGGATTAAAAAAAAGGTAATGACCTGGAAAAGAATGTATAGAGAAAGAATTTCTGGACTAAAGGGGTTTGTATTAACTGCTGAAGATAGATAAAGTAGGAAAATTACTTACGGGGGAACTGGACTTAACAACCAAGGGGTCATTGGTTTAAAACCAAAAAGGAAATTAGCCCTGGCTAGTGTGGCTCAGTGGATTAAGCACTGGCCTGCAAACCAAGGGGTCGCCAGTTTGATTCCCACTAAGGGCACATACCTCGGTTTCGGTCCAGGTCAGGCCTCCAGCAGGGGGCGTGCAAGAGGCAACCATATATTGATGTTTCTCTCTCTCTCTTTCTCCCTCCCTTCCCCCGGTCTAAAATAAGTACATAAAATCTTTTCTTAAAAAAGGGAATTAATGATGACTTTAACAGTTCCAGTAAAGTAGTTGAGACCAAAAAAGCCCAAAAAACTACTGTGGTGGATTGGAAAATGAAGAAAGTGGGGACTCATGAAAAACTGAATAGTACTTTTTAAAGTTTGGTGATGAAAGAAAAGGGGAAAATAGGGTAATAGCTATAGGGAATTACTAACTTAGGGAATGTGTTTTTAAAATGGACAGTCCCATGTATTTTTACATGTCAAAGAGAGAAGGAAGTCAGTACAAAGGAAGAAATTGAAAGTAAAAAGTCATAAAACAATTCAATTAAGGTTCTAGAAGAAGCTTGAGGGAATTGAAAAAGAACACATTAGGAACAGTTAGTTACCTGTAGAAAAGATAGCACCTCTTTCACTCTGGATGAAAGTAAAGCTATTTTAAAATGTTGTTACACTTACTCTATCATGTTATTACTGTTAACTTTCAATTATCTGAATTATAATATATAGAAGACAGAAGTGGGGGGAATCCAAATTTGAATATAAACAAGAGATCTGCTTTTCACATGATCAAAGTGTAAGGTTGAGACCATGGCTATGGTGGAATAGTGGTGAAGATAATCCATAGGGTAGAAAGAAAAGGTAACCTTTGTACATGAAAGCAGGCTTTTAAAAGAGACGACAAAAATTGATTGTGTTGAATTAAGAAACATAGAATAACAAACTATATACAGAAGTCAACCTTTTAAAAATATCCTTCAGAAATATGAAAGTTCTGTAAGAGTACCTTAGTACTCTAACTCCTGATACATTGTATGCACAGGTAAAAGTCGTGTAAAAATATCTTCAAAGAAGAAGCAAGACTATTTGCATTTCATTCTTATCTGATTGTTTCCTTCAAAGCCCGCAAACAACAGAAATTCCCTAATTTAATTTCTAAAAGTTTCCCGATGATGCATTAAGGTCTTCATAGTGAAACACCACTGATAGAACTGCACCAAATTAAAGGACTGATGGAATCTGGGAGATAAATCTATGGTACACTGCTGTGTCAGCAAACTTGCCATTTGCTGAATAAGAGCTGATAAGCAGAAAATCAGTTTAAACAATCATAACAATTAAGCCATTCTAACAGGATTTACCAGCTTTAAAGAGTGAGTATGCTAGATATTAAAATCAGTGTTAAAGGCTAGAAAAAGAATATTTACAAACTTCTGCCTTGCTTGTATATATTCTATGTAGTTTAACATTTTTTACTACATGCAGATATTTAAAATAATTTTGATAATGTGTTTAATGTCCTTAGTATAAATCATTGTTATCTCATCTTATACCTATAAAGTATTACTGACAGAGATTGCAATAAAAAGTATAACAAATCTAAGAACTTAATTTTAATTTAATATTCCTTTAATTGTGACATTCCTCTGCTATGGTCCAATATATATTTTCTTACTAGAGTTTAAATATACCCTTTCATATAACTGAAATATTTTTAATGTATTGTGTTCTTTGAAATCAAAGTACACAAAAAATAACATCTATTACAGAATCAGCATTTTTGTGGCATAAAATGCAGTATGAAAATGTTTGAGTTTAAAAACAAGCCAGTTCTGAGATGTATGACACATTAATAGATTCATTTAAGGAGTTTTTATTTAAAAAAACAGATAATGTACTTCTTGTATTTGAAATCATGTCATAATATAAATGTTGCTTAGCTGGAAAACTTTTATTCCTTTATCCTTTCTTTAAATGGAATATAGTTACACTAAGAGTCAGCAAAAGCAGCTCAAACAGCAAATCCTTTCTGAGAAGCTAGAAGCATGACATTCAGAATAGATTGTTTATAATTTTGTAGGAAATATAAAAGCCACAAGATAATACATAGTTCTGCTGAGAATAACCTGTTTTATAGGTTTAATCTCAAGGATTTAAAATGGCACTGGTATTGTTATGTATGGGCATATTTTTTTCAATTAAAAAATCTGGACTCCATGAATATTTCAACATCACATCATTCTATTTATGTTATGTATGTGATATAAAACACATGGGACTCCATTCTGTGGGAAATGGAAGAATTTGTCTCTAAACCCAGGTGTTTGCTAGTGTAACTTTGGAACCACATGCCACTCAGTTGATCCACTAAGCCAATAACAGATTGGCTGTTCTTTGTAGGATATGCAATTATTAGGTACTCTGCTTTGTTCACATTATTTCTAAACCATCCTTCAGCTTGCATAAACCCCCTTTTCTTTCTTGATGATGGATCTGGTTAAACTCAGAAATGCTGACTCATGAAACAGATTAGAATTTAAATGCTGTGAAAATTCATTGCCTTGAAATATTAAACAAGTTCAGCCTTTAACTCTCACTCTTTGCTCTTTTGGATCTAAGGTGCATGTTTGCATCTTTACCTTACAGAGACTAGACACAATTTGCTTCTGTTGATACAGAGCTTAAGTATAATCTGGGTGTTTATGAATTAATCAACCACCATCAGGGCAACTGGTAAAAGACTGCAAGAGTAAGTGTGATCCTCGGTCAGGTTACGTACAAGAATCAACCAATGAATGCATAAATGGGTGGAACAACAAATTGGTGTTTCTCTCTCTCTCTCTCTCCCCCTTCCTCCCCCCTCTAAAATCAGTGAATAAAAATATTTTTTAAATCTATCAAAAAAAGGTATGACATTTGTGGATCAGGATTACTGTGGTAAACAGAGTATATGAGGAATTTAAGTTTAAAAAGATCCAGAAACAGAGAGAAAACAGGATTTCAAGGCATATAGAATCATGGAGAAAAACATTCTTGTTTTTAACATGTCTGCAACAAAATGAAAATCCATTCTGCTCTGAAAATGTTATATGATCTTCCTAGGTAATAAGGGCACTATTTAACCACCCTCATCATCTGAAAATTACTTGTTCACCAAAATCTCAACCTATGGTTTCTAACCCTAATTCTTGGCACATAACAGGTGTCCAGTATATATTTATTGAAAGAGTCTTCTTATAATGTGTTTGTAACAGCAACATTAGCCTTAATACATAATCAATCCATGATCTAATTATGTCCCTTAGATATGGTTATGACCTGAATTGTATCCCCTAAAAATTCTTACACTGAAGTCCTAATCCCCAGTAGGTACCTAACAATGGGACCATATATGAAGATGGGATAATTGAAGAGATAATTAAGGTAAGGTAAAGTCATTAGGGTGAGTCATGATCCAATATGACCAGAGTTCTTATAAGAAGAGGAAACTTAGCCCTGACTGTAGCTCAGTGGATTCAGTGCTGCCTGCAAACCAAAAGGTTGCCAGGTTCAATACCTGGTCCAGTCAGGACACATGCCTGGGCTGTGGGCCAGATCTCCAGTGGGGGGTATATGAGAGGCAGCCAGTCAATATTTCTCTTATACACTGATGTTTATCTCCCTCTCTTTCTCCCTCCCTTCCCCTATCTCTAAAAATAAATTAATATGAATCTTAAAAAAAAGAAAAAAAGAAGAGGGAATTTAGAAACCAACATGTACACAGGTAAGACCATGTGAAGATACAGGAAGAAGATGGCTATCTATAAACCAAAGAGAAAAGCTTGAAACAAATCCTTTCTTTGCGGAAGATTCCAATCCTGCTGACGCTTTGGTTGTGGAATTCTGTCCTCTGAAGTTGAGAGAAAATAAATTTCTCAGAAGATTCCAATCTGGCTGACGCTTTCATCATGGAATTCTGGCCTCTGAAGTTGTGAGAAAATAAATTTCTCTTGTTTAAGGGGCCTAGTCTGTGGTGTTTTATTATGGAAGACCTAGCAAACTAAGATTTTTTTTTTTAACTAATAGAGATTATTTTCCAGTTGTGAATAAACTACCAGACATTTCCTATTAAAAAAGTTTCAAAATTACTTTGTTTTAAAGCATATGTAGGAAAAATTAAGTAATATCACTGAACCAAGAACTGACACCATCCTTTAGAATATTTCCCAGGATCCTCTGTGCTACACCTATCCTGACCTCTATTCCTGTCCCAGCCTATACATGCTGTACTCAAGATCAGCTTGCAAACATTGGTGAGAGTTAAGACAAAAATTCATAAATGAAACAAACAAAAAAACCCAGAAATAGACCCATAGGTGTAGGAAACAAGCTGATGGTTGCCAAAGGGAAGGGGAGTATGGAGATAGGAATAATAAAAAAAATTAAAAAGGAGAAAATAAATTTAAAAAGACAAAAAGTCTCCTAAACTTATAAAAGTGGCCATTAGACCAATGCAGTTAGGCACAATGGATTATGAGCCACATACACGAATTCTAAAACCAGTGTTTAAAAAAAAAAAAAGAAATAGGATAGTACAATATTACATAACAGGCAGTTTGACTCAGCTATTAAGAGTATGCATTCCACAGTCAGTTACCTGAAGTATAGGTTTTTATTCCAGCTCTTCTACTTTCTAACTGTGTGTATGACCTTGGCTAAGTTACTTAAAATCTCTGCACCTTAGTTTTCTCATCTGTTTATGGGGATAATAATAGTACCTAGAGCATAATGATATTGTGATGATTAAATGAGTTAGTTTAGGTAAAGATGCTTAGCATAGTGTCTGGCATAGGAAAAATATTATGTCATAGTTAACAATAATTTATTTACAATTAATGCAATTTATATAAATTAAAAATGCATGCACTGAAAATAATGACACATTTTCAAAGCATACTTTCAAACAAAAGATAATATTAAACACATTATAATGGTTATTTATAACTGATGAGGAAGTTAAGTGGAAAATTAAGATGAAAATGAATGAACTAGTGAATTAATGAATTAAATGTACAAACAGGAGAGGGGCTTTACACAGCTTGGTGATTGATAAAGTCCTGTGAATTAAGGAATCCTTGAATTAATTCTCTACCTGCTTGCAAAAGTAAAAGGAAGGAAAAGAGGAAGGGAATATTAAACAAAGAAAGGTTTCCTAGTCCCAACATATATAAATTGAAGCTCTTGGGTTTAAAAATATATAATTCAAATAAGTCATTTAGAGTCTTGAAGTTGGTATGTCAGTGGAACACCCAACATATATTGCTCTCCCCAAAAATCAAGTTCAGAAACCCATACCTGTTGAAATGAACTATTTCTTCTCAATAATCAGAAGAACTGTTGGAGATGTTATGCTTAGATCCTTGAATATCAGTCTGGGGAGGAAAACATATCAGGTATAATTAATTTAAAAGAGGTAGAGATAGACTGGATTGATGTGGCTCAGTGGATTGGGAGTCATCCCCTGAACCAAAAGGTTATTGGTTTGATTCCCAGCCAAGGCACATGAAAGTTCAAAAAATTTAAAACCAAGTCATTTTCTTCCTCTCCAACCTTCTACAAAATAATGCCTTGTGTAAGGGGGGAAATCTTTCCCTTTTCCTCTTTAGATTCTTTCTCTGGTCTAATAATTAGATTGACATAAAACAGATTAACAGAAAAACAAATTTAATTCTGTACATATGGCAAACCCCAAGATATAAGGCTCTGAGATTGAGGTTTATGTGCCATCTTGAGCCAAGGACAAAGGGTTAGGGGTCTGGGACTTCAAAGGGGGAGGAAGACAATTCACAGGAAGATGGAAAGAGCAAATATTTACTAAACAAATGTTTGCCATACCATGCATACAAGTCCAACATGAAAAGTTATTCCTGGAAATAGCTCTCTTCCTGATAGAGGTCCTCATCTAAGTACTTTCAGACAATTGAGGCAGAGGTAAAAAATCAAAGACAAACCAAAAATGAAACAAACAAACAAACTCTTTCTGAATCTGTTAGGCCTTAATAACCTTCAGGTCAAAATAATCCCATGCTAAAGTAGTGCCTTTTGGGTCATGTATTCTGCCCCCTCATTTTCAATTACTGACAAATAGATGCATTTGGTGCTTTCTTCTATTATTACACTCAGTGCTATAGCTGTTTTAGAAGGACCCTTTAAAAATAAAGACATAACTAAAAATAGGCACTGTATTTGTTTAAAAAACATGTATTAGGAAGTTTTAGGGTAATTTACTGTTCTTTTTTGCCAGCTTAAACACCAGTTATTTTAAAAGGTTTAATTGTTAAATACAGAAGATGAAAGTTAACAAAGAGATGATTTATTAGTCTCCCATTATACCCAAACCAGCTCTGATTTATAATAAGTTCCTTTCTGCTGCATTTTTCTAATACAATCTTCTTTCTGAGTTCAAACCCCTTTACAAAGGTTAGTTCATTTTTCTTTATAATGTCCCCTTAAAGAAAGTAATCACTATCTTGATGAAAGGATGAACAACAGAAGGAAAGCAATGGTTCATAGATGTAAGTAAGTATCAAGCTATATAAATTTGCATAGGATCATCTGTACTACATTACTTCAGATACATACCCTGTGTTGTTGTATAGCTTTTTCATGAATATACATATTTCTTTTCAGCTAATATATAAGCTCCTTCCATTTATGAGGCATATGCTGTGTTTTCTCCTTGTTTGAGCTTTTCCCTGAGCCTGGTATATTGAACTGAGCATACAGAACAAAGCTAATAAATGCCTTTTGAATGTTTATTTGTAAAGGGTGACTGCCTCTTACATTACTGACATGCAAGTAGGGTAGACACAGAACTTCACTGTCACAAATCACCTTTCCTTTCTATCACAGATAAAAGCAATAGACTTGAAGTGAGGCTCTTTTTCTGAAACCTGTAATGCATAACATTGCTTCAATATATAGGTAGTTAATTGGAGGATGACTTTAAAAGAGCACATCAAAATGTCATAATACCATAGAATATTAGAATGTAGATTGACAGCATTCTACACTTGAATCCTATAAGAAGTATAGTTTCAGGTATGCAAGATAAATAAGTTCAGAAGATCTAATGTACAGCAATGTAACCGTGGTTAATAAAATCTACTTGATACAACCCAGCACCATTTACGATAAAAACTCTGAACAAAATGGGAATAGAGGGAACATACCTGAACATAATGAAGGCCATTTATGGCAAACACACTGCCAGCATCAAATTCAATGGGCAAAAACTACAATTGTTCTTCTTAAGATCAGGAACAAAATAGGGATGTCCACTTTCACCTCTCTTATTCAACAGTACTGGAAGTCCTAGCCACAGCAATCAGACAAAAAGAAATAAAAGGCATCTCAATTGGGAAGGAAGAAGTGAAACTGTCTTTATTTGCAGATGACATGAGAGCCCCAAAGATTCCACCAGGAAACTACTAGAGCTCATAAATGAATTCAGCAAAGTAGCAGGGTGCAAAATTAATATCCAGAAATCAGTTGCATTTTTACATGCCAATAATGAACTATCAGAAAAGCAAATTAATAAAACACTCCCATTCACAATTGCTTCAAAAAGAATAAAGTACCTAGGGATAAATGTAAGCAAGGATATAAGAGAACTATACTTGCAAAATTATAAGACACTGAAGAAAGAAATTGAAGAAAATACAAATAAATGGAAGCACATACTGTGTTCATGGATAGGAAGAATTAACATCATAAAAAATGTCAATGCTACCCAAAGAACTCAATAGGTTCAATGAAATTCCTATCAAGAATCCAATATCGTATTTCACAGAAGTAAAACAAATATTTCAAAAATTGATGTGGAACCACAAAAGGCCCTACAAAGCAACAGTGATCCTGAGAAAGAACAAAGTTGGAGGAATCATGTTACCTAATATGAAACTATAAGGCCATAGTAATCAAAACAGCCTGGTCCTGGCATAAAGACAGACGCACAGGTCAATGGAACAGAATAGAGAGCCCAGAAATAAACCCACACCTTTATATTCAATTAATATTTGACAGAGGAAGCAAGCACATGCAATGGGTAAAGATAGTTTATTCAATAAATGGTGTTGGGAAAATTGGACAGATACATGCAGAAAAATGAAACTGCACCACCTTCTTACACCACACACAAGAATAAATTCAAAATAGATCAAAGACTTAAATATTAGACTGGAATCCTAGAAGAAAACATAGGCAGTAAAATCTCGGACATCTCTTGTAACAATATTTTATCTGATATATCTCCTCTGGCAAGGGAAACAAAAGAAAAAAAATAAACAAATGGGACTACAGGAAACTAAGAAGTTTTTGCACAACAAAGGAAACCATCAACAAAATAAAAAGCAACCCACAGAATGGGAGAACATATTTGCCAATACATTTGATAAGGAGTTAATATTCCAAAATTTACAAAGAACTTACAAAACTCAACACCAAAAACCAATCCAATTTATAAATGGGCAAAGGACCTGAATAGACACTTCTCCAAGGAGGACATTCAGATGGCCAATAGACAAATGAAAAGATGCTCAATGTCAATAATTATCAGGGAAATGCAAATTAAAACCATAATGAGATACCATCTCACACCTGTCAGAATGGTTATCATCAGTAAGTCAAAAAACAAATGCTGTGAAGGATGTGGAGAAAAGGGGACCCTTTTTCATTGTTGGTGGAAATGCAGACTGGTGTAGCCACTGTGCAAAGCAGTATGGAGATACCTCAAAAAATTAAAAATGGATCTACCTTTTGTTCCAGCAATCCCACTTTTGGGAATATACCCAGTGAAATAAAAAACACTAATTCAAAAGAACATAAGCACCCCTATGATTATTGCTGACTTGTTTGCAATCGCCAAGATATGGAAGTAGCTCAAGTGTCCATCAGTAGATGAGTGGATAAAACAACAATGGAATACTACTCAGCCATAAAAAAGGAGAAAATTTTACCCTTTGGGACAGCATGGATGGACTTGGAGAACATTATGTTAAGTGAAATAAGCCAGTCAGAGAAAGACAAATACCATATGATTCACTTATATGTAGAATCTAATGAACAAACTGAACTAACAAACAGAGCAGAGGCAGACTCATAGATGGAGAACAGGATGACAGCTAAGCGGGGGAGCAGCATTAGTGGGCAAAGGGATTGAGCAAAAAGAAAAAGGACTCATGGACCTGGACAACAGGGTGGTGATTGTGGGGGAAGGAGGGGAGTATATCGGGATTAAATGGTAATGTAATCTGTTTTATTATATTGTTTCCTATACAATAAAATTAAAAAAACAAAAAATTCTGTATTGCACACTTGAAATTTGCCAAGAGGATAGATCTTAAGTTTTCTCACCACACACACATATACACACAAGCATAGCTCTGTGAGGTAATGGATATTAATTAGCTTGATTGTGATGATTATTTAAAATGTATATCAAACATCAAGTTACATATCATAAATATATACAATTTTTATTTGTCAATTATATCTCAATAAAGTTGACAAACAAAAAGAGAATTCTTTTAGTTTGAAGATATCATGGTTTCCTTGTTCTCCATCTTCATTCTCAATTGCCACAGATTTGGAAGTTGACAGAATATTTTAATCTTGTCTCTCATTCAATATTTAACTCACTCTGTGACTGTATGACATTGATATGATAGAAGATATTTTACAATAATCACAAAAGATGAAAAAACTCTTAGAGAATTGCAAGTTAAATTGTGCTATCCATCTTAGCTTGGGGGGTCAGATGTCATTAAATACTTTTTATTAAATTTATTGGGGTGAGATTGGTTAATAAAATTGTATAAGTGTGTTTATGAAACCTAGAGATGTGAGTTCTTATTTCACTCCTTCCATGCTTAGCCAAAAGATAAAACTTACTCTATTTAAAAAATTTAGATCCATCCTTGAAGAGAAGTGTTGAATTCTAAAACATGTATAAGGCTTTGCTACTTGGTTTCCATTAAACTGTCACAAGCCTATACACAAACTATTTGCCAACTTAAAATTTTAACCTTTTTTGAGGTATATGGCTAGATATTATATTAGCCCCTTATAGATCTCTATTGCTGTCTTATTAAACTTATTTGCATGGCATACAAGTCCTCTATAGTGAGTGCTCCATAAACATTCCTATTTTTGTCTTTCTCTATTACCTCCTCATTACAGTTTTACCTGAATCCCATATGCTGCTTTTTCTTTTCTCATTTCTATGCCCTCCTATAATTTGCTCCTTAGGCCTAGAATGCTGTCTTTCTATTACCTAAGATATTTTCACTCATTCTTCAAGAACCATTTTGATAACTGCTCCTCATCAAAGTCTTCCTTAATATCTGTGTTACCCTGAGCCTCAGAAGAGTCGATCCTTCTTTCTCACCACACCTCTCAAAGAGAAGTGATCATTTCATGCTTTGTGCCACCATCATACCTTTTCTATACTTTTATTATAGCACTTATAAAACCACAATGCAATTTTGTGTCTACATGTGGGTTCTTCTGTAAGATCATGAGTCTCTCTCTGGAAGGCAGGAAGGCAGAGATCATATGAAACACATAGTTACATGCATGTTAAGCAAGAATGCATGCATAAGAATGAAAACTCAACAATAGGTTACTTCTCAGATTTAAACAATGATTACTTAATATTTTTAATTTTTGTTTCAACATGTGACATCGTCTGTAATTTTTCTTTGTCTCCTCTCACCAAAAATGAGATAAATTTGTAAATAAACTCTGAAAGATTCTTTTGGAAATCAGACTATATATTTTGATTAAATTGTCACTACTTCAGAACTAAATAATAATATTGAGGGGTTTATTTATACCTATTAACAATCAATTGAGTACCTCAATGTCTACAATATACCACAAACATTTAAATTTCAAACAAATACAGGGTATGGCACAAATAATGCCTCTTTTTTATTATAAAATCTTTTATTACAAAATCATAAGCATGTAATTCTGTAACATAACAATGTCATAGTCAAGTACACTATATGACATTTTAGGTGAAATGTTCAAATTAAAACTATAAATTATTACCTTACCAACCACACTCAAGCAGGCCTTGCTTCTGCTGTACCCTGTATATTAGGCAGTTTAAAGTCCATAAAGAGGCCTGCATTTTTGTTTTAAAGACTGAGAAATCTTCTAGTTTTTATGTATCTGGTAATATTCATAAATACCCCACAGTATAATAACTAATAATATGTTTTTTGTTGTCAAAACAAGTTCCTTGAGCAGATGTATCACTCAATTTATAGCAACCTGATATCATAGCAATTGTATAAAATTGTATGAGATATTTTTAAAGATATTTCCTCATAGATTTAACATATTCTTTACTAGAAAAGCAGTTTAACCTTTGCTGTATCAGTTAGCAAGAAAATTACAAAGAGCATTACTAAAATACAAAGAAATAATGAATCATCATGTTACATGTATGAATTATAAAGGAATTGAATAAAAATACACATCTACAAGGACTGCTTATTATATGACAGTATTACAGTATGCCTCTCCAGGCACATAGTTTTCATTTATCATCAAAAGTTAGATTTTAAAAAGTATATTAGGGGGGCCCTCTGCAAAGTACATGACTGTCTAACCACTATGATGTACACTAATGAAAAATAACACGGAATGTCAACTGTAATTGAAAACAAAACAAAAATAAGCTTATATTTTTCTTTAGCAATTCTGTCATTACATGTTTTTTCCACAAAAATTAATGTGATCAAAAATAAGATGTTATTACCTTTGGGTATTCTTTTACAATTTCATTTTTGCATCCTCTACAGGTACTCATGGTAAATGTCTCTTTTATATTTTAATTAGTTCACAAACAGAATGTTACAGACAGATTTGATTAACCTCTAGTAAAAAAATGGATTTTTAGTGGTAAATCTATTTTCAACTATGAATTGTATGTTTTAAATGTAGTTAATGTTAAAAAAATTACTTCATTTAACTTTACATTATTTTTAACTGGATTACGTGGAATAAAATAGTAAATATAGATATATGAGTTTAAACTACATGGTTTGTAGAGTTGGGTGTTCCCTCAACAGTCAACAAATAAATAATAATGATAACAGTAAAGTTATAAATAATGATTAATAACTCTGGCAAAGTTAGAACAATGGCTGTTGACTAAAATCATGATAATGTCAGGAAATGCACTTTACAAAATAAATATGTTTCTTAGCAACTTCATTACCCAATACTATAATATCAAGTAGATGATAAATCCTCCTTACTGAAAATATTAAATTCTAATAATTGCTTTTCAATACAAATGCACCGCATTTATTTTTTAAAGAGACAGTTTATGGAAGAATTCTTGCTCACCCTGAATTCAAATGTATCTTCCTTTCTTAAATTTATTAAGCACTGCTGTGGTGACAAGTGAACATTATAAACTGCTACTTATCCTGCAAACTGGAGGGAAAAACGTGTTTTATGTTCATTTTAGTGTATAACAAATTGTTTTCCTTGCCACTACAATTTATTGATGTTTTAAATGATGTTTTTACCTTTATTTAGTTTAACCATTTATTAAGTCTTAGGTGAAACTGATATTTCCTGATATTGGTAATTGTTGAACAATCCTATTCTTGTTTAGCTAAAATTAGATGAAAATGATGATTGAAATCTAATGACAGAACACTTACATTCAGTAAGCTTTCTGAAGAAAGTGTTTTTTGTTCCCCTTTGCTCCTCTTTCTTCTCTCAGTTTGGGGAGAAAAAATGTCTCTCCTTCCCTTTTTCTTCCCTTCTTGTTCTTTGGCTGGCCTAGTAATTAAATTAACATAAAATAGATTAACAAAGGAAAACCAAATTTAATTCTGTATGTACGGGAGCCCCACAAAGACGTGAGCTCCCCTGCAGTCAGTGACTGAGTTACACATTGCCTAGAAGAAGGGGAAGAGGAGTCTGGGGTTTCAAAGGAAAAACGACAAATCGCAAGAAGATGGGAAGTACGGATGTTTGGTAAACAAATGTTTGTCAGGCTATGCAGACCAGTCTTTCTAATACAAAAAGTTATCTTTGGTAATAGCTCTTTTCCTGGCTCACGTCCTCTATCTAAATTCTTTAAAGCAGTTAAAGAGGAGGTAAAAACCTCTTCCTGAATCTGCTGGGCCTTGATTATGTTCAGCTAAAAATAATCTATGTGCCAAAGTGGCACATTCTGGGGCCATCTGTGCTGAACCTCATCGTTAGCACTGAAAGAATTTGTGATGCTACAGTTATTTAAATAATAAGGCAAATTACATTTTATACCCGTCCAAGGGCAAGTTTCACTTGAAAGAGAATAACAATTCTTAGTTTTTATTAAGAGTAAGTAATCTTAAAATCTTAAAATATCATCTTAAAATACTCTGCAGGTATAGTAATTAGTGGACATTTTTAAAGCATTAATATTGACTATATTATAAATGATAGCATATGGGCACAGGAAAATCAAGTAGCTCCACCAGGAATCACATTCTAAAAGTCCCTGGCCTTTATTTATCTATGAGATCATGAATTACTCTATGAAATTGGTATGCAGATTAACACACACACACGCATTAAGAGAAGCCATCAGTACAAGTCTGTTACTTGGAGATATGCATGTACATGGGCCAAATATCTGACTAGAAATCCTACTAAAGAAACTATAGAGTATATGACAAATAAAGATTTAAGCAGGCGAGGGGTCAGAATCTGAATTAGGGTGTGTCTCAGGAAAATGGTTTAAAACAAAGACATATACGCAGTCCACAGTCTGACAGATCAGAAGAAGATAAAGATTAGAAATTTATAAAGGTTTACTTTACGAAACAAGGTTATAATGTCTGATTTTATGATAGAAGTATTTATTTCTTTTATGCCTTATTTTTATGTTTCCTTCTGTGTATGAGTGGCTCTCAGCAAGCAGATGTTCAGAAACTTTCAGGTAAATAATTTTCTGAGTTAGGCAGGATTTATCCTTAAATGTGAATTGATGTAAATGTACAGAGAACAGCTATTTGACTATGAGTACATTAGTTAATAGAGTGTGAGTGTATCGTCAGCCATAATAAAGATTTGTTTAAGCCGAATTTGTCTTATTATAGCCAGTACTACCAGTTGGTGAAGATGGAGATATACCTATATATGCATTTCACTAGTTTATATTAAATAAGCAGGCTTACCTTTTTAGTCTGAACCTTTCTTAACAGTATTTTAATTCATATAATAAATGTACTTGCAAGGTACAAATACTTAACCTAAGAAAAAGTCATTTTGATAAAAATTTAAACAGGATCCTAACAAAAAGATCATAGCTAGTTCTTTCTTAATAATATCTCATGTTCTTGCCACAGACATGTGATTCTGAGCTATGCATATAATCGTGGATATCTCAAACATTTCTATAGTATTGTCTTAGTTTATGTGGGCTGCTATAACAAAAAATACCATAAACTGTGTGTCTTTTAAACAATGAACACTTATTTTTCACAGCTCTGGGGGCTGAAAAGTGCAAGATCACACTGCCAGCAGATTCAGTGCTTTGTGAGAGCCCATTTCCTCATAGATGGCTGTGTGTATGGCATAACCTTACACAGCAGAAGGGGCAAGCGAGTTTTCTTAGGCCTCATTTATTGTCAATATAAGGGTATTTATCCTATTCATGAGAGCTCCACCCTCATGACCTAAGTACCTCTCAAAGGCCCCACCTTCTAAGACCATTATCACTTTGTGTATTTTTGCAACATGTAAATTTTGAGGCGATACACTCAGTCCACAGCATTCTATCATTGGCCTTCCATATTCATGTCCTTGCATATCATCGACTCAAGAGTTCAAATCTAAATATCATCTAAATCAGATGTGGTCAAGATTTAAGATATGATTCATTCTGAGGCAATTTGTTCTCCCTGATGTGAACCTTTGAAATCAAACATATTATGTGCTTACAAAATACATTGGTGGTACAAGCATTGGGTAGACGATCTTGTAACGGGGTGCAGACAGGTCCCTCCCCCTCCAAAGAGGGATTTGTAATGGGGCCTAGAACTCAGGGTATCATGGAAATATTAAAAATATATAGATGTCCTCACACCCACAAGTCTGAACTGATGGATGGGACACACGGAGCAGGGCCATTGAGCATTATTTTGCATATCAACAGTTGGGCCAACTTCATACCTGATATGCAAAAATGGTTATTTTACATATCTATAATAGCTGGTTAGTTTCATAGATATGTTAAGTACCTGTGGCCCTGCTTTGAGCCAGGGAGATGGGAGTGACTTCCACCCATGAAGTAACTGGGAGGCAGCTCCCCTTGGTTACAGTGCCTGCATGGGAGCTTGGAGATGGTTTGCTCCATGCCACAGGGCCACACCTGCCCGGACTAACTACAGCAGCCAAGAAAGGCTGGAAAATATGGGAATGAGGGCAGGAGTAGCCGATTGTGGGAGGAGTTGGAAATGGGGATGCAGAGCAAGATTTGTGCGGGGATTTAAACCCCATAGTTTTGGGGGGAACATGCAGTTTTGGGGGCTAACCATGCAGTTTGGGGGCTCTCTTAACCACACGGCTTAGGAAGCAGGAAAGCAAGATGTAGAAGCCATGCAGAGCTCTCTCTCAGCAGTTTGGAAGAATACAGGAAAGATGTTGCAGGAAGGACAGGGGTGACAGGGCTCTTGCTGGTGGGCCATGAGAAGGTTCCACACAGGTTGGATTAAGAAGAGATCATGGCAACACAGCTGATGGTGCTGCGAACTGCTGGAGACCTGCCAGCCAAGCACAGAGCACGGGGAAGAACTGGGGGCTATCTGAGCCATGGACTTCTATTTTTTTTTTCCTGAGATACAGTACCCCTGGCTGGGCAAAGGGAGGAAGGAAGGACTGTGTGTTTATGGGTGTTTTAAGGGACTTTGGGATTTTAACAAACACATTAAGTCATTATTCTAAGTCTATGTAACTTTTGAATAAATAGTTCCTTTCCTTTTCACCAAATGCTGGCATTGAGAGCCATAATTCCAATTCCTAAGGGTGACAGGAAAGGCAAACCTAGTACAGAGGGACCCTGGGAGACATGGGGTATCCATTCAGTGACAGTATCTTGCCCCCCCACAGGTCTATTCTGTAATAATCTTATTCTGAATGACAAATAAGAAAGAAAAAAATAAAAGGAGTAGCAAGTCCAAGATAAGTCCAAAACCTGATGGAGTGAATAACACAAAACACCAAGGCTCAATGCTCCACTTATGAACATCCTAGAGCCTAGTTGGGCCCCCAAGGCTCTGCTTCTGCAGTTTCCACCAGTTTTTTTTCCATTGGTTTTGCTGGGTTTAGTTCAAGAAGCAGATTATAGGTTGGAGTAATATGTCTGGGATTTTGATCTTGGGTCAGGAGAGTAGCCCTACCTCCATAGATCAGCAGGTCCTTGTCTTAGATGGGGATTTCTAAGGTGGCCCCCGCCACCCTGGCATTCTCTGCCTGGGCCTTTAGGTTCTTTGGGTCATCTTCTGAAATCTAGGTTATTCTCCAGTTTCCAATATGTTCCTCATTTCCCTCTGAGAGTTAATCAGAATGGCCTTTATTGTCCATATTTCTGCCAACATCCTGTTCACAACCACTTCATATTCTCTAAGACTGAGGCTTTCTCTACTACTCTCCTCCTCTCCTTGAGCTCTCACCAGAATCACCCTTAACAGTCCCTTTATGCAATGTAGGCTTTTTTTTAGCATGTACTTCAAAACTCTCCCAAGCTCTAGCCATTACACAGTGCCAATGCCGCTTCCACATTTTTAAGTATTTGTTACATCAGTACTTCTCTCTCAGTACCAATTTTCTGCCTTAGTCTATTTGGGCTGCTGTAATGAAGATACCATAAAGTGGGGGGGGCTTATAAAAAGTAAACATTTATTTCTCACAGTTGTAGAAGATGGAAATCTATGATCAAGAAACTGGCAAATTCAATGTCTCATGGGGAAAACTTCCTGGTTCATACATGGTGGCACTTTTGGCTGTATCCTTACATGGCAGAAGGGGCTAGGGAATCTCTCTGGAACTTCTTTTATAAGGGTACTAACCACATTCATGAAAGCTATGCCCTTATGATATAATTACTTCCTAAGACCATCATCTTGAGGGTTAGGATTACAACATCTGAATTTTGTGGGGACACAAATATTCAGACCATAGCTGTATTCTTATCTGGACAAAACCAAATATATTATATTTGCATAAATGGATCAGCAGGAAGAGTAAAGACAGTTTACTCAGGAGGAAACAAAAATTGAAAAAGAAAACATAGTAAGCTATTCTAGATTTTCAGATTTCACACCATTAAAGGATCATCCAAATTCTTTTATTAAAATGAGAATGACATAATATCAAATATTACTGCAGGTAAGTGAACATATGATCGAGTTTGTTAATATTTTTGTAAAATGCTATTAAGTGTGTTTGAAGATAACCATTTGGTTTTAAACTCTCCTAATCTTTCTTAAATTTTCCTTTCCAATAAGATCCAATCTAAATATGCTTAGGAGCTTATAGCATTAAAGAGAAAACTACTGATGTTCTCTTGAATATTTTCATTATAATTGTAACTATTTCCTATTCTCACAATTTCCCAATGGTTTGCAAATAAAGTATGATTTACCAAGAGTAAAATCACTGTCTTCCTATCAATTACACTGAAAATATTCTTAGCTAAGTTATAGCAGATAGCAATTCCATATTGATTTTCTTTCTCTGGGTTTTGAGATCAGTTAAAATATAATTATATACTGGCTGAAGATTTGAGAAACATCACATAGGGATATCATTCAATAAAGATGAATTGTTATTCATGTATGAAATATTTAGACAGCAACCTTTTCAAAGTATGATAAGCCATTTCAAATTATTTCTAGTCACATGATTGATTAATATAAGTTCATATTTATACATGGCCAATTACCATTAGCCTATCCAAACATTTTCATCTGGAGACATGTCCTCTGAAAATAGATGCCCATTATATACACTATGCCTCTTGGGCCACTCAGCACTTGTAATGTGTACAGAATTATTCCACATACAAGACAATTGTTAGCATTTCCTAAACTGTATTTCATATAATACTAATCTAATGAGTTTCTCTTTTTTAAAAAAGATAGTTTTTCCTGGAGAAGAATGTTTTGTAAATGCTACATACTATATCCATATCTTGGAGATTTCCAATGCACATGACTATTGCAAAAGGCCTGAAAGTAAGTGGGTAGATTGGTGTTGTTTAACCCAATATTTCTCAAATATATTTGTCCATAGAAAACCATTTTTCATGGAATAAATACTTATATCCCAAGGAACATTATACAAATTTTAAAAAGTGTTAGTTTTAGAAATTCTCAGAATAAAACATCAAATATTGATCGACCAAATAGTTAGTACTGAAGGATGCACACCATGGTAAAATGATGTATCAGGAAACCCAAGACCATAATAAAGAATCTATTAGGAGCTTAGATATAAACAAGAATTCTAGAAGAATGATTAAAATCCATCTGCACTTCAATGACTCTGGTTATATTTTGTTTGCTTTTTCCTTCTATTGCTTATGTTCCAGTTAAAGGTGAGATCATATGGTATTTGTCCCTCTGAAGTAGAGGGGATTACAGGAACTACTATAAAGGACACATGGACAAAACCAAGGGGGAGGGTGGAGAGGGGGGAGGGAGGTGGGTTCAGCTGGGGTGGGGTGGAGGGATGGGGAGAAAAGGCATACAACTGTAATTGAATAACAATAAAAAAAAAAAGAAATCATCCAACAACAACAAAAAAAAAGAAAAGAAAAAAAAATCCATCTGCAAACATGAAATATAATCTAGTGATTTTTCAAACTAATTCATAATAAGATTTAAAAAGTCAAATAAATAAGGTTCAACAAATATCTTTAATGTGGAAAGATAAGAAAGAATATGATCACCAAATTTTTAGTCTCATTTAAAATTAAATTCTATATATATTAAAATTTTCTTAAATTTAATAAAGCAAATATTGTTGAAGCTATGGAGAATAGGAGTTCTAATTCAGTTAGGTAAAAGTGTAATCTAATATGATGCTTTTAGATGAAATTTAGCAACATATCCCAAAATATAAAATGGGAATATTGATTGACCAAAAAAAGATCCACTGCCAGAAATTAACAATATACATAGACACTATATGAAAACAAGTATATATATTTTTGCTGCAATATTGTTTGTGATAACCAAAAATAAAAAGAATCTAAGTATCAACTCATAAAAGAATAGGTAATGAGTTACAGTAAATCCATATACTTGAATTATAATAATTATGTTATCATAATTATCTGAAAATATCTCAGATATATGAGGTCTGTCCAGAAAGTATCCATACATGGAATATGAAAAAGAGAGACATTTAACTGAAAAAGATACAAGAAACACTGTACATAACACAATGATGCCTCAGTTCCCTTCAAAGTAGGCACCTTGGGACCTCACACAGTTCTCCCAATCACCATCGGCTACCCTGTTGTATTTTCCTGAATCTCATTGACAGTCTGAAATCTCTTCCCTTTCAAAGGTGATTTTAGTTTTGGGAAACACCAAAGTCACAGGGTGCCAAATCTGGGCTGTAATGGGGGCAAAGTCACATGGGTAATTTGATGTTTCCCAAAAAAACTCTGCATGAGAAGTGATGCATGAGCAGGTGTGTTGTCATGAAGCTGCCAATCTGCAGTTGCCTATAGCTTCGGCCTTCTGAATCATCCGAATAGTTTCTGTGGAGGAATGTTCAAGCTTATCGCAAAATTTGATGCAGATTTGTTGCTCTACTCACTCGGTCATTTTGAACGTGACAGCCACACAGTACACATGCTCACTCAGTGGCATCTACTGTCCCTAGTGATTTGTACACTGAAGTCATCATTGTTCACCCATGTGCATTCCAGTTCACTCTCCTTGGCTGCCAGGTTACATGGATGTCATGCAGACCATTCTCATTATATTAACAGTGGTTGGACAGATATCCATATCCATATCTATATATCATCTATTAGATACAGATAGTGTTTATTTTTTTTCTTTTTTATTGAAGTTTTTGGAGTGACCTTGGCTAGCAAAATTATACAGGTTTCAGGTGCACAATTCTACTACACATCATTAGTATGCTGTATTGTGTGTTCACTACCTCAAACCAAGTCTCTGTCCATCACCATTTATCCACCTTACAACTTCCTCCACCTCCCCTAACCCTGCCTCCCCACAGCAATCACCATAATGTTGCCCATGACCAAGAGTTTTTTAACTATTTTTTTCACTCAGTCCCTTCACAAACCACCCAGCCTTTCCTGAAAAGCTATCTTCCTGCTCTCTATCTTTCAGTCTGTCTCTATTTTGCTTGTGAGTTCATTTTGTTAATTTGATTCCCAATATGAGTGAAATCATAGGTATTTGTCTTTCTCTGACTGGCTTATTTCACTTAGCATAATGTTCTCTAGGTCCAACCATGCTGTCCCACAGGGTAAGATTTCCTATTTTATGGCCAAGTAGTATTCCATTATGTAAATGTACTGCAGCTTTATTATCCACTCATCCACTGATGGACATTTGGGCTGCTTCCAAAGCTTGGCTATTGTAAATAACACTGCAATTAAAATAGGGATGCATATATTCTTTCAAATTAGTGTTTGATGTTTCTTCAGGTAAATTCCCAGAAGTGTACTCACTGAGTCATAAGGCAGTTTCATGCTTAATTTTTGAGTTAAATTTATATTGCTTTGTACAGTGGCTAGACCAATCTGTATTCCCACCCACAGTGCACTAGGGTTCCCTTTTCTCTATAACCTCATCAACATTTGTTGTTTGTTGATTTATTGATGACAGCCATTCTGAGATGTATGAAGTGATATCTCATTGTGGTTTCAGTCTGCATTTATCTAATGATAAGTGATGATGATCATCTTTTCATATGTCTATTGGCCATCTGCATCTTCTCTTTGGAGAAGCATCTATTGAGATCCTTTGCCATTTTTTAATTGAATTTTTTGTTCCTTGGTATTGAGTTTTGTAAGTTCTTTATAAATTTTGCATCCTAACCCCTTGTCAGATTTATCATTGGCAAATATGTTCTCCCATTCAGTGAGTAGTTTTCATTTTGTTGATGGTTTCCTTTGCTGAGCAAAAATTTTTAGTTTGTTGTAGTCCCATTTGTTTATTTTTTTCTTTTGTTTCCCTTGCCCAAGAAGATATATCAGAAAAAATATCACTACAAAAATATCTGAGATTTTACTGCCTATGTTTCCTCTTAGGATTTTTATGGTTTCAAGTCTAACATTTACACATAAGTCTTTAATCTATTTTGAGTTTATTCTTGTGTATGGTGTAAGAAAGTGGTCTAGTTTCATTTTTTGTATGTATTTGTCCAATATTCCTAATACCAGTTATTATATAGGCTATCTTTACCCCACTGTATGTTTTTGCCTCCTTTGTCAAATATTAACTGACTATAAAGGCATGGGTTTATTTCTGGGTTTTCTATTCTGTTCCATTGATGATATGTCTGTTTTTATGCCAATATTAAACTGTTTTGATTAGTATAGTCTTATAGTATAGCTTGACATCAGGTAGCGTGATTTCTTTAACTTTGTTTTTATTTCTTAAGGTTGCTGTGGCAATTCAAGATGTTTTGTTGTTCTATACAAAATTTTGGAATATTTGTTCTAGTTCTGTAAAATATGCCATCTCAACCTCAGAACAAAAGATGCATACAGATTAAAAGTAAAAAGGATATTTCATGCAAACTGAAACTTAAAAAAAAGGAAAAGCTAGGGTAGAAAAACTTATATATGATGAAATAGACCTCAAAATAAAAAGCTGTAACAAGACACAAAGAAGGTCAGTACATAAGGGATTGGTTGAACAGGAGGTTATAACCCTTGTAAACATATGTGCACCAAACATAGGAGCACGTAAATATATAAAGAAAATCTTGGTGGACTTTTAAGAGAAAAATTGACAGCAATACAATCATAATAGGGGATTTCAACACCCCACTGACCTCAATGGGTAGATTTTCCAGACAAATTTTTAACAAAGCAACAGTGACCTTAAAGGACACACTGGATCAGATGGATTTAATTGATATATGTATATAGAACATTTCATCCCAAAGTAGCAGAATATACATTCCTCTCAAGGGCATGAGGAACATTCTCAAAAATAGATCACATATTAAGACACAAAATAAGTGTTAATAAAATCAAGAAGATTGAAATCATATCAAATATCTTCTCTGACCACATCGATGTGAGGCTAGAAATCAACAATAAAACAATGAAAAACATTCAATCATATGGAGGCCAAAAACATGTTATTAAATAATAATGGGTTAATGGTGAGATCAAGGAAAAAACCAAAAGCTAGCAGGAAACAAATGAAAATGAATAAATAACAAACAAAATTATGGGACACAGGGAAAGCAATCTTAAGAGGGAAATTCATAATGTTACAGGCTTACTTCAAGAAACACAAGAAAAATCTCAAATAAACAATCTAAACTCAAATAACTAGAAAAATAACAACATATAAAGCCTAGAGCAAGTAGAAGAAAGGAGATAATGAAGATCAGAGTGCAAATAAATAACAGAGAATTTAAAAAATAGAAAAGATCAATTAAACCAAGAGCTGGTTCTCTGAAAAAATAACAAGATTGATGAACTTTTAACCAGACTCATAAAGAAAAACAGACAGAAGACCCAAATACATAAAATCAGAAATCAAAGAGGAGAAGTACCAACTGACACCACAGAAATAAAAAAGACTGTAAGAAAATACTATGAGAAACTCTATGTCAACAAATTGGACATCCTGGGTGAAATGGATAAATTCCTAGAAACATACAATCTTCCAAAATTGAATCAGGTAGCATCAGAAAACATGAAGAGACTAATTACAACTAATGAAATTAAAGTGGTAATTTAAAAAAAATGAACTTCCAGTACAAAATTCCTGGACTGGATGGTTTCACAGGCAAACTTTACACAACATTTAAAAAAAGAACTAACACCAATCTTTCTCAAACTATTTCAAAAAATTGAAGAGGAATGAAGACTTCCAGTCTCATTTTACAAGTCCAGAATTATCTTAATTCCAAAATGAGATAAAGACACTACAAAGTAAAAAAAAAAAAAATACAGGCCAGTATTTCTGATGAAAATAGATGCTAAAATCCTCAACAAAATTTTAGCAAACTGAATCCATTAATACATTGAAAAGATCATACAAATACCATAATCAAGTGGGATTTATTCATGGAATGCAAGGTGGGTACAATATTTGTAAATCTATAAACATGATACAGCATTTAAAAAATAAAGGATACAAATCACATGATCATATCAATAGATGCAGAAAAAGCCTTTGATAAAATTCAGCACCCATTATGATAAAAACTCTCAGCAAAGTGGGAATAAAGGGTACATACACAACATAATAAAGGTCATATATGACAAACCTATAGACAACATCATACTTATTGAGCAAAAACTAAAAGCGTTTCCCTTAAGAGCAGGAACAAAACAAGAATGCCTGCTTTCACCTCTTCTATTCAACATAGTACTAGAGTATTAACCACAGCAATCAGACAAAAAGAAGAAATAAAAGGCACCCAAATTGAAAAAGAGGTAGTAAAACTGTCATTATTCATAGAAGACATGATGTTGTACACAGAAAACCATAAAAACTCCACCAAAACTACTAGATCTAATAAATGAATTCAGCAAAGTAGCAGGATATAAAATCAATATTCAGAAATTTTGGCATTTTTATTTTTTTTTTTTTTTTTTTTTTTTAATATATTTATTGATTATGCTATTACAGTTGTCCTATTTCCCCCCCACACTCCACTCCATCCTGCCCACCCCCCTCCCTCCCACATTCCCCCCCATAGTTCATGTCCATGGGTCATACTTATAAGTTCTTTGGCTTCTACATTTCCTACACTATTTTTACCCTCCCCCTGTTTATTTTCCACCTATCATCTATGCTACTTATTCTCTGTACCTTTACCCCCCTCTCCCCCTCCCACTCCCTTATTGACAACCCTCATGTTCTAGTTGTTTGCCTAGTTTGCTCTCGTTTTTGTTTTATGTGTGGTCGTTAATAACTGTGAGTTTGCTGTCATTTTTACTGTTCCTATTTTTGATCTTTTTCTTAGGTAACTCCCTTTAACATTTCATATAATAAGGGCTTGGTGATGATGAGCCTCTTCAACTTGACCTTATCTGAGAAGCACTTTATCCTCCCTTCCATTCTAAATGATAGCTTTGCTGGATATAGTAATCTTGGACGTAGGTCCTTGCGTTTAATCTTGGGTAATGTAATTATGATGTGTCTTGTTGTGTTCCTCCTTGGGTCCAGCTTCTTTGGGACTCTCTGAGCTTCCTGGACTTCCCGGAAGTCTATTTCCTTTGCCAGATCGGGGAAGTTCTCCATTATTTGTTCAAATAAGTTTTCAATTTTTTGTTCTTCCTCTTCTCCTTCTGGCACCCCTATAATTCGGATGTTGGAACATTTCAAGGTGTCCTGGAGGTTCCTAAGCCTCTCCTCATTTTTCCAAGTTCTTGTTTCTTCATTCTTTTCTGGTTGGATGTTTGTTTCTTCCTTCTGGTCCATACCATTGATTTGAGTCCCAGTTTCCTTCTCATCACTATTGGTTCCCTGTACATTTTCCTTTGTTTCTCTTAGCATAGGCTTCATTTTTTCATCTGTTTTTCGAATAGATTCAACCAAGTCTGTGAGCATATTGATAACCAGTGCTTTGAACTGTGCATCCGATAGGTTGGCTATCTCTTCGTCGCTTAGTTGTATTTTTTCTGGAGCTTTGAAGTGTTCTGTCATTTGGGCCATTTTTTTTGTTTGTTTGTCTTGGGGCGTCTGTTACTTTAAGGGGCGGAGCCTTAGGTGTTCACCGGGGCGGGGTAATGCTGGTCGCTGCGCTGTGATGCTGTACGTGGGGGCGGGGCCGAGAGGGAGCAATGGCGCCCACTTCACTCTTCTCCGGATTTCAGTCTTTCACTCAGCTACCCACAATCAAACTGGGCCCCTCTGGTGCTGGTTCCTGAGTAAGTGGGCCTGTGCACACTCTAGGCCCCTGTGGGTCTCTCCAACAACCTCTCCTGTGAGGCTGGGAGTCTCTCCTGCCGCCCCAACCCCCAGGGGCGCTTTCAATCAGAGGTTTGAGGCTTTATTTCCCCGAGCTGGAGCCCTGGGTTGCGCAGCTGTCTGCTTCTCTGCCCGCCGTTCCTCCAGTTTATCTGTGGGCGAATGTGGTGCCGCAATGTGCTATCCGCCACTCTGCCTGCCCCGTTCTCCGCCACTCTGAGTCCGGCCCTCTGGGTTTATCTGTGCAAATGTGGGACCGCAGGGTCTGCTAGTGCTCGGACTGCCTGCGCCATTTGTCCCACACTCCGCCAGTCTCAGTCCCACCACAGCCACGCGAGTCCTCTCCACCCCAGTGCCGTCTCCGCCCCTCCTACCAGTCTGGATGAATGATTATTTTCTGTTTCCTTGGTGTTGGTCCCCCTTGCTGATCGATTCTCTGTCAGTTCTGGTTGTGCGAGGAGGCGCAGTGTGTCTACCTACGCCGCCATCTTGGTTCTCTCAAATTTTGGCATTTTTATACAAAAATGAACTTGGTTCGTCAAGGAACATGTATGAAGTACACATGGACAAAGCCAAAGGAGGATAGGATTGGGGGGCATGGGTGGGGAGGGGGGAATGGTGGGGGGAAATGGAGACAACTGTACTTGAACATCAATAAAAATAAAGAAAAGTAAAAGTATTATAAAAAAAGAAAACAATCCATTTACTACTGCAGAAAAAATTTAATGTTCCTAGGAATAAATTTAACTGAGGAGTTAAAAGACCTATACTCAGAAAATTATAGAACATTAAAGAAAGAATTTGGTGAACATAAAATTAGTGGAAGCATATACCGTGTTCATGGATTGGAAGAATTATCATCATTGAAATGTACATATTACCCAAAGCATTCTATAGTTTCAATGCAATTACTATTAATATACCAATGGCATATTTCATAGATCTAGAACAAATATTCCAAAAATTTATATGGAACCACAAAAGGCCCCAAATAGCAATGGCAATCCTGAGAAAAAAGAACAAAGTTGGAGGAATCACACTACCTAATATCAAACTATACTACAAGATCATTGTAATCAAAACAGCCTCATAATGTCATAAGAACATATATATAGATAAATACAATAGAATAGAATAGAAAGCCCAGAAATAAACTCATGCCTTCATGGTCAATTAATATTTGACAAAGGAGGCAAGAGCATACTATGGAGTAAAGACCCACTATTCAATTAATGGTGTTGGAAAAATTGGACAGGTAATCAAAATAATAAAACAAGACCATCAACTTACACTGCACACAAGAATCAACTGAAAATGGAGAAAAGATATAAAATAAGTCACAAAACATGAAAAATCATAGAAGAGAACATAGGTGGTAAAATCTCAAACATCTCTTGTAGCAACATTATTGCCAACATATCTCCTTGGGCATGAGAAACAAAAAAATATATATGTAAACAAATGGGGCCACATCAAGTTAAAAAGTTTTTCCACAGGAAAAGAAATGAGAACCCACAAAATGAAAAGAGAACCCACAGAATGGGAAAAATCATTTGCCAATGATATACCTGATAAGGGATTAATTTCTAATATATGTAAAGAACTTATATAACAACACCAGGAAGACAAACAACCCAATTAAAAAATGGGCAGAGAATCTGTATAGACCTTCTCCAAGGAGGACATACAGATGGCCAATAGATGTATGAAAAGATGCTCAAAGCCGCTCAATTATCAAAGAAATGCAAGTTAAAACTATAATGTGATATCATCTCACGTCTGTGAGAATGGCCATCATAAACAAAGCAACAAACAACAAGAGCTGGTGAGGACGTGGAGAAAAGGGAACCCTGGTGCACTGTTGGTGGGACTGGTTGCAGACTGGTGCAACCACTACAGAAAACAGTATGGAGTTTCCTCAAAAAAATGTAAAAGGTAACTGCCTTAAGACTCAGTGATTCCACTTCTGGGGATTTATCTGAAGAAATGCAAAACACTAATTCAAAATATATATGCATCCTCATGTTCATTGTAGTGTTATGTACAATAGCCAAGATCTGGAAACAGCTCAAGTGCCCATAAGTAGATGAGTGGATAAAAAAGCTCTGGTTTTACACAGTGGAATACAATTTGGCTGTAAAAAAATCTTACCTTTTTGACAGCATGGATGGACCTGGAGTTTATTATCCTAAGTGAAATAAACGAGTCAGAGAAAGACAAATGCCATGTAATCTCACTCAATGTGGGATCTAGTGAACAAAATAAACTGATGAACAAAATAGAAACAGAGGCATGGATACATGGAACAAACTGACGATTGTCAGAGATGAAGGGGAGAGAGGGGGACTGGTTGAAAGAAGGTGAAGGGATTAAGCAAATAAAAACATATAACACATAGATACAGAGAACAGAGTGGTGATAGCAACATTCTTCTCCAAGGAATGGAGAATGGAGAATAGGTGAAGGTGGGCAAAGTGGTAGAATAGGGGGATGTAAACAGACTTTGCTTGGAGTAGTTGGCACAAGATGCAATGTGCAGATGTTTTGTTGAGTTGTACACTTAAAACCTGTATGGTTTTCTGAACCTATGTCACCCCAATAAATTCAATAAAACCCCCACATATACAATTCTTCATTGCTTAATAAAATAATAAAAGTAGTTTTAAGAAAGTTAAAAATAATATGGAGTGAAAGAATAAAAATGATAATACCATATTTTGCAGTGGATAATGTACTCCCATGTATAATATGCACCCATATTTTTGGTCCCAATTTTAAGGAAATAAATCTTTCATTATGATTTTTAAATTCAATTATTTATTTATTCATGTTTAGATACATTTTATCAAGAAGTTTATTCTAAAGATTTTATTTATTTATTTTTACAGAGAGGGGGAGGGAGGAAGAAAGTGAGGGAGAGAAACATCAATGTGTGGTTGCTTCTCAAAAGCCTCCTTCTGGGGACCTGGCCTGCAACCCAGGCATGTGTTCTGACTGGGAATTGAACCGGCGACTCTTTGGTTTGCAGGCCAGTGCTCAATCCACTGAGCCACACCAGGCAGGGCTAGATATTTATTTTTTGTCTTATAAAGTAATTTTCGCATTTATTTTTGAACATATTATGGTACAAGAAATTTCATGTAACAAATAATTGCAGAACACAAGATCAGATAAAGGTATTTCAGGTACTACCCATGTATAGTGTGCATTATTTTCCCCTGAAAAAGTGGGCAAAAAGTGCACCTTATACACATCAATATATGGTATATACAAAACAATATAATATGCATATTTGACATATTAAAATTTTCTCACATATCAGATCCTAAAGGAGATAAGAGAGAATGAGGCTAGAATAATATTTGAAGAAAAAATGTCTAGAATTTTCCAAAACTGATGAAACCTAGATTCAAGAATTTTTGAAACCCCAGTAAAGTTTGGTTCAGTAAAAGCCACACATCATATCAACATTACACTGACAAAAACCAGAGAAAAAAATAAAATCTTAAAAGAACCTTGAACACTCAAAAGGTAATTATAATCAAAGGGACAATAATTTGACTTGACAAATGATTTCTCAAAAGAAATGATGAAAATAAATGAAGTACTTGTAAAAATAAATAAAATACTTGCTAACCTTGAATTGCATGTCTAGTGAAAATACTTTTCAAAAATGCAAATTAAATAAAGACATTGTCAGATAAAAAAGTGAGAAAAGTTATCGTGAATAAACTTAACCTAAAAGAAATGCTCAGTGAAGTGCTTGAGGGAGAAAACAAAATTATACTAGATGGAAAAAAGAAAAAAATATGGAATAGAATGAAAAACACATAAAAGGATAAACAAGTACATAAATTTAAAAATTGTATAGAATGATAATATAAAATCTTACATTTAAATGAGCAAAGTAGAACCAGAGACATGGAAATAAAGAACAAACTGACAGTGACCAGAGGGGAGAGGGTAGGGGAATAATGGGGGAAAGAAAGGGAAGGGTCAAGTCAAGGAACATGTATAAAGGACCCATGGACAAGGACAACAGAGTGGGGGGGATTGAAAGTGAGAGGTGGGATGTGGGTAGGGCAGGGGAGAGTAATGGGGGGAAAATGGAGACTACTGTAAATGAACAACAATAAAGATTCAAAAAACATGAATATATATTAAGATATATATCTTACATCTTATAAAATTATTAATGTTCAAAATGTTAAGAGATGCTCTGGCTGGTATGGCTCAGTGGACTGAGCACTGGCCTGTGAACCAGAGGGTCTACAGTTCAATTTCCAGTCAGGGCATATGCCTGGGTTGAGGGTCAGATCCCAAGTAGGGGGCGTGCAAGAGGCAACCACACATTGATATTTCTCTCCCTCTCTTTCTCCCTTCCTTCCCCTTTCTAAAAATAAATAAAATATTTTAAAAAATAAAAATAAGAAAAATGTTAAGAGAGAAAAAGAGAACAGAAAGATACAATGAAAAGGAAATAGCAAGATGATGGATATAAATCAAAGTATATGAGTAATTTCATTGAACATAGTGAGTTAAATTCACCAGTTAAAAGCCTAAAATTAAATAAAACCTGAAATTGGAAGATTAAATCAAAAGAAATTAAATGCTGCTAATAAAATTAAAACAGAAAAATAGAAGATTGAAGATAATATGCCATGCAAATAGTAACTAAAAAAATCTACTGTGTCTACAGTGATATTAGGCAAAGAAGACAGGAAGCATTACAAGAGATAAAAAAAGAATATTTTTCAAAATTGTGCTGGGAAAATTACATATTCACAGGTAAAATAATAAAACTTGATCCCTATATTAGACCACTCACAAAAGTTAACTTGAAATTACATCTATAAAGGACACATGGGCAAAACCAATGGGTGATAGGATCAAGGATGGGAACTGGGGATGCCTGGGGTGGCAGAGAGTAGTGGGGGGAAAATGGAGACAACTGTACTTGAACAATAATAAAAATAAATAAATTAATAATAATAATACATCTTCAAGTTACAAAAAATAGAAATTAATTAAAGACTTAAATGTAGGAACTAAAATCATGATATTCCCAGGAGATAACATTTTTAGAAAATCTGCCTGGCATGGGTCTTGGTAATAATTTTTTTGAAATCACACCTAAAGTATAAATAGCAAAATTAAAAATTAAAAAATGGGACTACATCAAAATAAAAAGTTTTTGCACAGCAAAAGTAATCATCAAAGTGAAAAGACAACCTATGGAATTGGAAAAAATATTTACAACCCATGTATATGATAAGGGGATAATCCATCTATTTACAAAACTCATATAATGTAATAGCAAAACCCCTCAATAATCAAATTAAATAATAGGCAAAGAACCTAAATAGATATTGTTCTAAAAAATATATACAAATGACCAACAGGAACTTAAAAAGACGCTTAACATCACTAGTCATTAGAAAAATGCAAATTTAAACCGCAATGAGGTATCACCTCACACCTGTCAGAATGGCCATCACCAAAGACAAGAGATAAACACTGGCTTGGATATGGAGAAAAGGGAACACTTGCGTAGTGCTGGTGGGATTATACATTAATGCAGCCACTATGGAAAATAATATCCCTCAAAAATTAACAATAAATCTCCCATATGTCCAGTAATTCCATTTCTGGAAATATATCCAAAGGAAAGAAAAGTACTAACTTGAAGAGATATCTGCACCCTTGTGTTTATAGCAGCATTATTTACAACAGCTAAGACATGGAAAGTTGTGATATATACAGTGTTCAGCCTCCTCTCACCCCCCACCAAAAAAATAATTTAAAAAACCAAGGAAATCCTACCATTTGTGACAACATGGATAGACCTTAAAGGCCTCATGTTAAGTGAAATCAGTCAAAGAAAAACAAATAGTGCATGATGATGTTATGTGTGGAAACTAAATATATATACACACACACAAACACGAAACTCATAGAAAAAAAAAGGTCAGATTTGTGGTTACCAGAGGGAGGAGGTGAGGGGGGGATTGGAAGATGATGGTCAAGAACTACAAACCTCCAGATAAAGATAAACAAATTCTAGGGATGTACCGCACAATATGATGCCCATAGGTAACACTGCTGTATGATACATAGGAAAGATAAAAGAACAGATCCTAAGAATTCTCATTACAAAGATAATTATTTTTTCTTTTCTTTTTATTGTATCTATATGAGATGATGGATGTTAACTAAGCCTGTTGTGATAATCATTTCACAATGTATATAAAATCATCATGCTGTACATGTTAAACTTATAGTGATGTTTGTCCATTACTTCTCAATAGAACTAGGGAAAAAACTATTTCAAGGTGGGGTGGAGGGATGGGGAGAAAAGGCACACAACTGTAATTGAATAACAATAAAGCATTTAAATTTAAAAAAATGATAAAATTGTCAATTCACTGGAAACAAATAAAAATTTAACCCAAATAAAATAGATTTAAATATTTATAAAGAAATTGATAATACTCAAAGGAAAAACATACATATATATATACAATTATATTGTAAAATATGAACACACCTTTCACAATAATCAATAGAAGGAGCACATAGTAATTCAGTAAGACTGGGAACAATCTGAGCAACAAAATTAACTAATTGAAATATATATCATAGATATAAAAACCCTAAGAAACATTAACAAATCAAGTCCAAAGGTTTATTTCAGAAATACATGTTAAGTTTAATATTTCAAATCAATGAAATATTAAAATATAAAACATCATATAATAATTCTAGATAGGTACATAATATACATTTGACAAAATTCAATCCTCAGCTATTTTTTTTAAATCTTAGCAAATTAAGAATATAAAGGAACTTATTTAATTGGAAAAGAGGTATCTTCAAAAAATATAGTAACCATTATATTGAATGATGAAATATTGTAAACTTTCTCCTGAATTTGAGAACAAGAAATGTATATTTACTATCATCATTTCTATTCAGCAATGTATTGGAAGTATTACCCAATGCAATTAAGCAAGGTAAATAAATAAAAATGTTAATTAATGTTGGAAAAGTATAATAAAGCCTGCTATTTTCTCAGATGATATGATTGATTACACTGATAATCCACAATTTTCTATCAAAAAATATTAAATATGAGAAGGTACATTGGTAATTTCATTGGATACAAGGCCAATGAACATTTTAATTGTATTTCTAGATACTAGTATTAAAGAAATGAAAAATAGAATAATGTTGATGCCATTTACACTAGTAAAAGATATCAATTGTTTAGGAAGAAATCTAAAAAGTTGTGCAAAGACTATATACTAAATACTACTGACTGCACTAAAATTTTAAATAGAAGGATATACTATGTTCCTGGAATAAAAGGCTCGATGTTGTAAATACAAGGTAAAATCTCCCAAAATATTTCCTAGATTTAATACAATTCAAGTTAAAACCCCAGATTCCTTTCTAAATTGATAAGCTGTTTCTCAAATTATGGATATACAAATTTTCAAGAACATACAATGTACTATTGCAGAAAACCTGAAGAATTTACATTATCAAATTTCAAGATTTACTATGAAGAAAATAATTGAGAGTTTGGTGTTGGTGCAAAAGCAGCACAGTAATTACAGGCTAGAGTCCACAAACTGACCCCCACACATGATTTTCCTCAGACTCAAATGCAGTTAATTTAAAAGTAAATAAATAAAATACACTTGGATATCTAATGAAAGAAAATAATCATGATCCTATTAATTGGAGTTTGATCATATATGTAAACATGAGAGCTGAAAGAATAAAGCTTCTAGAGGAAAACAGGGAAGAATATCCTAATTAACTTCACTTACCACTGCACACACACAAGAATGGAAAAATTGTCCAACAATAATTACACTTGGAACAACCAGAACAACCAGAGGGAATAACCAGAACCCTCTTACACTACTGATGGAATTGTAAAATAGTATTTATAAAAAGTGTTAGTACCTCCCTGGCTGGTATATCTCAGTGGATTGAGTGCCGGCCTATGAACCAAAGGGTGACTGGTTTGATTCCCAGTCAGGGCACATACCTGGGTTGCAGGCCAGGTCCCCAGTAGGGGACATGTGAGAGGCAACCACATTGATGTTTCTCTCCATCTCTTTTTCCTTCCCTTTCCCTCCCTCTAAAAAGAAACAAACAAAATCTTTTAAAAAATGTTAGTACCTGCCATAGATAATCTAATCATAAGTCTACTTTACAATACAGAAATTCCATTCCTGAGTGTATATCCAACATAAGGAATAGTTGATGTCCACAGTAACATATGTATAAGAATGTTCATAATTTTTTCATATAAAATAGCCAATAACTAGAGAAAAATACACAGGGTCCAGCAGATGTAAGGCTTGCCTGAGTGTGGTCGGTAGGGTACGTGAATGTCTCGCACAAGATGGACAGCAATTTGAACATTTCACCTAATATGTCGTATGGTGTGCTTCAGTGTGATATTGTTATGTTATAGAATTACATGCTTATGATTTTGTGATAAAAAGAGGTGTTATTTGTGCCAGACTGTGTATATCAACAGTAGAATGGATAAATATAATGTGGTATATTGCCACAATTGAATATTACCAAAGCAATTTTAACATAGTGATAAACACAACAATATGGATGTGTCTCACAGACATAATATTAAGTAAAAAAAATGTCTGAGGCAAGAAACATTCCATATGATTTGATCTACATGAAGTTTAAAAACAAGCAAGACTAATGTATCGTGATAGCAATCAAAGAGAATGAAAAAGGAGCATTCTGGGTTCAAGATAATCTATTATAATCTGGGTACATGTAGACACATACACATATATATGTATACATATACAAATTACATATATATATCATGTAAATATATATACACACATATATACAGGGTGAGCAAAAGTAGGTTTATAGTTCCTCATATAGAAAATAAAACAATAATTAATAAATAATAATACAAGAATAAATTCTTATGCATACTCACAACTGTAAACCTGTTTGTCCACCCCTTTATAGATGTACACACACACACACACAAATAACTATTGTTCTGGGTGGGTTATATATGTGTGTGTGTATGTCTGTCTGTGTTTATACTGTTATTTGATTTGGAGCCCTTTACCAAATATAATTCACACTTTAGAAACAAAAAGATACAAGGCTGTTAAAAACAAGACAATAGACTCGAAATGGAGTTGCTTCTGGTAAGCCCCACATCACTGAACCTAGATTTAACTTAATTACAGTTTCAGCACTCCCGGAATTAGAATCGACCAAGTTACTCAGGAATTGCCTGATCAGTACTAGTTAGGTCGTCTGCCCAGTTGATCCTGTCATCCGTAAAGGAGTAACCTTGCCATAACCAATCTGCCTTTTTGTGTAGTATAACTTCCTTGTTTCTCCCCCACTTCTGCCTTTAAAGTTTTTCATTTTTCTATTCAATTAGATGACACCTGATTCATGAATCACTGAATAAAGTCAATAAGATCTTTAAATTTTACTTAGTTGAACTCTGTTTTTTTAACAAGACTGTGATGAACAATTGTATACATTTGTTAATTTAGATGAAATGGAAAACCTACTTGGAAAATGCAAGTAAGTAAAATTGACACATGAAGAACTAGAAAACTGTAACCATCTTAAAACTCTTAAATTGAATCTGTTGTTATGAACCTTCCTACTAAAATATACTGTGTCAGAGAGCTATGCTGGTAAAGTTTTCAAAGTATTTAAAGCAGAAAATTAAAGCACAATTAACCCACTCTCTCCTAGAGAATAGAAAAAAAGGAATCAGTTCCTTACTTTTTATGAGGCTAACAGAACTTGATACCCAAACTGGAGCATGAGGTAGAGGGGAGAATAAAGATAATAATAGAAATAGAAATATTACAGACTATATCTTTCAATAATATAGACATAAATATCCTAATAAAATAGTACTAAATCCAACCCAGTAATGTATGGAAAGATAATGCAGAAGGGCCAAATAAAGACTATTGCAGGAAAGAAAACTGGTTTAATATTTAAAAATAAATAATTCCATGTAATTCACCATATTAACAAAATAAAAGAATCACATTATTATTTCAAAATGGGTACAGACAATAGCATTTGATGAAATGCAAGACCTTAAGTACATGCAACTGAATGAAAGAAGCCAGACAGAAAAGAGCACACACTGCCCCATTTTTATCAAGTCCAAAAACAGACAAAACTGGTCTGTGGTGTTAGAAATTATCTTGAGAGTCACTTTTTGGTAATATGCAGGAGGTAATGACTAGGAGGAAGCATCATGTGGGTACTGAGTGGCAGTATTGTTCTGATTGCTGATCTGGTTGTTGGTTGGTTACATGGGTGCATTGAATTTGCAAGAATTCTTTGACCTGTGCACCTGTGATTTGTCAACATTTCTGGGTCATATGTCAATAAAAATATTTTAAGTAGTTCATACAGTTAGAGGAAAATATAAATTTGGAGATAATTGTAGTTCTAAAAAGATGCAGTATAAAATACATACCACGTATTGAAAATAATTCTTACATTATCATATACCCCAGCTGTAGACTTTGAAGCATGTTATGAAGTTAAAAAAATGTCATTGCATACCAATTTGTCAATCATGAAGTACTAATTATGGAAAAATACTCTTACTCTACTTCTAGGCAGAAGAGAATTGGAGAATTTTTCTAAAGCGTTCTTCGCAGAAGTTCAGATGTTTTTCATTTGAAGGAGCCGGTAATATATTACTATTATGTTTATGGAAATACACATTTTAAAATGAGTATCATGGGACATAGAAATGAATATATAAAATGTTATACAGCTCCTAAAATGTAAAGTAGGCTTTTAAATGAAGCATAACTATCTTATGAAACTCAAAGAAAAACAAAATAAAGATATTTTAAAACCTCTTTAAATGTAAGTGTATAACAGACCATTTTATAAATCAATCCTTATACACATAAAGACAAAAATATATGTGAGATGCTAAGATTTTACATTATAAGTAAAAACTAATACTCAACAAATCAAATGGGATTTGTCATTGAAGTCAAATTTACAAGATGATAATTCCTATCCCATTATTTATACAGTGTCTGGCACAAATAACACCCCTTTTTTGTAGCAAAATCTCTTATTACACAATCATAAGCATGTAAGCTTGTAACATAACAATACTACACTACAGTGTACATACACTTGACATTTGACACACATACGACATTTTAGGTGAAATGTTCAAATTAAAACTATAAATTATTACCCCCATATCATTACTCTACCAACCATACTGAAGCAGGCATTACTTCTGCTGGACCCTGTAATCTAGGAAAATAAAATGTATTATTTGAAATTTGAGTTTTCTTTTTCTTTAAGTTAAAATTGAACATATACTATGTTCTATGTGCTTGTATAAGTTCTGAGGATGCATAGGCAAATTTACCTGAAATAAATTTCCTAGATGGTTACACTAGCAAGTAGTAATAAGAACATCACAGACAGGGAGATGACAGAGGAGTAAGTGGAAGCTACACTAACCTCCTCCCAGGACCAATCTGGAATTACAACTAAATTGTAGAGAAATCATCCAGAATAACCAATGGAACACTAGCTGGAGAGATGCCTTATTACTACAGACAGGTGAAAAAAAACCACTTCACCACAATGTGACCAGTGCAAAGTGTGGAGTAGATCCAAGACAGCTGGCTGGGCTCCCATGGGCAGCAGCTGAAGTGCTGGAAGGAAGTTCAGCATCTGTGAGGTTCCCCCTGAGAAGTATGGGGTCTGATCTCCAAGCTGGGTTCCCCAGCCTATACCACCAGAGCCGGAAAGGAACCCAAATAACATCCAGCTGTGAAAAGTGGCAGGGTTTCTGTTTGCCAAGGAAAAGTGGCTAGAGTCACCAGAGCCTTTTAAAAGGTCAATACACATTATTTCTTTTGCAGCCACTTACCCTGGGCTCCAGCAAAGGGGCAGGGGGCAGGGTACACTAGGACGATGGAGGAGAGTTTGGGGATGGAGGCTTTGGGGAGAGAACTGAGGGAGCAGCCACTGGGATCCCTGTGTTGAGACATACCCCATACTGCAGCAGCCATCCTGCTCAGGCAGAGCACTCCCCTCAGAATGGCATCAGCCTGAGAAGAATCAATAGCCCCGCCCATAGGAATGACTCTGCCTCACCCTGTGGTGCTTAAACCTGACTGCTGATTACAGATTAAGTAGATTAACAACAGAAGGATGCAGCTACAAGCTATGGATCGCTGGTAGCCTTGAACAGGCTGCCAAGGGCCAAACTGGGACACCATCTGACATTACCAGGGCAGATCAAGAAAGAGAAAACAGTGAGATGAATTCCACTGTGGTCTTCTTCATGATTTGCGTTATTTTCTCCCCTGCATAGCTTTTTAATATTCATACCTTGTTTGCCAAGTTTGTGCATATTAAGTCACTAGTTTTTATATTATAGTTTATTTCAAATCTTATATTTTGCTCCTCCCCTCTCTTACTCCACTTTACCTTCATCTTTCCTCTTCTTATTTTCATTTTATATTTTATTTTCTCTCTACCTATTTTGTTTCCAAAATAATTTTGTCTCTCTACTTGTTTCCATTCCCCACTCTTACTATTTTTCCTCCCTCCAGCTTTTCAAAACCATTTTTCTTGCCCTGGCTAGTGTGACAGTGGATTGAGTGCCAGCCTGCAAACCAAAGGGTCACTGGTTCAATTCCCAGTCAGGGCATATGCCTGGGTTTCAAGTCATGTCCCCAGTTTGGGGGGCACATGAGAGGCAGCCACACATTGATGTTTCTCTCCCTCTCTTTCTCTCTCCCTCCCCCTCTCTAAAAATAAATAAATAAAATCTTAAAAAAACGATGTTTCTTGTCATTAGTCATCTCACATTCCGTTTTGCATTCTTATAATACCCTCATTCAATACTTTTATCAATCTTTTTCCTCAGTTGTGGATATGGTGGTTGTTACATTTCTCCAATTCTATTTCTAGATATTCACTATTTTTGTATTTCAAGTCTCAAATTTTACCATTCTCCTCTCCTACTCCATTTTGCCTTCCTTTTCCCCTTTTTTTCATTTTGAATTTCAATTTTTCCCTGTCTTAGCCTGGTATTCCTTCTCCCTCTATCATCTCAAAATAACTTCTCTTTCCTCTAGGCATTTCTTCAGCTTTTCTTTCTTTCTTTGTACCTTGTTATTCTCTTCTCAGCTATATTCAACTTTGTTTGTGTTGGTAGTGCTCTGGTGGATCTTTTTATCCAATTTGGTTCCTATTTTTTCTTCTCTCTCTCTCACTACTTAAATTTTTTAAATTTCTGTTTAAACTTAATACTATATGCTTCCCTTCTCTTACTCCATTCTGCCTTCTTCCTTCCCTTTTTTATTTAAGATGAAACTTTTCCTTCTTTCTCTCTTTGCCTGGACCATATTCCCTACTCTTATTATTGCCCCCCCGCCCTCTAAAAATAATTTTTCTTTCTCTTAGTCATTTCATATTCATTTTTCATTTCTCATAATAGTCTTAATCTCTTGACACCTTTATTAATACTGATTCATTTGCTGTTGATAGTGTGATGGTGGTTGGGGGTTAATTGTGTGAGTATGGGTTTGTTTCCTGGCCTGTTTGGCTTTATTCTGGCAGCACGTGTACAACAGCACATAAGATATAGAGGACAGAGTGACTCTCAGTCAGCCAGTCAGATGGAAGAACCTACCAAAGAATGGCCTAACAGTAACCAAAACCTAATTACAAACAGAGAGCAAACATAAACAGCATAAAGAGCATCCCAAGAGCATCAAGTCCAGGAGATCAAGGAGATTGCACCACTGAATCCCACAGGTCTCTGACCACAGAAGGCCATACCATGAAGATCGGAGTCAAAGCAGATCAATCTAAGCAGCAGAAACAAATAAGAAGAGTCACCTAAAATGGAGCAATAGAGCAACAACCCCTAACTGAAAGGAAAGGAGAAATCCTCAGAAAGAGTGCTAATTGATTTGAGGCAAGCAATCTATCAGACATTGAGTTCAAAATAATGGTTATAAGGAGGCTCAATGAGCTCAGTGAGAACTGTAAGGAACTCCAGGGAACCTACAAGGAACTTACTGCAAACTACACCAGAATGAAAAAGAACATAGAAACTATCAATAAGAACCAGGAGGAAAAAAACAATACAATATATGAAATAAAGAATGCAGTAGAAGGAATTAAAAACAGGTTACATGAAGCAGAGGATGAAATCAGCAAGTTGGAAGACAAGGTAGAAAAAAATTGCCAGACAGAGCAACAAAATGAAAAAAAGGCTCTAAGAGAATGAACAGGGTTTAAGGGAACTGCAGGACACTGTGAAACATGATAATGGACATATAATAGGAATACCAAAATGACAAGAAGAAAGGGATAGAAAACCTATTTGAAGAAATTATGACAAAACTTCATTAAGTTGATGAGCAAAAAAGTTATGCAAGCTGAGGAAGCACAGAGGGTCCTAACCAAGATGAACCCAAAGAGGCTCACTCTAAGACACATCATCATTAAAAAGTCAAAATTTAAAGACAAAGAGAGATATGTAAAGAAGTCTCACGACTGCACACCAAGAAGACAACCCAATTTAAAAAATGGGCAAAAGACCAGAATAAACCCTTCTCCAAGGAGGATATACAGAGGGCCCATAGACACATGAAAAAATGCTCAACATCACTAGCCATCAGAGAGATGCAAACTAAAACCACAAGGAGATACCACTTCACACTGATCAGAATGGCCATCATTAATAAGTCAACAGACAACAAGTGCTGGCGAGGTTGTGGATAAAAGAGAACTCTAGTTGTTGGTAGGAATGCAGACTGGTACAGCCATTGTGGAAAAGAGTATGGAATTTCCTCAAAAAACTAAAGATGGAATTTCCTTTCGATGCAGTAATCCCACTGCTGAGACTGTACCTTAAGAATCCTGAAACACTAATTCAAAAGAACCTATGCACCACAATGTTCATAGCAGTGTTATTTACAATAGCCAAGTGTTGGAAAAAGCCTAAGTGCCCATCCATATATGAGTGGATCAAAAACCTGTGGTATATGCCCTGGCTGGTGTGGCTCAGTGGATTGAGTCCCAGCCTGTGAACCAAAGGGTTGCCAATTCAATTCCCGGTCAAAACACATGCTTGGGTTGAGGGCCAGGTCCCCCGTGGGGGGCATGCAAAAGGCAACCACACATTGTTGTCTCTATCCTTCTCTTTCTCCCTCTTTTCCCCTCTCTCTAACAAAAAAATCTGTGGTACATTTACACAATGGAATACTACACGGCAAAAGGAAGAAGGAACTCCTACCCTTTGTGACAGCATGGTTAGAACTGGAGAATATTATGCTAAGTGAAATAAGTTGGGAGGTGAAAGTCCAATGCCATGGGATCTCACCTATAAAAGGAATCTAATGAACAAAACAAACAAATGAGTAAAATAGAGCCAGAGGCATGGATATAAGGAACAGACTGACAATGACCAAAGGGGAGGGGTGACGGGTTTAAGGGAGGTGAGAAGGGGAAGGGACTAGTCAATGAACAGGTATAAATGACCCATGGACATTGACAACAAAGTGGGGAATGACTGTGGGAGTACAGGGTTGGGTGGGGCAGGGGAGAGCAGTGAGGGAAAATCAAGACTGCTGTAATAGAACAATTAAAAAATAAAATACTAAAAAAAAGAACATCACAAAGTCTGAATCTAAAATGATGTTAAGCATTAAAATCATATCTGGCTTTCTTCCATGCAATTTGCTCAGGTTAACGAGCAATGAGGAAAATGAGCTCTGAGAGAGACCAGAGTATTGGAAGCTCAATCACTAAACCAATTGTTTCCAAATTTTAAAGGACATCCAAATCTCTGATGATGATTGCTTAAATGAGTATTTCTGGGCCCAGCCAGGAATCTAAATCTTCTTTGTTTTGGTAAGATCCCAGATAATTTTAATGAAGCTAGTTCCAGGACAATATTGGAAGAAACTCTCACCTCTGCAAGGAAGCTAGTATCTAAAGATTGACCAAAAGTTAAGCTCATTTTATCGTTCATCCATTTTTACTTCTAACTTGTAGGAAAATACGAGTTAATCAAAATTTACTGTGGCTTTATTACCATTTGCACTTGAAAACACAAAAGGAACAAATAAATATTTCATCTGATAGGATCACAGACATTTTAGATATTTGCAAAAAATAAACCAGAGTGAAATAAAATGTAGTTTGTATATTTGCCTGGTACATGTATTTTATTAAAAGATACTTCAAAACTCATCCTCATTCAACCTTTTAAGGAAACTAAAGGCACATACAGAGGAGGAATGTCTGGGAAAAAAGCCATGACTAGCAATGTCCTGTAGGAAAATTATAAACATTTTTAATTACTACCATGTTTTAGCAAGTTTACTGTATCTCCAAGTCCATGGGACCATGTCCAGTATTTTATGTTTCAAAAGTACACATCCATAAATTATTTTAATGACTTCATAATATTTGCTCTCTAAATGATCCTTCCTTTTGAGATTAGTATTTTCTTGGTATAGTCCTCATCTTTTCAATTTTGTGGTTGTTGAGGAGAGCACTAGGTTAGCTGAATAAACTGCTACATCATTTTTTGTTGCCCTGTTGAGTACATAAACATTTTCTACACAGACTCAACTCTTATACTTTTAATAGTTTATAAAATACATCCACTTTGTACAGGTTCAGTAACGATCAGTGTAAAGACCAATTAAACATTTTACATAATCATTGCAGGACTAAGTACAGTTACATACATAAGCATTTTATTTTACACTAACATCTGGTTCTCATTCACAATACATTTTCCAGCTTTAATAATTCTGGATCTCCAAAAAATTAATTAATTTTTTTGGCAAATGTGATTTCAGTAAAATAATTAAAATACATCTGACAGAAAAATTAATAACACCACTATTCATAGAAATTACATGAACTCTATTTATATTTATTTTATATTCATATGAGTTATATATTTATAACATAAATAATATAAAACAAACCTAATAGATAGAAGTTGTACTATAGGGCCTATTTGTTGCTAAATTATGAGATATGTCTAACACTGGAATGATTAAGACTTCATTAGAAATAATGTGGAACAATGTTTTCAACTGACTTTGGGTCGTAAGCCACTCCTAGATGTCAGGTGTTTAGAGATATATTTTAGCATGGTAGGCAGAAACACCTAGGGCATTCCTATGTAATGCCATATCCCAAAGCCTGAATGATGTCATGGTAGGTAATGTTGGAAATTTAAGAGATGAGGTATTATAGGAGTGTTTGGGCATCTGTAAATGGATTAGTAGTGGTTGCATTACTTGGAAGAGTCCTAAAGATAATTTTAACCTATCTTAATATTTCCCAGACTTGCCACTGAGAAACTATTTAGTGACTTAAATCAATATATGATTGCAAAGCAATTATAATTAATATTCAAAGAATAAGCTGATCACCTGGTAGGAGCTGGTACAATGATTCTTCATGTTTTAAATTGGTAGAAATAAAAAAAAAAGGGAGCCCTAACCAGTGTGGATCAGTTGGTTGGGCATCATCCTACAGAATTTGATTCTCACTCAATGTGCACTAATCTAGGTTGCAGATTCAGTCCCCAGTCGGGGCTCATAAGAGAGACAACCAATCTATGTTTCTCTCTCTCATCAACATTTCTCTCCCTCTCTTTCTCCCTCCCATCCCCTCTCTCTAAAAACAAACAAACAAATAAGTAAAGTGAGGTTAATAAAAATGGCATTCCTGTACTGTTTTTGGTTTAAAATAGATTTTTTTCTCTTAAGGATTCAGTCATTTCATGGTTGCCTCATATTTAAACCCAAAAGAAAAAAATAATCATAGCAACCACTTTCTGCAAAATGGGAGCATGCATTTATAAAGGGTCAAATTCAGTGGAATGTTAGTTCTTTGGGTTACTTTTCATCAAAATTTTCTCAAAAATGGGCAAATAAAAGTGGAAAATATAAGGCATTCTTTTCATGCCTGTATATAATTTGTATTCTTAATAGTACACAAAACATGATACTGAATAACTCTTTGGAAATGAATATGGTGAATATTTAATATTACTGTACTAACATTACTGAAGATGAATGGAAATGTGCATGATCTTACTGGAATTTTTGGAGCCAACAACATGTTAACAACCCCCATAAATTAAAACATATCATGGAGAGTCTCCTCCCATAATTCAATATACCAACTATCAAAGATAAAAGAAATGTTAATGTGACTATCTAGAAGTGTGTATATGAGAACTATCCAATTCCATTAAATATATACAGACGTTACAATTCTCATTTATAATGAAGTGCGATGCTGCTAAGTATCCAGAAAAACAAATAAATCTCATTTTTACTTGCAAAACCAGAAAATCAATGTTTTCAAAAATATATTAGGCGTGTTACAGGGGGTTAAAAATGTAAAAAGAACAAGGTCTTGCAAGATGCTTACAATGTTAGAAATATATAAGTAAATCACTAATGATAGTAAAGTGGTAAAAATATGCAAGTTTGGGATCTAGCACTTCATTTATAATTGGCTTTAAAGAGTTCTTTACAAAAGTAAAAAAGCTACCTATTATAAAATATTGTGACATGTGTAAATATAGATAGTAAATCAAAGAGATTAAAAATTCCTTGGCATTCTACTATTATATATCCCTATATATTTTTCCTGATCATAAACTCTCCAGAAATTTTAAGGGTCTAGAATGAGACTAGATCTTCCAAGATATACAGAATTTTAAGATGGCTATTTTAAAATAGTTTACTTTCTGAAATAGTCAGTTACTTACTGAGAGGTTAAATGCTTTTTGTTGGTTATGTAATGTGACCTGTAAAACAGACTGGATATCAAGAAGTAGTTTGGTTCGTTCATTATTTAAAACAGATTTCTCTAGCAGAAATTAGTTCAAAATTACTTTCAGATGTTCAAACTTTCTATAATGCATTGTTCGATCAGCTGCCACTGATAGTGACATATTACCTTCAATTTATAACTTAATTTCTCAAGAAACTCTTAAAAAACTTCAGGCTTAGATCAATTGTACAAAGTACATTCACATGCAGAAAATAAGTATTAGTTATTTTTTAAATATTTTATTTATTTATTTTTAGAGAGGGAGTGGGAGGGAGAAAGAGAGGGAGAGAAACATCAATGTGTGGTTGCTTCTCGTGTACCCACCACTGGGGACCTGGCCTGCAGCCCAGGCATGTGCCCTCACTGGGAATCGAACCAGCAGCCTTTTGGTTCACAGGCCAGTGCTCAATCCACTGAGCCACACCAGCCAGGGCAGAAAATAAATTTTCTATATGTTTGATATATTTCCAGACTCCCTTGCCCATATTTAAATCATCATGATTTCTCCTCATAATAATTATAGTTATATGTTCTGTTCCACATATAGTGCAATGAACTGGAATAGTTGTACAAAGGAATTGTAAATTGGAACAAGTTTAAAAACTTTGCCATTGACACCTGATACCCCCTTAGGATGGCTACTGTCAAAACAACCGAAAACAAATGTTGGCAAGGATGTGGATAAATTGGAATCATTGTCCACTGTTAGTGGAAATGTAACATGGTGTAGCTGCTATGGAAAACATAAATTAATAACAGAATTACCATATCATCCAGCATTTACACTTTTGGATATATATCCAAAAGAATTGAAAGCAGAGTCTACAAAAAATATTTGCACAGCCATGTTCACAATAGCCAAAAGGTGGTAGCAACTCAAGTGTACATCTACAGATGGATAGACCAACAAAATGTGGTATATACATATAATGGAATATTATTCAGCCTTAAAAATAAAGGGACTTTGACACATGCTAGATCACAGATGAACCTTGAGGAAATAAACTATGCAAAGTGACATAGCCAGATATTGTGTTTCTACTTAAATGAGGTACCTAGAGTAGTCAAATTTACAGAGAAAGCAGAATGGTGGCTGCCATAGGACTGGTGAGGAGGGAGGAATGGGAAGTTGTTTAGTGGGTATGCAGTATCAGTTTTGCAAGATGAAATAGTCTCAGAGATCACTTGCACAACAATGTGAATATACTTAATACCATTTAACTGTACACTTAAAGTAGGTAAAATGATAAATTTTGTTATTATATTTTAACATAATTGAAAATAAAAAAATTAAGAAAAATTTTCCAAAGCCCCTGACCTTTAAGAAGACAATGAAGGAAATATGTACATTCTCATTATTTCTAGAGCCACATTCATTCTAGCATGAACTTACCTAAACGGTCTTTTATAAAACCAATATAAATATCCCAAGTTTTTAAAAGGTTAAAATACAGAGGAAAACCAAAGTATTATTTCAGATTCCCTTGGGATACCCATATGCTAAACACCCTTGCTCAGAGCAGTGTGTGTAAAGAAAGAGCAGAGGAAAAGAAAGAAGAGACCTCCTTTAGGCATGACATATGAGGGTATCTTAGAATTTGCTCTGGCTCATGATAAATAAATACAGGGCAAATCACATTAGAGGATGTCCTATTTTAAGAAATCCCAGTTTCTTCACATTCCAAAAATACGCTTTAATATTTTTTGAAATAGGGGATTACATTACATCACTTAGCTTTTATTTGAAGACTAAAGTACATGTCTTAGAGGTGGCAATGGCAGCATGTTAGAAACCACTGTCAATTGGAAATCAATCTGTAATAAAGATGACACTTCTAAAATTATAATGTGAGTCGAGGGGGAATATGCAATTCCATTTGCAAGAATGTGCTTCCTGTACAAATGGCGAGGAATGAATCTGTCGTATAAAATGGGGATCTAGTTTTACTCATATAAAGCATAACTCAAAAAAAATACACACTACACCCCTTTAATCTGGGTTACTAAAGAAGGATAAACAAAAACAAGCCATTTCTGAAATGTGGGGCAATGTTATTTGATAAATTTACTGGGAGCCATGGGGAAACTAAAAAGCTGCCTTCTGACTGGAACATTCGAGTTTATCATTTGTGTGTAACATAAAAGGACAGTTTAGATGTTAAAATTTAATCAACATGAAACATTAATGTCTTAGGTTGAAAGAGAGAATAGCACAATAATGGCATTAAAAACAGTGAAAACAGTACCATTACTCTCACTGACATCATCAATGTGTTTGCTTCAGTGAGCTGTACCTCCAAAATGGCAAAACAGAAAAGTCATTCGTAAGGAAGGTATCATCAATATTTAGTTTTCTTCTTGCCCAACTCTAGAATGACCTATATTCTACAAAGGATGCAAAAACACATCTAACTAAAATATAGATTCCATACTTCATTTTTTTAAATTTGTTGTTTATTGTATTTTTCCATTACCATTTATCACACTTATATACTTCCTCCCCCCAACAATCACCACACTGCTGTCCATGTCAATGAGTCCTTTTGTGCTCCATCCCTCTACCCCCTAACTCTTCTCCCAACTAGCTGTCAGCCTGCTCTCTGTCTCTGTTTTGCTTGTTAGGTCAGTTTGTTCATTAGATTCTACATACAAGTGAAATCATAGGGTATTTTTCTCTCTGACTGGCTTATTTCACTTAGCATAATGTTCTCCAGGTCCATCCATGCTGTTGCAAAGGGTAAATTTTTCTTCTTTTTTATGGCTGAGTAGTATTCCATTGTGTAAATATCCCATAGTTGTTTCATCCACTCATCTACTGATGGACACTTGGGCTGCTTCCAAATCTTGGCCATTGTACATAATGCTGCAATGAACATAGGGGTGCTTACGTTCTTTCAAATTAGTGTTTTGGGATTGTCAAGATAAATTCCCAGAAGTGGAACCACTGGGTCATAGAGAAGTTCCATTTTTAATGTTCAGGTTATCTCCATACTGCTTTCCACAGTGGCTGCACCAATCTGCATTCCCACCAACAGTGCAAAAGGTTTCCCTTTCTCTACATCCTCACCAGCACTTGTTTGTTAATTTATTTATAACAGTCATTCTGACCAGTAAATCTGGCCATTGTGGTTTTGATTTGCATTTCTCTGATGATTAGTGACATTGAGTACCTTTTTATATGTCTGTTGACCATCTGTATGTTGTCCTTCTAGAAGTGTCTATTCAGCTGCCTCATCCATTTTTCAATAGGATTGTTTGCTTTTTTAGTGTTGAGTTTTATAAGTTCTTTAAAATTTTGGTTATTAACCCCTTATCAGATGTATCGATGAATATGTTCTCCCACTCAGTGGGTTGTCTTTCAATTTTGCTGATGATTTCCTTTGCTGTGCAAAACCTTTTTAGTTTGATATAGTTCCATTTGTTTATTTTTCTTTGTTTCTCTTGTCCAAGGATATATATCAGATAAAATATTGCTATGAGCAATGTCCAAGATTTTACTGCCTATGATTTCTTCTATAATTTTTAACGTTTCAGGTCTAACATTTAATTCTCTAATCCATTTTGAATTTAATCTTGTGAGTGGTCTATGAAGGTTGGGTAGGTTCATTTTTTTCTGCAGATTTCTGTAGTTTTCCTAATGCCATTTACTGACTACAGTATCTTTAGCACATTGTATATACTTGCTTCCTCTGTCAAATATTAATTGACTATAAAGATGTGGGTTCATTTCTGGGCTCTTTATTCTGTTCCATTGATCTATGTGTCTGTTTCTATACCAGTACCATTTTGCCATTTTAATTATGATGTGTCTTGGTATGGGCCTCTTTGGGTCCTTCACTTTGGGACTTTATGCACTTCCTGGACTTATGTGTCTTTTTCCTTGACCAGGTTAAGGAAGTTTTCACTCATTATTTCTTAAATCGGCTCTTAATCCCTTGCTCCCTCTCTTCTCCTTCTGGTGTTCCCATGATATGGATATTGTTATGCTTCATGTTGTCCCAGAGGTTTCTTAAGCACTCTTCATTTTTTTAAAATTAATTTTTTCTTTTTGCTGCTCTGGTTGGGTGTTTTTTTCTACCTTGTCTTCCATATCTCCCTGGTTTGATCCTAGGCTTCACTGAACTGCTTCAGCTAAAGTCTCAGAGCTCCCAGAGTTCTGCCTTTGCCTGCAGGTTCTCGGCTAGGTTTAATCACTGAAATGGCCTCTAGGTGTAATCCTCATCAACCTGGCTTAAGCTCCGCAGGGTGAGGCAAGAGGAATTCTTGGCAATGGGGCTATTGCTTCCCCCCAGGCTGATGCCTTGTGGAGGAGATTGCTCTGTTTGAGAAAGATGGCTTCTGAAGTATGGGGAATGACTCAGCACAAGGATCCTGGAGGCTAACCCTTCAGGGGTATCCTCAGAGCCACCAATACCAGACTCTCCTCATGTGTCTCTAGTCCAATCTGACCTCATTCTGCCAGAGCCCGGCATAAGTGGCTGCAAACAAATTTTTGAGTGTTGGCCCTTTAAGAGTCTCTCTGCATCTCTAGCCATCTTTCTCTGGTGGACATAAACACCTCTGTTTTTCACAGCTGGATGTTATTTCAATTCCTGTCCAGCTTCTGCTGCTCTAGTCTGGGGGTCCCAGCTTGGGGTTTAGGCCCCACACTTCTTGGGGGAAACTCCCAGCCACTGAAATATCCCTTCACAACTTCAGCTGCCACCCACAAAAGCACAGCCAACCCTCTCATACCTCTGCACTTCCTACTAGCCTCATTGTGGTGGTATGGTTTCTTCTGTAAGTCCTTGGTTATAAAGCTTCCCTCCAGCGAGTGTTCAATTGGTTATTCAGGGTGATTTTTCTATAATTTATTTGTAATTCCAGTTTGATCCTTGGAGGAGGTTAGTGTAGCTTCCACCTACTCTGCCACCATCTTGCCTCAGGTGTCTCTCTCTGTATTTAACATATAACAACATTTGGTAGATTTCCTTTATGTTCTTGGGTTAATATGATTGCATTGAGAAAATTTAAAAATTGATCACTACCAATTGAAAAGATGAAATAATACTCTTGGGGGACATTAAATAGTGTTTAATGTTCACTAAACAAACCTACATTTGGCCATCTACCTACAAGCCATAAATGACCTAATATGTGACAGAAATATATTGAAGTGGACATCTATTAAATATAGGTGGGTTTTGAAATAAGAATCAGAAGTCCTTCTTTCTGAGATACTACACCCGTCCTCACCTCTCCTAAGTACCATTTCTATAGTGATAACTCTCACATTTGTATCTCTAACCCAAATCTCTCTTATGAGCTCCAGATCCATATTTCTAAATGCCAACCAGACTTGTTTACATAGAAACACCACAGATATTTCAAATTACACAAGGTCACACTGCAGCAGACCTTTATGTATGTAGATATGTGCTCATACATTCCATACACTCAAAATGTACTTTCAAACAACATTGGCTCTTTTTCTCTGGCTTTATTTTATTTCCAAGACCGAACACAAGCATCTCCTCTTCTGGGAACATGACCTTCCCAGACAAAATTAATGACTATTTTCTCCATATTCTCATTGTACTTTATGTACCTGTAATACTATATTTACTTTTGAAAGTCATTAGTGAATTTGCATAACTACTAATGAATTAAGTATTTTTCTCCTAAGCTATATGTTTAAACTTCTACGGCAAATAACCTATTTTGTTGTTGCTGTTACATTATGTTTCTGAGTAGATTACTTTAAAGACACTCATCCCAACACTAGCACAATAGCCTGCACACAAATGTCACTGGGAAGTCCATCAATGCCTGGTGTGTCATTCTAATGATTTTTGTGATGGGAACAATTGCTGAAATGGCACATCATGTCATCCATGTTGAGTTTCAACCTGTGCACATTAAAAACATCCCGAATATTAGTTAAGATGAATATTTATTGCCATGGACAGATGGAATCATTAAATGAAAAAGAGCAGATTACAAAACAACCTGTGCAAAATATTCTCATTATATTACTAGTGACTGCATTAGATGAGTATGTATATGAGGTCTATCTATAAAGTATCCAGCCATGTGATATGAAAAATAGAGACATTTAATGAAGAAGATAAAGACACAAGAAACATTGTACATAGGACAATGATGCCCCTGTCCCCTTCAAAGTAGGCACCTTGGGACCTCACACAGTTCTCCCAATCACCATCAGCTGTCCCAATGCATTTTCCTGAATCTCATTGACAGTGTGAAATCTCTTCCCTTTCAAAGGTGATTTTAGTTTTTGGAAAAACCAGAAGTCATAAGAGGCCAAATATTGGCTGTAAGAGGTCTGAGTCATCTGGATGATTTCATGTTTTGCCAAAACCCTCTGTACGACACATCATGCAGGAGCAGGAGCATTATTGTGATGAAGCTGCCAATCACCAGTTGCTCATCGCTGCAGCCTTCTGAATCATCAGAATAGTTTCCATGGAGGAATGTTCAGGCTTCAGGCAAAATTTGATGCAGGTTCATTGCTCTACTTGCTCAGTCATTTTGAATGTGACAGCCACACAGTACACATGCTCACTCAATGCGTCTACCACCCCCATTGACTAGTACAGTGAAGTTGTCATTGTTCATGGACATGAATTCCAGTCCACTTTTCTTGGCTGCCAGGGTACAGGGATGTTACATAAATCATTGTCATTATATGAACAGTGTCTGGATGTTTTCTGTACAGACCTCATATGTAAAGAAAAAAGTTTGAAAAGATATACACTGAATTGTTATTATTAGTAATGTCTGGCTGGCAGAAATGAAGCTGTTTTGTTTTCTTATATTTTACTTTTCTGTATGTCCAACTTTCCACAATGCAGATAAAATTCATCTTGTAAAACAGTAATAATCATGGACATGTACAACAGTGCAGTCATTGCAATAAAATGCAACAGAGATTGTATATATATATTTACATAAATATATATATAATTCTATTAGAGGATATCTATATCTATATCTATATCTATATATATGAGGAGACATATATATATATATATATATATATATATATATATATATCCTCTAATAGAATTGGTAGGGATATAGAGGAAGAGAACTAATATCAAGGGATGCCTATACGTATCAGGCAGTTTGCTAAATGCTGGAGACAGAATGATTTTGTAACAAAGGTTTAGAGAAGTGAAGGAACACATCAATGGTTATTTATTAAGCAAGTTATAGAGCTAGAATTCAGAACCAGGTTTTTCTGATTCTAAGATAATATTCATTACATTTCATCCTGGTGTCCCATATTCAGTATCAGCTGTCTACAAAACATTTAAGTAATCAAAGTTTCTGCTGCCCTACCCACATTATTCCATGCTATGAATTGCCAGGATTACTGTCATGGGGCCTCTTTCAGGATATTCTTCATCCATCAACCTAATCCTTATTACATCCCCTAATGTTCTGGCCAACTAATCTGATAAAATAATCCATTACACGGAGTTAACGTATTAGTCATTGCACTGGATTTCCCAGTGCCATTTGTGTGCAGGCTCTTGTGCTAGGTGTTGGGCTGACAGTTCACATTCCAATGGGTAGGGGATTAGATACTCACATAATTACCTGCATTACAATCTGGTAAATGCTTTAATAAAGATAACAAAACATTCACTGTGGAAGCATGAAGAAATTAAGTGCTTATTCTGTCTGATGTATCACTGTGAATTTAAAAGAAAAAAATGGTGGTGAGGAGGGATATAAGGACCATTGTCTCTGCAAAAAAACACATAACAGTTAAAAGAGCCTTCCTTCTTGACTTTCGTGGAAACTCCTATAACTACACTGTCCTTTTCACTGATGGCACACTCCACTGGAGGTGTCTCTGGGTTTTATATCAGGCCAGAAGTGGTAAATACTTTTAGGCAGCCCTTTGAGCAGATCTTAAAATGACATCCTTTAAAACAAACACCTGTGGCCTATATAGCTAGCTTTTCTTTCACATTAGTACTTGCTGTTCTCAGATTTGCATCTTGCAATGGCTCACACAGTGACTTCTTTAATGTAGCTGGGTTACCTAAAACTTGCAGAGATTAGGAAGCTGTGAGTAAAACATCTGGGAAGACTATATGAATTGTTTTCTAAAAATCACTCTAAATTAGAAACTAATGGAAAAATTTTGACAACTTGTTCAACACTGAGTACAGCCAGATAAAAATCAACATTTGGAGAATTATATTTTGTTTATCATTAATGGTGAATTAATGAGGGTAGATTTAACAGATGAAATTCTTCCAAAGGAATCATCTCAATTTATTTCAGCGAACATCCTTAATTAGTAAATTCTTTCTTCCCCATTAAAAAAAATTGAAATTGTTCCAAAGAGAAAAAGAGAATAACAGAAACTTTTGAGTCAACAATACACTTGGGGAGGAATATGTACATATGTAGTTAAAGATAGATAAATGGAACTTTTTTATGCGTAGTTATAAGTAACTAAGATTTTTCAGGCAACAGTGATATATAATTTGTATATAGAGATGTGTTCCCTTGTGTATTTTAAGTGAACTATATTTATGTGTTTCCTAGAGTGCTGGCATAGTTACTTTTTCAATTATTGCACACTCACAGGTTACACAATTCACTGTACTTCTGTGGATCATTTTATCTTTAAACCAGAAAATATTTGAAAATACTTAAAATTCTACATAATAGAAATACATACTTACTTATACTACTTAGTTTTTTTTTAAACGCAAGCCGTGTGATTTGCCATCAAAAAGTTATACCCTAAATTATGAGAAAGTTAAGAGTAAGTCTGTGATGAAGGACCGAACCAGAGAACAAATTAGAGACATTCGTTGTATTTTGTCTTTAAAACGCCACTTCATGTAGAAAGTGTCATTTCCTCTGAAATTGTTCTTCTGATTCCCAAAACAATTACAAAATACCATAAAAATGCCCTATAACCTAGAAGACAGACAATGAATATCCCTTCATTGAAATATTCTTGGGTGAAAAAAGATTTTAGAAAATATGCATTTTAAATAGAAAGATGAATTGCCTACAAAAAGAACTTTTAAAACTAATTTATGAAACAAACATAATATTTAAAAGAAATCTTCAAATGTAAGTATTTTCAGGTGAAAATATTTAATTTCAGAGCCATTATAATTTATACATTTTCCTTTATCTTCTGGTATCGTAAGTGGGGAAGTTTATAAATAGGTAAGAACCATGGCCTGACCTGGTAATGAATTAAGGAAAATTTTAAGAAAAAACAAAGAAGAGAAAACACAACAGGATTCCATACTATTTAAGAGTAAATTTTTATTTATTTATTTATTTATTTATTATTTATTTATGTATTTATGTACTTATTTCTATAGCCTTTATCTTTATGTCTCCAGAGGCAAATACGTTCATTCAGTAAATATTTACCGACTGACAACAATTTGCTAGGCATTAATGGAGAAATTAGAGAATATAAAGATGACAGTTATAGTTTCTGCTCTCAAGACGTTTACATCTGAGTTGGAGACACATACATGCACACAAATAAATTTTACTGTTAATAAAGCAACTATATAAACCTGTTAAAACAATCTCTGTAATAAAAGCTCTTTTTTTTCTGTATTTTTTTAACTAATTTTTAGTACAGCTCATTATATTACTTGGTTCAAATTTGCAACTGAACAGCATGTAGTACACGCACACCAAGGCAGCATCTGAGTGCGAAACATTTAAGGAAAAACAGATACAACACAACACTAACCCAAGGTCAGCACATCCTGGCCAGTTTTGAGGAAGGGCCAATCTCCCTTCCCACTTCCAATATTCTCACACAGGAAGAAGTACAACCTGTTTTCTTAACAATCCAACATTTGTATTTGAGCCCCAAAGTACTTTTCTTCAACCTAATCCTATTTACTTTTAACTCTAGCCCATCTTCTTGAAACAAACTTTTTGTGTCCTTGATAATCATTTATTATTACATGAGGGTTAAAACCTCACTGCTTTTTCACAATATATTTATTTACTTTAGGAAAGAATATTTGAAATTCATAAAATAATAGTAATTTAGACTTTACAAATTAAGAATCTTTCAAAAGGAGTAGGGACTGGGGTCACTTTTCTTCTTTAAGTTTTGTTTCTTGTGATTTAACTATAAAGCAAAGTTGGGAAATTTTAAATATGCTCAAATATAATATTTCGTATTAAAAACAGCAATAGTGAAATTACCCAGTCTTTATCCTGGATCAGTATACATTCCTCCCAGCCTGCTGTACATGCTACATTTTCATACTTACAATCCCTGCTTTGAAAGGTGGCACTGAAGCTCTGTGCAAGTTCCTTAAGCAACAAATATTCAAATATATCCACACATCTTGATGGTTCTAAGGCAAGAAGTGAAAAAATACACCATCATTTATCTACTTAACAGCAGGTCATACAAACTTAATAAGTGTTGAAAGAAAAAAAGACTGATTAAGTTTGCACTTAATCTGAACATTGAATCAGCAGAACCCTTGCATTCCTAAAGTGTTCTGACCAATTGAGATTTTGGTACAAAAACTAAGATTCTATGACAACTTCATTTTTTAAAGAGAATAAACTTTTTAAAAAAGTGCATTTAGCACCAACAACTTACAAACTATAAACACTATGACTACAATTTGCAAATGGAATGTTTCTAAAAGTTGATAATCTAGAACTTGGAATGTAGTTTCCAATTGGAACAGTGGCATAAAACTATGGCTAGCCTTCCAGAACAGATGCACAAACCCAGTTTTAAAATGTTCTTAATATAACATCTATCTTCAATGAAAAATAACTAAAAACAATATTACTGTAATAGCAATAACAAAGAAAAAGGTACATAATTGTAAAACCATGACTACATGGCATTAGAGAGAATATATAAATGATTCAAACAAAAGACATAACTAAGAATTAGCCAAAAATCTTGGTATGAAAATTCAAAAAGATGGTATTGTAGAAAAGTATTAAAGCTAAGTTTTTTGATTGCCTGAAGGACAACACTCTCCTCCTCTCCCCCACCCCTCTCTGTTTAATACGCAAAGTGCAACTAAGTTGGACAATTCCACTAGGAGGCTAAAGCCACACTGAGTTGTATGCACAAACACAGCGTGAAGAGGGAAAATGAGAGAGGACTAGAAGGAAAATTTGGGCACTTGGAGAAGACAGTGGCCACCTTTAGCTCCAGAGTCCTGCGTAGTTCCCGTGGAGGCCTGAAGGGAGAGGCCCCCCAGCCACAAAGAGCTTCATCTCCGGCCAGTTGTAGCAGTGGGTGTAGATCGCGTTGGGGAACTCTTCCACGCCACCGAAGTAGTTCACCCACAGGTCATCGTGGTTCAGCCAGCCTCTGCCGCAGGTGAGCTTGAGCTTCCTCCCTGTGGGTTCCAGGAAGGAGTCCTGGCTGGCCGAGGCCATCTCCTCCAGGAACTTCTGGGCACGGACGTCATAGAAGAGCAGGGAGCCTTGGCCGGTGCCCACTGTGATGATATGCTGATAGAAGCTCAGCGAGCGCACGCCAGTGCCGCCATCTCGGGAGCACAGTGGACGAATGTTCTGTTGACCTTGGCGCAGATCCAGAAAGGAGACGTGGGACTGGGAGCCCACTGCGTACAGGGACAACTCCTCACAGTAGGTCAGGCACACGTTCTCTCGGCAGTAGGGCAGCCTGATGGACAGGAGCCTGGTCAGGGTGTTCCGCGCTTTCCACAGATGAAAGTAGCCATCTAGGGACACTGCTCCCAGCTCCTGGTTCTTGTCATTGAAGGCCAGGGCCCGCACCTTTCTGTTACTGGGGTTGGTGCTGGACCTGGGGACGGTCTCCACGTCGATCGGATAGATGTGGGCGTACAGCGGGAGCCCCGCCTCATTGTGCCAGGCGATGCTGCCATTGAACATGTCGGGATCCATTCTCCACAGAGCCAACGTGCCGTCGCGGGACCCGCTCACAGCCACTGTGTCACTCATCCAGGCGATGGCGAAGATCCAGTCCCTGTGGCCGTTGCGGTCGCCCAGGCACACGGGGTCCAGGGTGGGCAGCTGGTAGACAGCCAGGCTGTTGGGGTTCTCGCCCCCGGTGGCCAGCAACGTCTTGGAGGGATTCAGCTCGATGGCGTGGATGCCGCAGCTTGGCTGGGCCCGGGCCAACTCGGGTCCCTGGTCCCTCAGGAGCGGGATGCGCGTGATCTGGCCCGACAGCACGTCCACCAGGAAGAGCGTGTTGCACTTGGTGCCGCACACCACCTGCCTGGCGTTCAGCCATTGCGACGCGAACACCTTGTTGAGGGTGCCCAGGGTCAGCTCGCGCTCTCGCAGGAGCCCTGGCAGCTTCTGCACGGCGTAGCTGCGTAGCTCGCCCTCGAAGCCCGGGAGCTCCGCGCGGCCCGGCGCGCCCCCCTCGCGGCCCTTCAGGTAGTGCACCAGCGAGCGCCGCGTCACCAGCCGCCTCTGCCTCTTGGGCTGTAGCGGGCCCTCGGAAGATGAGCTCGCGTCGACCCCCTCGATGGCGGGCGCTTTCCGCTTCCTGCTACCTGTTTGCTGCATGGCCATGGTGGGCGGTGGGCGAGCGGTGGCGGTGAAGGCGCGGCGGCGGTGGCGGTGGCTGTGTGTGGCACCCTTGTTGGCTGTGGCGGCAGCGGAGACGGTGGCGCCTCTTAGCCACCGGGAGCGCGGGCTCTCAACGGCCAAGAGTTGGGGGCGATCGAGAGAGCGGAGTCTGCAGCGAAGGAGGTGAGTGCGGCCGGAGCTGGAAGATCGCGGATCCGAAGGAGCGGAGCGCGGGAAGTGCGTCCGGCAGCAAGGCAGGAGCGCAGCAGAGTGAGATGAGGCGACGCGGGGTTCGAGTGGGCGGGAGCGCAGGCAGCGGAGGGCGGGCGCAAAGAATGGGCAGGCACTGTGGGAGGGAGCGCAAGCCAGGCGCAAAGGCTGGCGGGGTGGGGGGGAGGCGGGGTGTGGAATTTGCCGGCGGGCAGGGGGGTGTTGTACTAAGAGCCTTTGAGCCTTGAACCCAAGGTTTCCTTGTGAGCCTGTCCTGGACCTCCACTAAGAGATGGGATATTTCTTTACTCTCAGGATAGCAGCCAACCAGCCTTCTTAAAATCCCCACTTAAAATTTGAAACCTAAAATACAGTCAAGCAGGAGGCTAAAAGGAGCCCGGGCAATTGTGCGAAGAAATAAATGTGCACTTGGTGCAATCCTAGGAGACACTTGGCTAAGATTAGACCTTGAAGGTAGTGAAGGATGGGGGTTAGCAGCTGCAGGGAGACCCTCCCACTTAGAACCCTCAGCAGAACCTCCTTTCTCAGCCTCTGCGGGTATCTTAAGCCAGTTTCAGCCAAACATATTTTTTCACCTCAAACTGAAGTCTCCAAACTCCCTTACTGAAGTGCTTTGACAGATGCACTCCAAGTGAGGATCTCCAGACTCCACTTTGGCCTGGGTGTTGTCTGGGACCCCTTTGGCCAGGCACAACCTTGAGAACCTGTCAGGCTATGTTGAAGGGGAGTAGTTCCTTGGAGGCGCTGGCTTCCCTTGTAACTCAAAGCTCTAAAGAGGTGGAGAGGAGGAGTTTGAGGGTCATCTTCCTTGCTACTCTTAGGTTCTGTCCCTGCTCTAGGTCTTAGAGGCTTTGGTACCTTGCCACGTTTCCCTCAGACCTTGGGATGAGGTCCTGAGGCTGGGCAAGATTTTCACAAGCAGAGATGAGGATAAAGAAATTTCCAGAAAGAAAGGCAACCACAGGGACATGATCATGAGGATGTAAGGGCATTGGCTTACTGTCAGGTGTTCGATGTTTCATACCTTGCTCTTCTACTTCAGGGCTGCCAATCTAATGGCAGGTTCCTACCTAGGCATTCTGAGTTACACAGTGAAAAGGTCTCGTGTGCTAGTGGTTGATAATCTCCTCTGCTCACCCTCCCTGCCTCCTTCAGAAAATGTACATGCTGTATGGTGGGTGGGTGTGTGGGAAGATGCATTTACTTTTCTGATCAATCAGGGGAGCCCATGGGAGCTGCTTTGTTGCTGCCTCCTCCTCCTTCCTCTCCCCTGCCCTGTTTGCTGATTTCTCCCCCTTCCCCTACTTTCTTTGCAATGTCACTTCAAGTGCACAAATTCCAAGTACAAACAGTGGGTTATTCCCACCGCCCCAGTCTATGTGCTGCATTCCATTTCTCCCAATACTCTCTTGCACCCCAGTTTGGATTCCTCTACATCTTATTTATCCCATACAAACAGAGAGGTTGCATATGCTGCCAGTGGTGAACATGAAATTAAGGAAGGCTTCATGGACCTTGCATTCTGTTTGCACAGGTAGGGGTGTGTGGGGTCGTGCTAGACATGGCCTCTACAACACCTTATAAGGGAAGGCTGGCCAGAGGGCCCCCAACCAGAAGGAATGTGTTTTGCTTTGAAAATGGATTGTAATTCCATCCTTATCTCTTTTTGGGAGTGGCATCTTGTACTGTGTGACCCCCTCTGGACCTTCTCTCTTTGCACGTACATACTGAGGTAATGTAGTTTAGAGTCACGTGCAAGACACATGCCCCCTTTGTCTGGGACCCCTTAAAACAGGTCTCAGACTCAGGGAAGAGTGGTCCTGCTTTGCCACTGTGCTGCCATCGCTTATGCTCCCTGTAATGTGGGTAATAAAAGCTATGTCTGCTCCATCCAGTCCTCCTTGTGTTTTTTCGGCTTATCCAAATGAGCAGTGGAGATCCCTGGACTCGATCTCCTGCATTACAATTGGCATAGTCAGCAGGATTCAGATACCCCAAAAACTTCCCAAGTTAAGTCAACTGTGGGCAACATTATGCCAAGTGGGGGGATGCCGAGAGTAACCCTGGGCTGGCCAGCAAATTCTATGTGGTACGAGGCAGCAAACCTTCCTGATACATTCCTGATGCATTCCTGGGGACCACTATGGGATTGGGGGGAATGCCCTTGAACCTCCTGGTGGCCTCCTATAAGTCTTGCGGTATGTCAGAGAGCAGTGTACCCTAAAGAAAAAGAGAGACCTCCACCATGTTGCAATTGCTGTGGGCTGGTTAATGTTGGCAGCGTTACAGAGGGTAACTGAGAGACAGATAGAGGCAGAGGCACATGCTGTGTGTTTAGAAGATGAACTGAAACTAGACAGGAACATGCATCTCCTAATGGTGGGCAATAAGGATGCCCTAGGGAGACAATTAGAACAGACCAGTGAGCAATTACAGAACCTAGCATGTCGCTTTGCCAGGGCACAGGAACGGTGACCAACACCCATCCCTATACAGGCTATCATGGCACAGTCTGACTAGAATCCTCGCAAGTGGGAACCTACAGGTGAAAGTGACTCTGACGAAGAGATCAGAATAGATGAGGGCAGGGGCCAGTGAGGTAGAAGAAGGGAAACTTATGGCTTGTCCAATTATGGCTCAGAAGATTAAGACCCAACAGCCATGGGCACCACAGGGCACTCCAGTGCCACCTCCCCAGCAAACCTTGAACACTGTGGGGGACCCCTACATCCCTCCTGAGCTAGAAGAGCTGGCTGCTAAGTTCAGACAGAAAGGGTCTGAATCCATCACAGGGTGGCTGTTGCAGCTGTGGGATATAGAGGGCCTCATGGCATTTTGCTTATGGGGGATAGATTAAAACATAGTTCTTCTGTCACCACCCATCTGTCTATGAGACAAAGAATTCACTGGGCTGGAGCCCAAACCGGTCACACAACTACCCTCCTTATGTGGCTAATGGCTGGCTGTAGGGTGGTGTGGCTTAATGACGGGGATCTACCCTCCTCTAATCCATGCTGGACCAGTTTACTAGAACTCTAGCAGTTCATCCTGGAGTTAGGCATGCAACATGCCATCTATAACCCACAGTTCAATGGGCCAGATATGGAATGATTTGCCAAAAGAATGAAGGACCAGGTTGTGTAAACAGCACCCCTGGCTTATTTCGGCACCCTGATACCTATTTTGTCCACCAAGGTGGGTGATTTTGTACAGGATGTGGCACAGACAGTTGCCGACCTAGGACAAGTAGAGCTACTGAGACAAAAAAAGGAATAAGACAAGTAGAAAAGAAGGACAAGGAAGGAAAAAAAGGAGAGAATCTAAATGTGAAATGCAAGCAGAAAGGTACAGCAAAACTAACCCATAAACAACTATGGAATGATCTCATAATGACTGGGATAGATTAAGATAAGAGACAAGAAGCCTAACCACATTCTTGTAAGTGTGTGGCAGCAACTGAAACCTGAGCAACAGTTCCAGGCCATAACAACATCTACTGTCCGAACATTGGAATGGACCTGGAGAGGATAATCCATGGGGAGGGGTCTTTACATACAGGGATGGCTGAGGGAATCACTTATGGGGACCTAGTAGGGAGTGGAGGCCATATGTAGAACTTGCTATTTATTGGTCCCCAAAGAATGTACAAAGAGTGTTGACTTTAGTTGATACTGGTGCAGAATGTTCTCTTATTTATGGAAACCCAGAGAGATTTATAGGACCCATAACTGCCACTGATGGCTACGGAGGACAGTCCATCTGGTGTGGGCTGTGACAGTGACTCTTGGAATAGGGCATTTACCACCACAACCCTACAAGGTGGATGTCTCCCCTATCCCTGGGTATATCCTAGGAATGGACCTCCTAGCTGGCGTGTGCCTACAAACCACCATGGGGAAGTTTCACCTCCAAATACGGGTTCTGAAGGCCATTTTGAGGGGGCATGCCAGACACCCCCATGTCCCTTCCCACTCCCTGTAGAATAGTAGCCACCAAACAATACTGCCTTCCAGGTGGCCATAAGAAGATTGGGGAGACCACAGAAGAATAAGCTAAGGTGAACATCATGAGACCGGCCCCCTACAACTCAGTTGTGTGGCCCGTCCAAAAGCAGGGTGGAACTTGGTGCATGATTGTAGATTATAGAGAACTAAATAAGGCGATTCCCCCTCTCTTTGCAGTCGTGACTAACATAGCTAGCCTCCTAGACCAGCTCAGCCATGAGCTGGGCACACACCATTATGTATTAGATTTGGCCAATGCCTTTTTCTGCATTGGTGTTGATCCTGAAAGCCAGGGCCAGTTTGCCTTCACCTGGGAAGACCGCCAGTGGACATTTACTGTTCTGCTTCGGGGTTACCTGCACAGCCCTACTGTTCACCACGGCCTTGGGGCTGAAGACTTAGCTGCATAGACTGTACCACCCCCTATGAGAATGTACCATTACATTGATGATATCACACAGACCTCTGATTCTCTTACAGAGTTAGAGTGTGCCACTCCTCAGCTGTTGGCTCAGCTCAGGGTTGAGGATGGGCAGTCAATTCCAAAAAAATCCAGGGATCTGGATTGTCTGTCAGATTCTTGGGTGTTGTTTGGTCAGGTAAGACAAAGGTGATGCCTGCCAACATGATACATGAGATTCGGGTTCTCCCCATCCCACAGAAGCTGAAGCAATTACAAGAAATTTTAGGGTTGTTGGGGGTACTGGTGGATTTTCAAACCACACTTAGCTCAGCCAGTGCACCCTATTTATTGCCTCACCCACAAAGGAGCCACCTAGGATTGGGGACAAGAGCATGACCAGGCCTTTAAGGCTGCTAAGCAAGCAGTGAAGACCGTACAAGCACTGGGGGTCATAGATCAATCTCAGGCATGTGATTTAGATGTCCATGTCTCCCCTGAGAGCTATGCCTCAATCCTCTGGCCAGGAAAGGGTGCGCCAAGGTGCCAATTAGTTTCTGGTCCCAGCATCTGGAAGGGGCAGAGGCTTCATACAGCCCAATAGAACAACAAGTGAACACTGTTTACCAAGCTCTTCGGGGTACTGAAGCAGTTACTGGACCGGCTGAGGTTTTAGTACACACCACCTATCCCATCGCTGGATGGGTACAGGACATGGTAAACCGACCCAAGAGCTCAGTACCACGGACGACCACCCTGACTGAGTGGAGTGCATGTCTCCAACAGAGAAGCAAACTAGCAATGAGCCCTCTGAGCCTAGAATTACAGCAGCTCCTGGGCCCAGTTTCTTACCAAGACATGGGCGCAGAGTTCCCTGCTGCTCTTCCTATGCCTGGGCCTACTGTTACAGAGGGATGAGCACCTGTGCCTGAGGATGCCCAGCACACTGGTGGCTCCTGCCCTGGCCAGCCACCCTCTGGAGGGCGGAGGCCTACCAGCCCAGCATGGACAGCATATGGATGGAAGATGGCTCAGGACAAAGTAGTCAATGGGCTGAGTTGGGAGCTGTGTGGATAGTCGTAACCTGGGAACCTGGTCTGGTGACCATCTGCACAGACAGCTGGGCAGTGTACAGGGGACTGACCCTGTGGCTGCCCCGTTGGTGGCAAGATGATTGGTAAGTGGCTCAAAAACCCCTGTGGGGGCAGGACCTATGGAAGGACATGTATGAATGTAGTCTGGAAAAAGTATAACTCTTTACCACGTTAATGGACACCAACCTCTCCTCAGCCCTGGCAACACTGAGGCTGACGACCTGGCACACATCTGCTGGTTGGAAGAGGCTCCAGCAGAAGACATGGCTGAGTGGCTCCACAGAAAGATGCGGCATGCGGGACAGAAGACTTTATGGGAAGTGGTAAGAGCATGGGGTCTACCTCTTCCTTACTCCGATGCAGTCATGGCCGGTCAGCAATGCACCATCTGTACAGAGAAGCACCCTCACCGGCTGCCCCAAGATAAGGGTGGCCTGCGACAATGGGACATCCCACTGACCTGCTGGCAAGTTGACTACATCAGCCCCCTGCCACTATCTGGAAGCTCACGCTATGCCTTGGCGTGTGTGGACACGACTACTGACTTGCTGCAAGCAGACCCGTGCCAGCGGGCCACACAGCGAGCCACCATCTGAGGACTAAAGCAGCTCTGTGCTGCCTATGGGAGCCTGGATGGTATCAAAAGCGACCAAGGCACCCATTTCATGGGACATCAAGTACAAGAATGGGCAGATGCCTTCAATATAGAGTGGAGATTCCATCTGCCATACAACCCCTCTGGAGCCGGCCTCACTGAAAGGTACAACGGCCTCTTGAAAGGCTCTGTTAGATGCCCCACCTAACTATGGGTGTCTGACTGCCTGTGTACATTGAACAAACAGCCTAGGGTAGGACAAACATCTCCTGTCACCCTCCTCACTAAACCTTGGGCAGCACCTATCTGCCTGCAGTTAAGTACACAGGAGCCTCTGCTATGCCCTGGCCTGGGACAACAAAATAACATACTCTTGCATGCCCCAAAACATACCCCCAAGGAAATGCACCCTCACCTGGCCCTGGCAGGCACAAGTAGAGTCCTTCTGGTGTTCCCTGGTGGTTCCTTGAGGGGAAGGGACTTGTCATGGGGCTACAGCTGGCACCCATGGTAAAGGCCTCTTGGCCCCTTACCCTTGTTTGTTACAACCCACAGCATAACTCAGTTCCTAAGGGAACTTATATAGCCTCAGTCTCACAGGTACACACACCTGCCTTGGCCCTTGGAGAGCAGGGGGACCTTAGCCTAGGGCCAGATAGGGCATGGTACTAACCAACAGCCAGGACATCCACCGGTCAGTGTAACCATATTAACCAAAGACCGGACTGTGGTGTGTGTATTACCAGACCACCAAGATCTACCTTTATCAGGTCCTATTAAACATCTCTCTTGTCACCCTTAGACTCTACTCTGGAAACTCCTTTCTACAGGGGGCTGGTAGGCTAGCAACCATCAGCAACCATTCAGATTGCTGGGTCTACACTGAATTTCCCACTGCTGCCTCCTCCGGCCTACTGTGGTGGATCCAACCTGCGAACCAGACACCTTGGGACTGGCTGCAAGGCTGAAAAGCTCCTGACACTTCTTTGAGCAGACATGTTTAGAGGTATTTTCCCTTGTGAGAGGACAGGCCACCCACACCAAGGCATGGCTTTCATATGCAGTTTGGGATGGTGTGGAGTGGCTGTCAGAATTATAGGTAGAGGTGCAACAACCCATGCCCATATGTATTGAACGCAGAAATGGTGCTGTAAATGAGATTATTCAGCTCATGGGGTGGATGCCAGCAACTCTATGCAAAAGGATAGGGCACTGGCCCAACCCATCCAATGGAGAGCCCTGTGGGCCTGTGGTCAATATGGTTGGCCTCATCTCCCATTTAATTGGACTGGGCATTGCATCTGGGTAGAACCATACATCCCAGAGTGAGTGTTAAATACTCTTCCAAGTGTCCCTCGAAATTGGGACTCATATGGGGGATGCTATTTCTAACCCCAGCCATTTTTGTGCCCCCTGCAGGTACTGTTCTAACCCATGAAGCTGTTAAGACCCTAGCAAATCACACTGAAATAGCCCTCAACCACACCAGACATGCTACAGCCCTGGCTTCTGATGAGGTAACTGAAATGAAGAAAGTTGTGCTGCAGAATAGAATGGCATTAGACTTACTCACTGCCACTCAGGGGGGTTACCTGTGCCATTTTGCACACCAAGTCTTGTGTATCCATCCCTTATAATTCTCATAGTGTGTTTGAAGCCTCAACTACCCTAGAAGCTGAAATTAATCATATGTTGTCCCTAACCTCTGACCCCTTTACAACTTGGTGGAATTCTCTAGGTTCTTGGTGGCATTCCCTTCTCCTAGGTCTCTTTGGGTTTTGTCTTGCATTGTTGGTCTGGGGGTATAGCCTTTACTATATCTGTGGCATATAGATGCAATGTGCCAACGTGCTCACCACACAGGTCCATTATCAGAAGAATGTAATGTGAAGAATGTGAGGTGGAGGAACAATGTTGGGGTGGAGTGTGGGGTCATGCTGGACACAGCTCCACCAAGCATAGGGGAAGGCTGCCCAGAGGGCCCCTGGCCAGAAGGAATGTGTACTGCTTTGGAAACATTGTAATTCCTTCTTTATCTCCTTTTAGGAGTGGCTTCTTGTCCTGTGTGACCCCCTTTTGATCTTCTTTTGTTGCACGTACACATTGAAGTAATGCAGTTAAGAGTCATGTGCAAGACACATGCCCCCTTTGTCTGGGATCCCTTAAAACAAATCTCAGACTCAAGGAGGAGTGGTCCTGCTTTGCCCATCTGCCACTGTTGGTGCTCCCTGTAATGTGAGTAATGAAGGCTATGTCTGCTCCACTCAGTCCTCCTTGTGGTTTGTTTGGCTTATCTGAACAAGCAGTTCAGATCCCTGGGATGAACCTCCTGTGTTACAATCAGAAAGAGGTAAACACATATGAAAAAGCATGGAAAATATAGAGAAGTAGTTCATAGACTTTACTGTGCATTAAAATCAGAGGGGCAGCCCAATAAATATGTATATAACTAGACCCTATTTGTAAAGATTTGATGTAAATGGTCTATGGACCACTCTGTGAGATACACTGGTCTAAGCTCTTCTCCCCCAGGTAAGGGCAGGGTGTGTTGAGGAGATTAACATCTTCACTGTACTTCATGGTTACCCTGAAAATGGACCCCTATCCAGGTCAATATTGTGAAGGCCTTAACAATTAAAGAGGCTATGATTAGCTTGACGCCAAAGCAGAGTGTGGCCTAAGGAGAGAAAATTGTACCTATTAAGTACATAGAACTGATTCTATTTTACCATATAACCTTATGCCTTTACTATGCTGTATTATTATACTAACAAGCATTATTGCAGCAATTTTAGAAATGTCATCTTGTTGAATTTACTTTTATAATGGTGGTTGCTCCATTTTGTACATGAGGAAAATGAGGTGTAGAGAGGCCATGATATTTTGTAAAGTCATTAGTAAGCGATAGATGCAGGACTTGAACCCTAGTAGTGTGAATCCATATTCCATGTTCTCACCCAGTTCTCTGAGACAGGGGATATGCCAAGAGTTGAGTGAAAAGTTCTGCTAGTGCGAGAGATTTAAACGTCATTTATCTGTACCACCAAAAATGTTGATATATATAGTTGTGGACATGTGTGGAATGTGGGTTCCATGGGTGAAGATACTGAGAGCAATTATGAGAGATTCTGGGATTCAGACTATGATTAGTGGCAAGGCTTGCTGAAAGGAGAAGCTCTATAGCTATTCTGGACTGTCTGCAGCAGACAGACAGAATAGCAAGAACCACTCTAGGGATCCTGATGTCATTCTATAGTAGTATCTATAGCAAAGAAGAACTAAGGACTGCATGTATCTCCCTTTTCATGGGACCAAGTAAGCATCAAAATCTAATACTATCCCATAGAAAGGGGAGGAACCCCTGAAATTATTGATATTGAACTTTCTACCAGCTACATGTGTGCAATTGGGACACAAATGCAATCTGGTTTAGAAAAACAAAGACTTGTGCTCTATCTTCTTCTCAGGTTTCATGAGAAGATAGTACCCATACCCAGAGCTCAGTGGAACAAAGAGAAGGCTTTGTATGCTCTGTTGGTGGTAGAATCACACATAATAGAGTTTCAGTCTCTTACATACTTAATATCATCCCCCAAGTCATAATGCAATACCCTTATGTCTGCATTGCATATTATGTAGTAGAGGATGTGTATTATAACTGTCCAAAACATCGTGGAGTTATAGGAAGGGAAACTTCGAGTTCTGGCAAAGAGAGAACAACCCTATTCCTTCCTCAGGTCCTCACTCTTAGAACTAAAAGCCTCTTGGACATAGCACAATGAACAAGTAAAATGAAGTTTCTGAAAGGTGGAAAGAAGTGAGAAAGACTATGGATCTCAGAATTGGAGGAAAGACAGGGTGGTGAGTTCTCTGGGTTTCCTTACTCTGTCGTGTATAAATATATCTCAGACAGGGAGTTGCAGAAGCTCCAACCCAGAACCTTCTCCAGACACTGATAATAAAACATCCAAGTCTGTGTTCCCTAGGAAAAGAATCTGGAAAAGGGAGAACTAACAACATAAAATCTTTTAGGAAATACCTTCTTTGAGCCAAACACTAACAGAGAAACCATCCCACCTCTCCCCACCCCCACTATTTCAGTGCAGCCAAATGGGGAGCTGAACTTCCATTCTCAGTATGGCAGAAGTAGATATTATACCCTGATGCCCATGCAGGGGCAATGTTATTGTGATTCCAGGTTGAGCTGAGCCTCCCTCCATACCTGGCAATAAGAATAATGTTAGAGGAGGGGCTAATCACTACTATGCTCCATTCTCTTCTTTAACAGTGTGTCATCAGAGCTCAATGAGGAGCTGAACTTTTGACCTGACTCAGTAGCAATGAGAGTGAGCTAGTCAGCACTCCACTTTCCCTCAACTTGGTATCAGCAAGGAGCTGAACTTCCACACCCTCTCAGCAGCAAAAAGACTGAGCAAGGAGGTGAGAAGCAAGGCTAGTCTTGTTCCTCAAGAAATAGTGACATGAATATGTACACCTACAGATTCAAGAAACGAAGTAAAGCCAAATAGCATAAGTCCAAATAAATGCAAGCCAAGACACATTAAAATTAAACTTCTGAAAACTAAAGTAAAAAAAAATATTAAAAGCAAACAGAAGTGACACATTACCTAAAGGGGAAAACCATACTAAAAGACAGCAGATTTCTTATCTGAAACGATAGAGGTCAGAAGGAGGTGCTGAAAAGAAAACTGAAATTCTATATCCAATAAAAAAATTGATGAATGAAGGGGAAATAAAGATATTCTCAGATGAAGGAAAACTAAGAGAATTTGTTGTTAGAAAACCTAACCTTGAAGAATGGCTAAAGAAAATTCTCTAGGGAGAATAGTAATCACAAAAGAAAAATACTTGCAATTTTAGGAAGGAAAGAATATCAAAATGGATAACAATATGATTATATGTAATGACTACCTTACTTCTTATGAGTTTCTTAAATCATATTTGATGTTTGAAACAAAAATTTTTGCACTATCTGATGTTGTATTCAATGTATGTACAGGGAATACTTAAGACAATGATGTTTAAAATAGGTGAGGTAAAGGGAACTTAAGTAAGGTTTTTATACTTCACTCATGGTGGTAAAACACTGATGACATTATACTATGGTAAATTACATTTGTATATTATAATACTCAGAATTACCACTAAGAAACTTTGCAAACTGATATACTCAAATGCTATAAATAAGTGAAGATGTACTCGTAAAAAAATGGTTCAGATAGCCCACAGGAAGGTGAGGAAGGATAAAGAGAGGAAGACAATAAAGAGGAAACAACAAAAAGCAGGTGGCAAAGTTAAGCCCAAACATATCAATAATTACTGCAAATGGAAATGTTCTAAATACATTAATCAAAAGACAAATATTGGCAGAGTGGATTAAAAAGAAAATATAACCTGGAAATATGTTTTCTATAGGTTATTCCCTTCAAATATGACCTAGGGAGATGGAAAGTAAAAACAATGGAAAAAAGGATGAGAAGGTCTATTAATATTAGAAAAAATGAACTTCAGAGTGAAGAAAATTACTAGAGACAAAGAGAATCATTACATAATACTAGAAGAATCAACCCACAAGGAGGGCAATGCAATCCTAAATATGTAAATGCCGAGCAAGAGAGAGTCCATGATCAAGTCAGATTTATTCCAGGTATACAAGCCTGGTTCAACCTATGAAAATCAAACAATGTAAAACACCATGTCAAAAGTATAAAGAAGAAAAATCATGTGATCCTATCAACTGACATAAATAACGCACTTGAAAAAATCCAACCTCCATTTGTGATAAAAACTCTCAACAAACTCAAAATAGAGGGGAACTTCCTCAACTTGGTAAAGAACATTTACCAAATCCTACAGCAACCATCCTATTTAAAGGTGAGAAACTACATGTTTTACCTCTAAGATCAGAAGCAAGGCAAGGTTTTCTGCTTTCACCACTGTTATCCAATGTAGTATTGGAATTTCTACCCAGTTTAATAAGGCAAGAAAAAGAAATAAAAGGCCTACAGATTGGAAATAAATAAATAAAACTGTCTTTATTTGCAGATGCTATGATTGTCTATGTAGAGAATCCCAAGAAATCTATAAGAAATAATTCCTAGAACTAATAATTGAGTTCAGCAAAGTCATAGGATGCAAGGTTAATGATCAGAAATTAGTTACATTTCTATATACCAACAATGAACATACAGAAACCAAAATTAAAAACACAATGTCATTTAAAATCATACAAAAATGAAATATTTACATATAAACAGGAGAGTACGTATAGGATCAGTAGGGTGAAAATTATGGAATACTAATACATGAAATATATTAGGAGCTAAGTAGTTGTTATGTTCATACATTTGAAGATACAGAATAATAAAGGTGTCAATACTCTTGAAATTGATCTATAGTTTTCATGAAATACTATCTAAATTTCAGCAAGATGTTTTTGTAGACATAGACAAACTTGTTCTAAAACACATATGGAAAGCACAGGTTCTAGAATAGCTAAAACAAACTTGACTAAACAAAGTGGGAAGAATCACTCTACCTATTTTAAGTCTTTTTAAATTGAATTTATTGGGGTGACATTGGTTGATAAAGTTATATAAGCTTAAGGTGTTCAATTCTATAACACATCATCTGTACACTCTGCTCACCACTCCTGGCCATGTCACCCTCCATCACCATTCACTCCCACACACCCTTTCTTGCCTCCGCCCATGCCCATTTCCTTCCAGTAATGATGATACTGTTGTCTGTTTTTGCTTACTTCCTTCACCTTTTTCACAAGGTCCCCTGACACCCCCCACGACAGCTATAACTGTTTCTATTTTGTTTGTTTATTTTGTACACTAGATTCCCACATACGAGCGAAATCATATGGTACTGGTCTTTCTCTGACTGGCTTATTTCACTTAGCATAATGTTCTCCATGTCCATCCATGCTGCTGCAAAAGGTAAAATTTTGTCCTCTTTAATTGCTGAGTAGTATTCCATTGTGTAAATGTAGCACAGCTTTTTTATGCATTCATTGACTGATGGGTACTTGGGCAGCTTCCAAATCTTGGCTATTGTTGATAACACTGCAGTGAACATAGAGATGCATACGTTGCTTTGAATTAGTGTTTTGGGTTTCTTTGAATAAATTCCCAGAAGTAGAATCCCTGGGTAATAAGGCAGTTCCACTTTAAATTTTTTGAGTTAAATCCATACTGCTTTCCACAGTGGCTGCTCTAGTCTGCATTCCCACCAACAGTGTACAAGGGTTGCCTTTTCCCCACATCCTTGCCAACAGGTTGTTTGTTGATTTATTGATGCTAGCCATTCTGACAAGTGTGAAGTGATATCATTGTGGTTTTAATTTGCATTTCTCTGATGGTTAGTGACTTTGAGCATCCTTTCATATGTCTATTGGCCATCTGTATGTCCTCTTTGGGGAAGTCTCTACTCATATCCTTTGCTCATTTTTTAAATTGAATTGTTTTTTCGGTGTTGAGTTGTGTAAGATCTTTATGTATTTTGGATATTAACCCCTTATCATATGTATAATTTGATAATATGTTCTCCCATTCAGTGGGTAGTCTTCTCATTTTGTTGACTATTTTTTGCTGTGTAAAACATGTTAGTTTGCAGTAGTCCCATTTGTTTATTTTTTCTTTTGTTTCCCTTGCCTGAGGAGTTATATCAGAAAAAATATTGGTATGAGAAATGTCTGATATTTTGCTGCCAATATTTTCTTCTAGGATTTTTATAGTTTCACATCTAACATTTAAGTCTTCAGTTTATTTTGAGTTTATTCTTGTGTATTATTTTTAGGCTATTTTTACCCCATTGTATGTTCTGGCCTCCTTTGTCAAATATTAATTGACCACAATGGTGTGGGTTTATTTCTAGGCTCTTTGTTCTGTTCCTTTGACCTATATGTCTCTTTCTATGCCAGTGGGATGCTGTTTTCTTTTTGTGATTTAATCCTTATTGTATTTTCTCATTTACCATTTAGTCCCCTTATACTCCTACCACCATCAATCTCCATGCTGTTTTGATTACTATGGCCTTGTACTATAGATTGATACCAGGTATTGTGATTCCTCCAACTTTGTTACTCTTTCTCAAAATTGCTGTGGCTATTCAAGGTCTTCTGTGGTTTCATATACAATTTTTGAATATTTGTTCTAGTTCTGTGAAATATGCAATTGGTATCTTGATGGAAATTGTGTTGAATCTACTGATTTCTCTAATATAAACATTTTAATTATTTTAATTATTCCTATCCATGAACAGTGTATATGCTTCCACTTATTTGCATCTTCTTCAGTTTCTTTCTTCAGAGTCTTATGATTTCCCAGTATAGGTCTTTTACATCCTTAAATTTATTCCAAGGAATTTTTTGCCTATTCTTTAAATCCTTCGCCAAGGACATTTTTTCAATGCTTTCAGAGAGAGAGAGAGAGAGAGAGAGAGAGATGTGAAAGAGAAACATTGATTGATTACCTTCTCCTACGTGCTTTAACTAGTTATCAAACCCACAACCTGGGAATGTACCCTGACCAGGAATTGAACCAATGACCTTTTGGTCTATGGGATGATGCTCCAACCAACTCAGCCACACCAGCCAGTGCCCAAGGAATTATTCTGATGCAATTGTAGATGGGCTTGTTTTCTTAGTTTCCCTTTCTGATAGCTCATTATTAGTGTATAGAAATGCAACTGATTTCTGTATATTTATTTTGTACCTTGCTACTTTACTAAATTTATTCACTAGTTCTAGTAGCTTTTTGGTGGACTCTTTAGGATGCTACATATATATAGCTATATATACAGGGTGCTATATATATAGCTGAAAATAATGACATTTTTACTCCTCTTTTCTAATTTAGATGCCTTTCATTTCTTCTTGTTTGATAGCTGTGTCTTGGACTTTCAGTGCTATGTTGACTAATAGTGGTGAAAGCAAACATCCCTGTCTTATTCCCAATCTAAAGGGGAATGCTTTTAGTTTTTGCCCATTCAGAATGATGTTGGCTGTGGGTTTATCATATGTGGCATTTCTTATGTTGAGATGTGTTCCCTGTATTCCCACCTCATTGAGAGAATTTTTTTTATCATAAATGGGTGCTGGATTTTATCAAATGGTTTTTCTGCATGTACTTATATGATCATGTGATTTTTATCCTTCATTTTTTTGTGTGGGTATCATGTTTATTGATTTGTGGATATTGTTCCAACCTTGCATCACTGAAATAAATCCAATCTGATCATGATGCATGATCTTTTTAATGTATTGCAGGATCCAGTTTGCTAATATTTAGTCAAGCATTTCAGCATCTACTTTCAGAAGTATATTGGCCTATACTTTTGTTTCTGTGTAGAATCTTTATCTGGTTTTGGATTTAGGATAACGCTGGTCTCATAAAATGAGCTTGTAAGTTTTCCTTATTCTTAAAATTTTTGGAATAGTTTGAGAAGGAGTGGTGTTAGTTCTTTGACGTTTGGTAAAATTCTCCCATGAAGTCATCCAGTCCAGGACTTCTGTTTATTGGGAGTTTTTTGATTACTGCTTCAATTTCACTAGGTGTAATTTATCTATTGAAATTCTCTGATTATTCCTGATTCAATTTTGGAAGATTATATGTTTTTAGAAATTTATCCATTTCATCCAGATTGTCCAATTTGTTGGCATGTATTTGTAATATTTTCTTATAACCTTTGTTATAAGAGTCCATTGTTACCTCTCTTCTTTCATTTGTTTTTATTTATTTGAGTTCTTTTTCTTAACAAGTCTGGTTTAAGGTTTGTCAATGTCATTTATCTTTTCAAAGAACCAATGTTTGATTTCATTGATCTTTTGTATTTTTAAGACTCTATTTTGTTTATTTCTGCTCTGTTCTTTGTTATTTCCTTCTTTCTACTCTGTGTTGTTGTTAGCTTTTCTTTCTAGTTCCTTTGAGTGTAAAGTTTGATTGTTTATTTGAGCTTTTTCTTTTTTCTTGAGGTAGGCTTGTAATGCTATGAATTTCTCTCTCAGGACTCCTTTGCTTGTGTCCCACAGATTTTGGGCTGTTGTGTTCTCATTTTCATTTGTTTCAAGGTATCTTTTGATTTCTTCCTTGCTCTCATCATTGACCCACTCATTGTTTAGTAACAGGTTATTTGGCCTCCATGTCTTGTGTGTCTTTCAGTTCTTTTCTTATGATTGATTTCTAATTTCATACCATTATGGTCAGAGATGCTAGATATGATTTCCATTTTCTTAAATTTATTGAGACTCGTTTTGTGTCCTAACATGGGATCTATCCTAGAAAATGTGCTGTGTGCTTTTGAAAAGTAAGTATATTATGCTGCTTTGGGGTGAAATGCTCTGAAGATATTGATTAAATTCATCTGATTTAGTGAGTCATTTAAGGCTGCTGCTTTCTTGCTGATTTTCTATCTGGAAGATCTATACATTTATCTTAATGGGGTATTAAAGTCCCCTACTATGACTGTATTACTGTCAATCTCTCCCTTTATGTCCATCAACATTTCCTTTATATTTAGGTGTTCTTATGTTGGGTGCACAAATATTCTCAAGGGTTATATCCTCTTGTTGGGTTGTTCTTGTTATCATTATGTACTGTCCTCCTTTTAAAGTCTATTTTGTAAGCCCTGGCTGGGTGGTTCAGTTAGCTATAGCATCATCCCATACACCAAGAGGCTGAGAGTTAGATGTCCAGTTAGGTTACGGGTTCAATCCTCTGTCAGGACACATACAGGAAGCAAGCAATCAAAGCAATTAATTTTTTTCTCTCACATCAATGTGTGTGTGTGTGTGTGTGTGTGTCTCAAATCAATGAACATATCCTCAGGTGTGGATTTAAAAAAGATAAATAGGTAATTATACAACCAAGCAATTATACTGCTGGGCATTTATGCTAGATAAATTGAAATACATTTACAAAGTCCTGTAAATGGCTGTTTATAGCAGCTTTATTTATAAAAGCCAAAATCTAGAAATGGCCCAGATGTCCTTCAACAGATGAACAGTGAAACAAACAGTGATATATCCATACAGTGGACTACTATTAAACAATAAAAAAGAACACACTATTATTACATGCTTCATCATGGATGAATCTTGAGGGATATGTTGAATTAAAAAAAGCCAACATCAAAAGGTTACATAGTGTATGATTAATTTATGTAACATTTTTGGAATGACCAATTTATAGAAATAGATAAAACAGTGATTTCTAAGGGTTAAATAGGGAAGTTGGAGTGGGCAGGAAGGGTCTTTGGCCATAAAAGGGCAACAATGGCATCACTGTAGTGGTGGAAGTGTTCTACATCTTGACTGTACCAATGCCAATATCCTGGTCCTGATATTTTACTATAGTTTTTGTTGTTGCTGTTGGAGGAAGCTGGGTCAAGTGTACCCTCAGTCTCTCTGCATTATTTCTTACCACTGCATGGGAATCTACAATTATATCCAAATTGAAAATTTAAAAAATCATTAAAAAACCATAGAAAACATGCAGACATTGAAAATTTGTTATGATAGAGAATTTCAAAAAGAAAAAAACTATGAGAACCTTTTTGTCAATAGGCCTGACATTAACACATTGAACTTCTTGCCTCTTGAATTGACAGGTGCCATTTAAACATTTGGCAGTTGAAGAGGAGTAAAACATACTAGAGTGGCACTGGCTCTCTTTGGCATTCTTCACTCCACTGTATACAACTGCTAGGAGTGAGCAGAAGTGAGCAGAATGAGCAATTTAGCATTCAAGCCACCCCGTAATTGTACCTAAGGAGGCTGCAACCTAATAATCTCAATGAGGTGCTAGAATCATGATTATTTAGGCAAGGAGTGGTCAACCTTATTTCTAAGTGTACAGGTTGGATGGTTGGCATTAATATACTAGCCATCTACCTCTTTAGTAGACCCAAATGAGGTGTTTAAAAGAGTGCTATCACATCCTCACAGAATTTATAAGAACATGCAGAGGACTCCACAATGTTAAAAAAAATCCAAGCAGGCTCCTTTGATTTTTGTCTACTTATTTAAATATGATATACACAAACTACTATACCCATATATTTTATACATTCTTGAGAAAACAGAAAAGAGACTAATGAATTAATGTAATGCAGAGGTATATTGGGATTATAAATATACCCGTAGTATATTTGTGGGGAGGGGAAAAGGAGCTTATATAGGAGAGAAAGAGATAGTCATGAGGCAAGCAAGAAGATAAAAAAATATCAATACCCCCAAACTCAGCATAAATGATATAATTACATTTATATTTATTTAAAATTTTATATATGTCTGTATATGTATGTGTAAACATACTTTAAAATAAAGTAACATGCAAATTAAATGTCTAAATTCTTTTGGTACCTCAGTGGATTGTGTTGTACTCACTGCTTTCGAGGTGTGTGCTAGTGGACTGTCATTTATTGAATGCTTATTAATAAGACAAGTACTATGCTAAGTGCTTAACATACATTTTTTTATTTAATACCTACCACCATAACTAGAGGAATGTATTAACTCTCCCATTAAAGATACTAAGAAGTGAAGGTATCACAAGTTTAAGACAACTCAGCAAATTCATACAGCTAGGAGGTGAGAGAGCAGGGATCGAAATGTACCTTGGCTTGTTTCCCAAGGCCATGCACAGGCTATATGGTATGCACTGTGTGTGGAATTTTTGCTTATAAAAACAAGCGATATAGTGAGTTGTTTTGTTTCTTTGAAGATTAAGAAGCACTGCTTTTATTTTTAAGGTAGAACATAGGAATAAAAAGTTAAATGTACAACTCAGCTAAAATACTTGAACCAACTGTTGAGAACTAATAGGATAGATTTAAGATACTAGTATATTGAATTCTTACCAAAGGGTCTAGTTCCCATTGCTGAGAGTGTTTTCAGACATGCTGCATTAGTCTTAATCATTTTGAAAACTCTAAAATACTGCATAAGGCAGAGTTCTAAATAAGTAAGAAGCAAAAGGAAATATTTATAATATTTTCAGGATTATTTTTCTTATATTTTCTCTAGTTCTTAACACATTGAATTATAGGACCAACATATATCAGCAGAATCCATTCCTTTCATTCCTGGTTAATGATCCGTAAGTTATTCTGAACAGAGGAGTAGGGAATGTGTATGATCCCAGCCTTCCCACACTGTCTTTGATGGTAACCTGCCTCACTGATAGTGCTTGTTCTAGAAGAAGAATTTTCTTGGTAATGCTTTGTATCACCTGACCCTATACTCCTGGCCTCAGTTGTTTGGATCAAGTATAGGGACAAAGATGAAGATAAGTCATTCCACAGAAAGACTGATATTCTAAGTCAAAACATGAGCTGGGACAATGAGATTCTCAGTGATTTTATGTAGTAAATACCAACTACCATGAACATAATATACATTTGCTATAGTTAATCTGGAATGGAATTTTGAAAATCCTGATTTGAAGGGAAAAGTGGCAGATGGAATTTAATTAACACTGCAGTGTCTTTCAATAAAAGTACCCAAAGGCTCTCAAGCTATAGCTTATTGGTAAATGAACAATGAGACTCCTGGTTACTATGCTTTTTCTAAAAGCTTAATATATTTATCCTCAAATTCTTTATTGTATCGTGGAAGAGCAGACTGGAATTTAGTGTGTGTTTCAATTTAGTCAGTTTTCATTTAATCTGTACATTTTTCCATTACCACTTGTCTAAATGTCCTCTAAGCATTGTTATTTTACTGAAAAAATAAAGGAGACCCAATCAGTAGTATTTTTTCACATTAACTTCGTGCTTTAAGAGAATATAGCAATATGCTGTCCTGTGGATAAATGAACTAAAAATAGTAAGCAAAAATCTGTCTGTCTACTTACCTTTCTAGATATCATCTTTCTACATCTATTGCATATATATAATTTCATACATATGCATAAATAATAATTTTATATAAATATATAAATAATGGTTCAAAAAAGAATTGGGAGAGAGTGCACAGAAATCTGGAGAATATAATAAGAAAGCCAAGCACAAAGTACTCATTGTCTTTCAATAGCTATGTTGCCTACACATGACAACATAAAAAGTAATAAATTACAAAGTCTCCAAAAATGCAATTCTTATATAATTTACTCATTTTTATTTTTTAAAAGATTTTATTTATTTATTTTAGAGAGAGGGGAAGGGAGGGAGAAAGAGAGGGAGAGAAACAACAATGTGTGGGTGCCTCTTGTGCACCCTCTACTGGGGACCTGGCCTGCAACCCAGGCATGTGCTCCAACTGGCAATCAACTGGCGACCCCTTGGTTTGCAAGCTGTTGCTCAATCCACTGAGCCACACTAGCCAGGCAATTTACTCATTTTTAAAAATTTTATTACCATGTCTAGCATGAATGCTTTTAACTTGTAACACCAAATTTAAAAAAATAACATTTTAAAAAAGAAGGTATGTTATAGAATAAAGGTTTATATCATGACTTTGTCACCTTATTTAATGTCCAAAAAAATTCAGCATTGATGTATTTATTTCTTAGAGTTAAGGTACAAAGCTAAATTGTCAGTTAGATCTTTTAAAGCAAATTATACAAAGGAGCTCAGTTATCCAGATATGAGAACATCTCCCATAATTCTTAGAAAAGAAAATTACTATCAGATGTGAATACAGTTTTCCAGAAAAAAATAATTGTATTATGAACATAATTTTTAACTAAGATCAGGAGAAAGGTATTGTGAGGACCACCTGGAGGTACTATGGCTATATATGTGGGTATAAAAATTATATTCATAGCCCAGAAATAGTCCTTGGGGTTTCATGTATGAACATTTCTTGAAGTGTTAGTGCTCAGCAAAATGCCTACCTAATGCATCTACCATATCAGTTGATCCAGTTGGGCTTGCTGAGCAGAAAATATCAACTGAAAATCAGCAAGCGCAGGAGAGCAAGCTCTCACCTAGGCTTATCACTAGGTATTGATTGTACTCAAATAGCTGACGTGTTACCATCCTGAAAGGTCTGACTGTGCTGAAACTAGTTCTAACAGCAACAGATTTTTGGTAATTGTCCTTCCTAAAAGAACCGACAGGGATACTGTATATTGACCAGGATTTTCCAGTATGAGTAGCCAAATTCATAAATTTCCAGATTTTCAATTATCTTTAAATTTAGAGTTTAAGAGAAATGTACAATAATAATAGGAAAATAATAATCATAACCATAGTTTTCATTTATTGATAGCTTATTATGAGCTATGTGTATACAATTCTCATAACAACCTTGAAGGGTGAATATTTTTGTCCCTACTCTACAGTTGAGGTGACAGATTTAAAAAATGTTAGACAACTAGTTAGTGTCAGAGATGAACCGAAAATTCAGTTTTGTCTTAAATCCTTCAACTGCACTGTCTTAACCAGCTCAGGCTGCCATAATGAAACACCATAGACTAGATGGTTTCAACAAGAAAACATTATTTTTTACATCCTGGAGGCCTCAAGTCTGAGATCAGGGTTAGGCTCTGGTGGGGCCCTCCTTCTGGCTTGCAGACAGTGGCCTTCTCTCTGTGCCCTCACATAGTGGAGGGAGGCACCTCTGGTGTTTCTTTCTCATTTTATAAAGGCACTAATCCCATCATTGGGATTCCACTTTTATGGCTTCATTTATATCTAGTTACTTCTCAAAGGCTCTATCTCCTAATACTATCATATTGGGAGTCAGGGCTTCAAAATAGGACTTGTGGGGGAACACAAATATTCAGTTCATAACATATACCAAAAGGAACAAATTTTTCTGTGCAAACATTTCTAAAATATATTATGAACAATTATTTGTGAGATGTTTTGCAAAAATTACATGCATGTGTGTATTTATAGGTATATGTATATATATATACATCTATATACATACATATATATACACATCTATATACATATATATATATATTCTGTAGTGAAATATGTTTGGCAAATAGGTGTATATTCCATTAAGTGCAGACAAATTCACAATGCATGCTATTGTTGGCGACTGTTCAGTGTGGGTTTGGAGATTGTAGCTCCGCCAGAGCAAGCTCTGAAAGGAGCTAGTAAGTCTCCCTGGACAACCAGGTCATAACACAGGTGGCAGGTATGACTCGATTCTAACACCGAGGGTCCCGTGGTAATCAGGCCTGAAATGTACATTTTGTCCTCTGAAACTGGCTCTGCTCAGCGATAAACCCTGTTAGTATAACTCAGATGCTTGAGTAACATTCCCTACTTCATGAAATATGCCTTTACAGCCATCTGGTACCTGCATGTCTCACAGACCCCATCCTGAAAAGATTTCTGTGTTTCTTTCTTTCTTTTTTTTAATATATTTATTGATTATGCTATTACAGTTGTCCCATTTCCCCACCCCCTCACTCCACTCCATCCTGCCCACCCCCTCCCTCCCACATTCCCCCCCTATAGTTCATGTCCATGGGTCATACTTATAAGTTCTTTGGCTTCTACATTTCCTACACTATTCTTACCCTCCCCCTGTCTATTTTCCACCTATCATCTATGCTACTTATTCTCTGTACCTTTCCCCCCCTCTCCCCCTCCCACTCCCCTGTTGATAACCCTCCATGTGATCTCCATTTCTGTGGTTCTGTTCCAGTTCTAGTTGTTTGCCTAGTTTGCTCTTGTTTTTGTTTTAGGTGTGGTTGTTAATAACTGTGAGTTTGCTGTCATTTTTACTGTTCATATTTTTTTTCCTTCTTTTTCTTAGGTAAGTCCCTTTAACATTTCATATAATAAGGGCTTGGTGATGATGAACTCCTTTAACTTGACCTTATCTGAGAAGCACTTTATCTTCCCTTCCATTTTAAATGATAGCTTTGCTGGATAGAGCAATCTTGGATGTAGGTCCTTGCCTTTCATGACTTGGAATACTTCTTTTTTTTTTTAATTTCTATTGTTATTCAATTACAGTTGTATGCCTTTTCTCCCCATCCCTCCACCCCACCCCAGCTGAACCCACCTCCCTCCACCACTTCCACCCTCCCCCTTGATTTTGTCCATGTGTCCTTTATAGTAGTTCCTGTAATCCCCTCTTCCCACTGTCCCCACCCCACTCCCCCCTGGCTATTGTTAGATTGTTCTTAACTTCAATGTCTCTGGTTATATTTTGTTTGCTTTTTTCTTCTAATACTTCTTTCCAGCCCCTTCTTGCCTGTAAGGTCTCTTTGGAGAAATCAGCTGACAGTCTTATGGGAACTCCTTTGTAGGTAACTGTGTCCTTTTCTCTTGCTGCTTCTAAGATTCTCTCCTTATCTTTAATATTGGGTAATGTAATTATGATGTGCCTTGGTGTGTTCCTCCTTGGGTCCAGCTTCTTTGGGACTCTCTGAGCTTCCTGGACTTCCTGGAAGTCTATTTCCTTTGCCAGATTAGGGAAGTTCTCCTTCATTATTTGTTCAAATACATTTTCAATTTTTTGTTCTTCCTCTTCTTCTTCTGACACCCCTATAATTCGGATGTTGGAACGTTTGAAGATGTCCTAGAGGTTCCTAAGCCTCTCTTCATTTTTCCAAATTCTTGTTTCTTCGGTCTTTTCTGGTTGGATGTTTCTTTCTTCCTTCTGGTCCACACTATTGATTTGAGTTCCAGTTTCCTTCGCATCACTATTGGTTCCCTGTACATTTTCCTTTGTCTCTCTTAGCATAGCCTTTATTTTTTCATCTGCTTTTCGAACAAATTCAACCAATTCTGTGAGCTTCTTGATTACCAGTGTTTTGAACTGTGCATCTGATAGGTTGGCTATCTTTTCGCTGCTTAGTTGAATTATTTCTGGAGCTTTGAAGTGTTCTGTCATTTGGGCCATTTTTTTTGTCTTGGTGCTTCTGTTACTTAAAGGGGTGGAGCTTTAGGTGTCCCCAGGGCAGGGTAACCATGGTAGCAGCGCTGTGACGCTGAGCTGAGACGCTGCACGTGGGGGGCGGGGCCGAGAGGGAGCAATGGCGCCTGCTCCACTATCCACTGGATTTCAGTCACTCCCTCTGCTACCCACAATCAAACTGGGCCCCTCTGGTCCTGGTTCCCTAGTGGGTGGGCTTGTGCATGCCCCAGGCGCCTGTGGGTCCCTCCAACGACCTCTCCTGTGAGGCTGGGAGGGAGTTTCTCCTGCTGCCGCCCCAACCCCCACGGGTGTTTTCACTCAGAGGTTTGAGGCTTTATCCCCCCCCCCCCCCCCCCCCCGCACGTTGGAGCCCTGGGTTACACGGTCTGCTTTGCTCCCCGCCGTTCGTCCGGGTTTATCTGTGCGCAAATGTGGGGCCACGGGGTCTGCTAGTGGTCAGACTGCTTGCCCTGTTGGTCCCACACTCCACCAGTCTCGGTCCCGCCACGGCAACGCAAGTCCTCTCTGCCCCGGCTGCCCGTCTCCGCCCCTCCTACTGGTGTGGATGAATGTTTATTTTTTATCTACTTGGTGTGGGACTTCTTGCCGTTCAATTTTCTGTCAGTTCTAGTTGTGCGAGGAGGCGCAGTGTGTCTACCTACGCCGCCATCTTGGTTCTCAGATTTCTGTGTTTAATTGTTATCTATAGATAGTGTTAGTTTTTTATGACTATAGCCTGTTGGACATTGATTGATAAGCTATGCACGTGTGCTGTATCTGCCTACACTTCCCAACCCTAATAAAAGCCCTGTAGGAGAAGGGCTAGGGGCATTCTCCACTAGAGGGAATGGCCACCCCTTTTCCTGCTGGAGCAACAAGATTGCTGCTGAGACGACCCTTTATTTCCATCTATAGCTGCCCCCGGGGGGCCTCGATGGCCAGAGTCCCCCTCATCTGGCGCCCAAACAGGGACAGAGGCTACAAGCCAATGCCATGGAGCACACATCTACTTAAGAGAGGATTCGGCGCCTTCATCCCACAGGTAAAGGGATTGAGGTACTAGGAGCTTTCCGGTTATACCGCGGGTATGTGTAAGATAAGGGAAAAGGGATTTCTTCCAAGGCCACCCTCTTTGCAGCTGTTTTGCATTTGGTTTCACCTTCTCTCCTGTGCATCCTCTTTAGTGAATAGGAGTCTTGCTCTCTCCCAAGCATTTGCTGCACCTGGTGGGCATGGGTGGAGCAGTTAAAAGCCCCTGGGGCGCTCGCCACTAGAAGACTAGAAGAAAGGATAAGCTGGAACGTAGACTGAGACAGAACGCTAGGTTTCCCCCCCAGCCTCAGGCAAAAGTCTGCCCAATGAGAAGCACACTGTAAAAACACAAGCCCATATCCATGGCCCAACCCCCACCTAGGTTTAGGATTGGGAGAAAGATCAAAGACTTTCCCTTTAATCGGTTTTAAAAGCAGCAACTAGTTACAGGGATATTTATGAGTGTCTCAGCTTCTTGCTGATCACGGAAGATAAGAGGCACTTTCTTCCTCCGCCTCAAATTCCCCGGTGTCCCTACATGAGTGGGGGCCCTGTGGAGGTATCTAGGGTCATTCCCTGAGATGTGCAGGGGCATCACAGGGAACTCCAATCACGGTAATTAAATTTTGGTTCATCTGGGGAAGTGCACATAAGGATCGAGTACTCCGAGCCCACCTGGTTGTTCTAGACAACGTGGGGAGAAACCGAGGCACGTAAGAACGGCAGGGATGACCAAGGGGTGACACCTTTGGGAGTTCTACTCGCAAGCAGCACATTGCAACCCACCACATTTATTTCTCCCCCAGCAATTAGTCAGAAGAGGCTTACAGAACTAGTTAGGAGGAGCTACAGTGAGGAAGTAGGAAACCGAAAGTGAAACTATCCCTCCCAGCTGCCAACACGGGTTCAGGTCTTTCTAAGGAGCAGGAGATGTATTCTCGGCTGCTTCACCAGCTCCTTCAGGCTGCAGGATGTCAGGATAAAAAACAGAATTTAACTAATTTTTGAAGACAATAAAGAGCTACTGTCCATGGTTTCCAGATAAAGGCTTTCTAGATTTAGAAGTGTGGGAAAAAGTAGGACAGAAATTCAAGTGGTACCAGGAGAATGGCACACCAATAGGATATCAGAATTTAATAACCTGGAGCCTAGGCAGAATGGCTCTCATCCCTATTCATCCCAGCAAACCTCATGATCAGGAAAACTTAGAGGAAAAGGGAGGGATCTGTAGGGCAACAGCGGGCATAGTTGTTAACCTAATAATAAAAACCTGCTGCCGTTGCAAATGGAGGAAAAGGCTAGCCCAGAAACAGTAAGGGGCCTGCCTTTCCAAGTACAGGAAACCAGTTGCGGTTTTAAAATGCAAGCGTCTTCTCAGCCCCCCAAATGGAGGAAGGAGCGCCCCTCCCCACCACTCTGTCAGCCCCATTCTGGGATGACTCACAGGAGGAGCCACCTCCTCCCCACTGAGCTGGTTGCTCTGGGTGCCTTCCTAGATCTACCTCTGTCTCCCCACTCCTCCCTTAGATCCACCCCGGGCCCCTAGGCAAAATACCTCCGCTATGCAGCAATGTCTCCGAGAGCTGCGAAAGTGGGAGATTGGGAAGCGTTATCTGCCTTCCCCATTGTCACTAACAGGTGGGGGAACCCAGCACATGAGTCTTTGCCTTTTGAGATATACAGAAATTTAAAAAACAGCATTGAAGAAAACGAGTTTCAGTCGCCCTACACTATAGGGCTCCTGTCAGCCATTATTCACATCCCGCTTACCCAAATCTATTTACAACAGCCGTCCAGTCAGTCTCTGGAATTTCAGTGTGCTATCACAGACTTTGTTGGCAAAATAGAAATTAGCCTGCCCTAAGACAAATTATTACAAAACCTCTCAATTCTCAATATCTGTCTAAAAGAGAAAATTAGTAAGACTGCTAACCCCAAAGCAAGAACTTTTTTTTTTTAATCGATGGCTCAGGAAAAACAGGGAAAGCTGCCATCACCTGGCAGGAAAATGAGGAATGGAAACACTGTATTTCTTATGGTCGTGTTTCCAAAACTCAACGGGCTGAGCTCTCAGGAGCCATTATGGCTCTCCAACAGTGGCCTCATGAGCTCTTCCATCTAGTTTGTGACTCTGGTTATACTGTGTATACTGTCCTTCATATAGACCAGGCTCTCCTTAAGGGGTCCATTGAGCCCCCTCTACTTAACCTGTTTTTAACCTTGCAAACTTTGCTGGATAAAAGGGAACATATTCTGTTTGTTACTCATATGCATTCCCATACAGGCCTCCCTGGTCCTGTCTGAAGGCAATGCCCGAGTTGACACTCTAGTGAGCACGGTAGATGCATTTCAAAAGGCTGTTGCCTCCCATCATTTTTTTCATCAAAATAGTCATGCACTTCGCAAGGAGTTCAAACTCCCAGGTTCTCAGGCCAAACAAATTATTAAAGAATGTCCAGATTGCCAGGACTTAGGTAAGGCATTGCCCTCTATTGGAAGTAATCCTACAGGCTTAGAGCCACAAGTAATCTGGCAAACTGATGTCACCCATTATCCCCCTTTTGGGAAGTTTAAGTTTATTCATGTCTCTATTGATACTTTCTCCAGGGCATTACATGCTTCCGCCCTTACTGGTGAATCAGCTAAAAACGTCCAGGCCCCCTGGCTTGAGGCTTTTAGCCATCTGGGCCATCTACAACAAGTTAAAACTGACACAGAACTGGGGTGTACAGCCCAATCCACTCAAGATTTTCTACAAAGATGGGGAATTCAACACAAAACGGGCATCCCTTATAACCCCACAGGCCAAGCAATTGTTGAATGTGCCCATCATACTTTTAAAACTCTTCGTAAAAAAACAAAAAAGGGAGAGCCAGGAAACCTCTCCTAGAAATCTCATAATGCTGGCCATGTGTACTTACAATTTTCTTAATTGCGATAATTCTCTTAATACACCAATAGAGAAACATTTCAATCAATAAAGGGTAGATAATAAGGGGCCCCATCCCTTAGTGTTATATAGAGATCCTTTAGGAGAAGGAAAATGGGAGGGGCTGGTTGAATTGTTAACATGGGGAAGAGGGTATGCTTGTATTTTTCAGTTCCTGCAGGCCCTTTGTGGCCACCTGCTAAAAGAGTGAAACCCTACCATGGGAGACCGACCCCACCAACCCTGTGGACAACTCAAAATGAGAGGTTCCAGTGTCTCAAGGACCTGACCAACCAGCTGTCCCAGATGTCTATGATCAAATGCTGATGTCGGATCCGAGTCCATCACCAGAATGGGAGGAAGCAGGCCACAGAGACCACTCCACTACCTGAACCCAAGGGGATAACATGGGGAGACTTAAAAACCCTTAAGAGCAGGGCTGAAGAGGTCATGGAGGATGTAGGGGTACAAGACACTCTTGAAAATCGATTCCTAGCCTATTTGTCAGTCGTGTCCTCTAATTCCATCAAAACTGTGTTGATACTTGTTCTGTTAGCTTGTTTTGGAGGCTGGGGCCTCAGTGCTGAAACTCAGCATATTTACTGGAGCTGTATCCTTGATCCACCCATATTTAAACTCCACGCCTGGTGGAGTTCAGAGTCTCCTTTATCTAGCAACAATACCACATGGACAAGAGCGCTTGACTCCCACTGGATGGTGCTTTAGAGGAAAAACAGCATTGGTTATCTGTCCCTATAAATACTGTCTGTGTGTCAGAACACTTGTATGCTTGTTTTTCCACACTATCTGACACTCTGTGTTTACCTATAATGTTTAAATGGTGTGCACATGCCATCGACAGTAAGGAATTGCAAGCTAATATCTCCCTCATAGGAGCCACAGGCTTTAAAGGAAAAAGGATGGGGACAACAGTAACCCCCCAGATGTACCCCTTTGTAAAATTAAGAGAAAAACTACTGAGCCTGTCACTTGGTTGATGTGTAGAGATCAACAACCCTCACTCATTGATATTCCTAACACCCCATTAACAGCTGAAAACTGGGGTTCCAAGTGGAAAGTGTATGCTAGTGTGGGTTCTACCACTGCCCCTGCCAAACCTAATACTATATACTGAAGTATGGGATGGCAGGGTGAGGGACTGGAGCCCCTATTGTAAGAGTCATGTCCCCGAACCACTCTAGCCCTTGGCATACTAATACTTGGAAAATGGGACTCCCGTTCATAGAATGACTTCTAGGACACCTTCAATATAGAGAGGAGGTGGGGACCAGAAGGGGTGTATATTTTATGGAGATTACTAGTAGTTCCTGGGTTACTGTATATACTTCTCACCCCCATCTTTTTCTAGCTGTCTCAGGAATGCCTCACTTAACCTATAATAAGAACTCTAAGCTATTTAGTCTCTATACTTCCCCTGGCTCTATCTATGCTAGCTGTCTCACCCATGCTAATGTTACTCAACTCAATCTCACTACAGTTTTTATAGTTCACAGACAAACAGAAACCTGGCTGCCTGTTAATGTTACCCATGAATGGGAAGATCCAGGAGGCCTGACTGACCTCAACTGTGCTCTCTCTCATGTGAGTGTGCGGCGCTTCTTAGCACTCTCATCACTTGTATTGTTTCTGCTATCGTTATAGCTGCCTCTGCTGCAGCAGCTGCCATGACTCTAGCTGAATCTGTCCAGACTGCTCATGCTGTTGATACCCTCCTCACCAATACAACTCAAGAAATGATCCAACAGACACGTACTGACCAGGAGATCCTTGCCAGGCTCTCAGCTGTAGAGTCTGCAGTAATATGGCTGGGAGAATGGCAGATGCTCTTGTCACTGGCAAACAACTCACTTGGGATCCAGGCTTCTCTAAGCTGTGTCACTCCCCTGAAGTGGAACTCCAGTCAGCATTCATGGGAGGAGGTCCAACATCGCTTGTGAGGGGCCTTTTCCTTCAATCTCCAAGGACAAATCAATCAATTCCAGCTTGAGCTATGCCAGCAGCTTCTAGACATTAAATGACTCACTGAGCAGGAGGTCTTTCAGATCCTGAATAATAACTTACAATGGCTCAGTAAAAAATCTTGGTTTGAAGGACTGAATTTGCATGTCTCGGTCATGGGGGTATAGGATGCCTCCTACTCGTTGTGGTCTTTTGTGCCTTGAAATGCATATACACATTGTTTTCTAGGGATCGCATATGCAAAGAGCAAGTAGCAGACTTCCTTGGATTTACCACTGTGTCCACCATAACAAACAGAAAAGGGGGAGATATTGGGGACCACTTGGTGTGGTTTCAGGAATTGTAGACCCACTAGAGCAAGCTCTGAAAGGGGCTAGTAAGTCTCCCTGGAAAACCAGGTCATAACGCAGGTGGCAGGCATGACTTGATTCTAACACCAAGGGTCCCCTAGGAATCAGGCCTGAAATGTTCATTTTTGTCCTCTCAAGCTGGCTCTGCTCAGCGATAAGCCCTGTTAGTATAACCCAGATGCTTGAGTTCAAGGCATAAGGAGTGAAACTCCCTACTTCATGATATATGCCTTTACAGCCATCTGGTGCCTGCATGTCTCACAGACCCCAACCTGAAAAGATTTCTGTGTTTCTTTAATTGTTATCTATAGATAGTGTTAGTTTTTTATGACTATAGCCTGTTGAACATTGATTAATAAGCTATGCACATGTGCTGTATCCGCCTGCACTTCCCAACCCTAATAAAAGCCCTGTAGGAGAAAGGCTAGGGACATTCTCCACTAGAGGGAATTGCCACCCCTTTTCCCACTGGAGCAACGAGATTGCTGCTGGGATGACTCTTTATTTCCATCTACAGCTGCCCCCGGGGGGGCCTCGATGGCTGAAGTCCCCCTCATGCTATCTGAATGAAGTCCCTGAAAAGTCCTGTGGGAAAGAAATCTGTTTTGCTTTAATCAATGTGTTTCACATTTGATTTTCTAGTATACACTTTTCCACAACACACCCTTTGAGAAATAGTAGTTTTTTTCAGTCATGCTCTGCTCTTCCAACATCCTTCCTGGATGGAATTATGACTGTAGGTTTTGGGAACTTGAGTAAAATAAAGCATGTTTCAAGGTTAGCAACATTGAACACAAAAAAGCAATCTTAATTGCATGACATTTGTGGTTCTGTCTGTGGATGAGAAAAAGCTAAAGCAGATGTCATCATCTCACATAGATGAATAATAATGGTGATGTTAATGAAAGCTATTATTATTATTATTATTATTATTATTATTATTACATGAAGCACAAGAACAAATTAATTGAAATACTGCTCCCTCCCTATATTAGTCAGGGCTCTCCAAGAAAAATTACTATATACATATACAGGGTGAGGCAAAAGTAGGTTTTCCAGTTGTGAGTAGCAAAAACACAGCTTATTCTTGTATTATTATTTGTTGTATTATTTTCCATACAAAAAAACCATTTTTGCTCCACCTTTTGTGTATGTATGTATGTGTGTATGTATGTACGTACGTGCACACATGTATGGTCTGTCCAAAAGGTATCCAGCCATGTAATATAAAAAAATAGAGACATTTGTGAGAAACACTGTACATAGGACAATAACACCTCAGTCCCCTTCAAAGTAGGCACCTTGGGACCTCACACAGTTCTCCCAATCACCATCAGCTGCCCCATCATATTTTCCTGAATCTCATCAATGGTCTGAAATCTCTCCCCTCTCTTTTTTTTTTTTTCTTTTTTTTTTTTTAATATATTTATTGATTATGCTATTACAGTTGTCCCATTTCCCCCCCCACTCCACTCCATCCTGCCCACCCCCCTCCCTCCCACATTCCCCCCCCATAGTTCATGTCCATGGGTCATACTTACAAGTTCTTTGGCTTCTACATTTCCTACACTATTTTTACCCTCCCCCTGTCTATTTTCCACCTATCATCTATGCTACTTATTCTCTGTACCTTTACCCCCCTCTCCCCCTCCCACTCCCTTATTGACAACCCTCATGTTCTAGTTGTTTGCCTAGTTTGCTCTCGTTTTTGTTTTATGTGTGGCCGTTAATAACTGTGAGTTTGCTGTCATTTTTACTTTTCCTATTTTTGATCTTCTTTTTCTTAGGTAACTCCCTTTAACATTTCATATAATAAGGGCTTGGTGATGATGAGCCTCTTCAACTTGACCTTATCTGAGAAGCACTTTATCCTCCCTTCCATTCTAAATGATAGCTTTGCTGGATACAGTAATCTTGGACGTAGGTCCTTGCGTTTAATCTTGGGTAATGTAATTATGATGTGCCTTGTTGTGTTCCTCCTTGGGTCCAGCTTCTTTGGGACTCTCTGAGCTTCCTGGACTTCCCGGAAGTCTATTTCCTTTGCCAGATCGGGGAAGTTCTCCATTATTTGTTCAAATAAGTTTTCAATTTTTTGTTCTTCCTCTTCTCCTTCTGGCACCCCTATAATTCAGATGTTGGAACGTTTCAAGGTGTCCTGGAGGTTCCTGAGCCTCTCCTCATTTTTCCAAGTTCTTGTTTCTTCATTCTTTTCTGGTTGGATGTTTGTTTCTTCCTTCTGGTCCATACCATTGATTTGAGTCCCAGTTTCCTTCTCATCACTATTGGTTCCCTGTACATTTTCCTTCGTTTCTCTTAGCATAGGCTTCATTTTTTCATCTGTTTTTCGAATAGATTCAACCAAGTCTGTGAGCATATTGATAACCAGTGCTTTGAACTGTGCATCTGATAGGTTGGCTATCTCTTCCTCGCTTAGTTGTATTTTTTCTGGAGCTTTGAAGTGTTCTGTCATTTGGGCCATTTTTTTTTTTTTTTTGTCTTGGTGCGTCTGTTACTTTAAGGGGCGGAGCCTTAGGTGTTCACCGGGGCGGGGTAATGCTGGTCGCTGCGCTGTGATGCTGTACGTGGGGGCGGGGCCGAGAGGGAGCAATGGCGCCCGCTTCACTCTCCTCCGGATTTCAGTCTTTCACTCCGCTACCCACAATCAAACTGGGCCCCTCTGGTGCTGGTTCCCGAGTAAGTGGGCCTGTGCACACTCTAGGCCCCTGTGGGTCTCTCCAACAACCTCTCCTGTGAGGCTGGGAGTCTCTCCTGCCGCCCCAACCCCCAGGGGCGCTTTCAATCAGAGGTTTGAGGCTTTATTTCCCCGAGCTGGAGCCCAGGGTTGCGCAGCAGTCTGCTTCTCTGCCCGCCGTTCGTCCGGTTTATCTGTGGGCGAATGTGGTGCCGCAAGGTGCTACCCACTGCTCTGCCTGCCCCACTCTCCACCACTCTGAGTCCGGCCCTCTCGGTTTATCTGTGCAAATGTGGGACCACAGGGTCTGCTAGTGCTCGGACTGCCTGCGCCATTTGTCCCACACTCTGCCAGTCTCAGTCCCGCCACAGCCACGCGAGTCCTCTCCACCCCGGTGCCCGTCTCCGCCCCTCCTACCAGTCTGGATGAATGATTATTTTCTGTTTCCTTGGTGTTGGTCCCCCTTGCTGTTCGATTCTCTGTCAATTCTGGTTGTGCGAGGAGGCGCAGTGTGTCTACCTACGCCGCCATCTTGGTTCTCTCTCAAATCTCTCCCCTTTCAAAGGCAATTCTAGTTTTGGGAAAAGCTAGAAGTCACAGGGCACCAAATCCGTGCTGTAGGTGGCTGAGTCACCTGGGTGATTTGATGTTTCCCAACAAAACTCTGCACGAGAGGTATGATGCATGAGTGGGCATGTTGTCCTGGTGAAGCTGTCAGTCACCAGTTGCCCATAGCTGCAGTTTCCTGAATCATCCGAATAGTTTCTGCAGAGGAATGTTCAGGTTTAATGTAAATTTGATGCAGATTTTTTGTTCTATTTGTTCAGTCATTTTGAATGCAACAGCCACAGAGTACATGTGCTCACTCAATGGCATCTATCACACTCACTGACTAGTACAGTGAAGTTGTCATTGTTTACACAGGCACATTCCAGTCCACTCTCCTTGGCTGCCAGGTTACATTGATGTCGTGCAAACCGTTCTCCCTATATTAACAATGGCTGGACTTTTTCTGGACAGATATATTTTACATGCACACATACACACATATATAGAGAGAGACTTACTATGAGGAATTGGCTGACATGATTATGGAGTTTAAATCTAACAATCTGCCAACTGCCAGCTGGAAACCCAGCAAAGCAAGTGATGTAATTGGTCTGAGTCCAAGGGCCTAAGAACCAAGGGAGCCAATGATATAAATCCGAGGATAGTCCCAGGGCAGGAGAAGACTGATGTACCGGCTCAGATAGGCAGTCAGGAAGGGAGGTAATTTCCCTTTCCTCTACCTTTTTGATCTGTTCAGGTCGTGAAAGGATTGCATGTGGCTTACCCAGGTAGAGAAGGGCAAGGCACTCCATTTAGTCTACCTGATTCAGATGCTAATGTCTTCAGTAATCACCCCCCCCCACCGCCCCTTAACACACCCATAAATAATTCCTAGCCAGACACTTGGGCATACTATGGTCCAGTTAATTTGACACATAATGTTAACCATTACACTCATCATAGGTGGCCTTTAAAAATCTAGAAAACTGATTACATAATTGATGTGACTCTATTCTTGTACTTCAGCACACGACAGTTTTTCTGTCTGTAGTTAAGGAAATTTGTTGAAGGTGCTCACTCTTTAAAACAAACCTACATATAAAAATCAATTGCAAGAGATTCATTTGACTAAGCTTCTACACAAAGTTTCAGAGTAGAAGTGATGAATTTTAAAAAAGACATACTAAAGCCTTCAAAGTGTGAAATAAATTTCAGCAACCCCATTTTTAAATGTCATGACAGACCTAGAAACAATTAAGTGAATATAACTAATTAAAACCAAATTACTAAATCGATAGTGTAATTTAGCCCAAACTAAAACTCACTTTAGCACACTTGAACTACTTAGATTTGACAAGCTGAGTACTGGGTCTCAATTAGATAATATGATACTATTGGCCATGAAACTTGCACAAAATCCTTCATTCTTAAATTTGAGATTAATAATAAGGTAAAACAGAATGTTCTCAAAACATATGAACTATGCCAATGTTTGCAGTCATCCACAGCATTAGCTCTATTAGTATGATTATGCAAAGGCTAGCTAGCCACGTTTCATAGGTTGAGAACCACCATTAAGATGGTATCTATATTTAAGACACAGATCCAAATTAATTTTAAATGACTTAATTTGTATGTATAAACTTTGTTTTAGGTTTATGCTTGTTATGTTGTCTATTTTTAGGCAAAATTACCCCTGGTAAAGAACTGCTGATAGAACTGGAGAGCCAGGCATAAAAGATCCTCTATGGAATTTAGGAGGTAGCATAAGATCCTGATGTCCTTGGAAGCACGCCAAAGGAAGGGATATGGAGTATGGAGAAATCATTTCTAGAAAAGATTTGGGTGAAGTATGGAAATAAGCTATTCACATTTTTGCTTATGGGTGCAAATAGTGAACTTATGATACTGGCATGTTAATAAATGGTAGAGTTCAGGTCGTAAATTGATTTAGTCTATAACCTATTTAGGTTATATGAATATAGTCCTGAGAGACTTGGAAGAACTTGACAGTATGATTTGCACAATAGCGGTAATTTGTCTGACTGAGATTGAGAAATATCAATTTTTAGAGCCATAATTTTATTAATATTTTTCTGTACATAGGTAAAGTATATACAGTTGAGCTTTGAGCAATGTGGGGATTAGAGGGCATCAAATCCTTATGCAATTAGAACCTTATCAATAATATAGTTGATTAATACATATTTTGTATATGTATTATATTTTGTATACTGTATTCTTACAATAAAGTAATCTAGAGAAAGTGTGACTAAGAAAATCATTAGGAAGAGAAAATATATTTACTGTGCTGTATGTGTTTATTGAAAAAATCTGCATATTAGTAGACCCACACAGTTCAAACCAGTGTTGTTTAAAGGTCAACTGTAATTCATGAGCCAGCTCATGTGCTGGTAAATTGTGTTTGTAACTGTACCTTGTATTTAGGAAAGAGGCTAATCACCTATATGGAGTGATTTCACCTGCCTCTCTCACCAACTTGCTAATACTTGTGGATTTTTAACAAACAACAAAATCTTTTTTCAGTAATTAGAGAAGAATATTAAATTAATACAGAGATATAAATGACTGATATTCAATCCTTTCTTGAAAATTTTATTAGATTAATTGAAAAAAGTATGAAACTGGTAGGAGGGATACATTAGCATAAAATGAGTCTCACCTACCAAGGAGCCTGCTGATGTTGATAATAGACTAATATTGATAAAGATGCCTCTCAGGTTCAGCAAGATTCAGAAGCATATTTTGAATAACTAGAGAATAAACAAATTATAATCATGCAGTGAAACTTCTAATTATATCGAGTCTGTTTAAATATTAATGATCCAGAGGAGATGTCAGCCAAATGGTAGACTGGGGTGTTCTAGTTCCTCCTTTCCTTATGGAAAATTTAAAAACAAACAAAACAGAAAAAAACAACCTGATGTCTGTCTCAAATAACTTTATAGGAGCTCTGGAAAACAATAAAAGGCCTATAACAACCATTCAAGGAAAAGCAGATTTCAAATCTCCTGGAGATTTCCTCAGCATATTCACCATTACCTGACTTTTTTCCTGATGCTGCATGGTCTTGGCTTGGAGAAGGCAGCCACTTAGTTTCCAATTTCCTCTCTCAAACCGTAGGGAACAGGACACTGTTCTACCTTATCTGAGGTTTGCCTGAGTAACTGGTCTTGTTTCAATTGGAGCTTAGGTAGGAAAATGCAATGGGTGCTATTTGGTAAAAGCGACTGAGAATCTAAGACCCACAGATGCATGAGCCAAGAGATTATGGGTGGAGACATTCAATTAACCATCTAAGGCAGAAGCCCAGTTCCCATTTATTTCCTTTATATTGAGGAAAGCAGAGCAGACCTTATTTGTAGCATTCTAGCTTGAGTGAGGACTGCTTAAAGGACTGGTCTCAGTTTTACCTATCTTGGATCTCAGGTTGGGAAAAGCAGTGGAAAGCAGCAAGCACCTCTTGTAAAAGCTTAAGCGGGTCTACTGACCCACGGGACTCTGGAGCAAGAGGTTATGGGTGGAGACATATAATAGACCATTGAAAGTCCCAAGGAGAAACTGGGTTACACCCTTTGGGAAATTAAGACACTCAAAAGCAGCCATGTATATGTGTGAATTGAAAAATTCATATACGAGCCCAGGCAAGATGCATGCTGAAAAACGTCTGGAGAAGATCTCAAGCCTTCATCTTGGGCTGATTCCAAGGACCAAAATTTGTACAGCTAATAAATAGAAGACTTTCTGCACAAATGTTTTAATTTTAGTGAAGTCCTATTTATCTCATTTTTCCTTGTTACTAATATTTTTTAAAGATTTCTATTTATGTATTTTTAGAGAGGGAAAGGAAAGGAGAAAGATGAAGAGGAATATCAATGTGTGGTTGCCTCTTGAGTGCCCCCTATTAGGGACCTGACCCTCAAGCCAGGAATGTGCCCTAACTGGGAATCTAACTGGCAACCCTTTGGTTCACAGCCTGTGCTCAATCCACTAAGCTACACTAGTAAGCCAGGGGTCGTTACTAGTATTTTTGGTGCCATACTGAAGAACTCGACAAAAACAAAATAATATCATTAATAAAACAGTGACAAAAGACTTGAATTGACATTTCTCCAAAAAATATGTAGAGAACACGAAAAGATGCTCAACACCACTAATAATTAGGGAAATGCAAATTAAAAGTACAGTGTTATACTACTTCACACCCATCAGGATGGCAAATATTTAAAAGAAAAACAGAAATAACAAGTGTCAGTAAGGGTGTGGAGAAACTGAAATCTTTCTATATTATTCGTGGGAATATAAAATGGTTCAGCAGCTATGGAAATGAGTATTAAAATTTTATTTTGATTATTTAATATTTTAAAATCTCAGGGAAACACCCCAAAAGTACATCAGTAGGAGAAAGGATAAACAAATTTTGACTTTTTCACACACTGGTTTGCCATTCCACAGTGAAAAGGAACAAACTACTTTTACACCCAACAATAAGGATGAAAATCACTTACATTATGATGAGAAAAAGGAGCTGGGAACAAGAAGAAAAAACAGTGTGTTTGTTTATATAAACCTCTAGAAAACAAAATTCATCAATGATGACAAGTGAAAAATTGCCTGTGTTGTGGGTAGAGAGGTTGACTGGAAAGGGACATGAAGTAACTGTCTGGGGTGAAGGAAATATTCTACATCTTTGTAAGAATATGAGTTACGTGGGCTTTTGCATTTGCCAAAATTTATTGCATTGTACACTTTGGATCTGTACAATTCTAACCTGAACAAAAAATAATAGGTTTGTAAACAAAATGAATGAATGAATGGATGAATGCAAGCTGCCTTTAGTTAAAAAAAATGTGTGTCCTTTGATCCAAATATTTCATTTGTAACAAAGTGTTCTGAGGAGATAATAATATGCATCTATGTATCTATGATCTATTTATCATATTATACTTTCATGGGGTTTCTTTTTTAGTATAATTTTTTTTATTGTTTTTCAGTTACAGTTGTTCCCATTTTTCTCCCCATTGCTCTCCCCTTTCCTGACTAAACCCCTGCTCCCAAAGACAATCCCCAAGGCTTCTTATACATTGTAAAATCTAGAATAATCTGAAAGTCCTTTGTTTGGGGATCATTTGAATAAAATATGATATGCCATTTAATGGAAAAAATATGCAGCCATTTAAAATTGGATTATACATCTAGGTTTATTGACAGAGAAAGATGTACATGACTTTTTGAGTACAAAACTATATCAAAATAATAAGTGTAGTATTACTCTTTATATATTATCTGTGTATAGTTAAGTAGGTAGATACCTAGAGCACATACTCATGAAAAGATAGACACAAAACAGTTAACATTTTATTTCTAAGAGTTTGAATTCAAAGTAAATTTTACTTCAATAGATATGTATTATATCAAAAATGTTATGATAAGAATATAATATTTACATAAGCAGAGAAAATATAAAGCTATTTTCATTCTGAAAAATAAAATGCAAGTTACTTTTGAAAACAATTTCTCTTTAAATTAATGTGAGGAAATGCATAATTTCCTCTACCAGGGAATTATATAACACTAAGGAATAATTAATTATATAAAAATAGATTAACAACAATTTCTGTATTCTCTACCATTTATTTATGGTCAGTAACAAGATTTTTTTTCATTTCTAGAATTCATAAACAATTCTAAAATATACAAACAAAGTCTATTCTAATTAACTTGTCTTTTCTTGGTGTGTGTGTATGTCTGTGTATAATTTTAGTTTCAAATAGTATTCTCTTATATTCAGGGTTCATATACAGAAAGCAGATGGTTGTCAAAGAGACAAGATAAGAAAAGACGTGTTTGTTCACCTTCCAGAAGTGAAGATTTCTAATTAATTTTGCTTTCACTCTACAGATGTCACTTGAGGTAAGCTATCAACTTTCCAAATGGCAAGCTAGCTGATGAAAATTCAACCAACATTTTTTATGCTTTTTTGCATTTTATAAGTTGCTTAATGTCATAATAAGCAAGAAAAAAGTTTAAGGATTGATTAAAACCTTATTAATGGAACTGTGCAAATGCATCCTCAAGAACCTTTTGTTATAATTCAGAGAAGTTTATTCCAAACTCTTTCACTCCAATGTGCTTAAGAGTAAGGAATAATAGGCATTTTAATTGTGAATAGAAGTAGAAATACTATATAATATAAATGATAATTATTTTCACAAATCATATGCCTAACTGTTGTTAATTACCATAGAGAATATACAATAAATGAAAATGAATGATCTTTAGCCTATTTGGAGAAATTTCACCTTACTCTTTTATGTAAGCAAATTTGTCCACAGGTTTCAATAGTCATTTAGACACATACAATAGTATAAAAACCCCACTTCAACAAACAGCTGTAAGCATGTTCTGTTATTTAGAGAAAATCTTTTCAAAATGCCCACCATTTTTAAGTTGTACTTATAAGGAATAGCTATTACAGTAAATGACAAAAATCAAAGTATCTTTTTCTCAGCATTAATCATGTTTATTTTCCAATATAAAAATGGATTCATTGGCATTGAATTGTTTTTCAGACTAGAAAAGTCATAGTTTACCATAGTCTGAGAAACAGACTCTAATATTTACATGCATATGATTATTGAGAAGTGGTCTCAAAAATATCATCACAAGTGTATGTTCATGGCATAGTCGTTCCTATAAGTCAGTGGGCAACTGATCAGCTATCTGCATGCTGAGTAGCCCAGTACCAAGGAATAGACAAAAGTCACAAAAGGTAAGTATTCTATTCACTCAGCTTTTACTGAATGCAGGTTCACTCAAAGTAGAGCCTCAATATACATTAATATCCTACTCACACTCTAACAGTCTAAGAGAAGTATAACACACACACACAGCAATCAATGGGGAATAACAAATCCAAGTCCTAGAGTGTTAGTCTGCAGGTCCAGGAGACAGCACGGTGTGCAAGGGAGCTGTCAGTGTCTTGCAAGGAACAATCTCTGGAGCCATGTGGGCAGCAGGGCAGGCAAAGTCCTCTGTCCAGCAGGGCAGAACCTCTGGTAACCAATATTAAGGGAGATCAGAGTGGTGGAGCTCGGCTGTGTCAGCAGTGGTCTGGAGCCTGTCTCAGTTATACCTTGAAAGTGGTGTACTCCACCCTTCTGGATATCTCATTAAATGTCTTGGCACCCTGATGGCAAGTGGAGAATTTCCCCAGGAGCCTATCTATGGGTGGTCCTGTTCTGCAGACATGACTGTTCTGATCATGTGTGCGGATATCTTAGGTGTGTCTCCTTGCCAGATGTGTCTAAGGTGACTTACATAGTTTTCCTCTTGAACTACAGTGTTGTGGCTGACTGGAAGCCATCTTGATTGACATGAGTGACTCCACTTTGTTTTATATACTTTATGTTATCTTGACCAATGCCATTTTGTCAGTCCTGCTCTCCACAGTGAGGAAGGAGGTTGGACAGAAAGAGTAGTTGAACTGTCGTAAGATTGCGCCAGAGGACTTTACAACCTCACAGGGAGCTCTGGGACTGGTATGGCCCTAACAGGTAACTCAAATGGAGCCACGGTTGCCCAGCCTTTGTAACCTCTTCATCAGTCAGTCATTCGATGTGAGATGCCCCCAGGAAAAGTGTCACCTTGGGGGAAGCACTTCTATTAAAGTGACTACAATGCAGCTGGGTGAATAACACCACAGGCCTGAATAAGGGAAGAATCTGGATGTTTTACTACAGCATCCACTACAACTAACAAAAACTGCACACAATGCTAGAACATGAAAAGAAAAAAGTAAAAATCTCCCATAATCCCATCAACCATATATAAGCAAAGTTAACTTTTTTTTGATCTTGGTATATCACCCAAGCCTAAAAACCCACAGGTAATTCCTGAGTACTCCTTTCTCCTCTTCCTCACTCCTACATCCAATAACCTAGCAACTGTTGACAATTTTATACACTAAATGTTTCTTAAATCTAACCTTCTTCCACTGTCATCCTTATTTCATGGTCCTAATTCAGGCCCTCAGCATCTCTTGCTTCATTTATGACTTCTGCAGTTTTTCTCATTCCCTGACTCATTGGCTGTTGTTGTTTCACTCCTCCTTGCCTTAAGTCTTTCAGCCAGACTTTTTCTTCCCAACATATACTACAATGTTTTATGATTTGAGTTTGCTTAATTGTATTGTTTTTCCCTGAAATATTATTTCTGTGCTCAACATGCCGGTGCCCTCTGCCAAATACATATGCAGACCCCCATGCACCCCTATTCCACACTTTGGCTCTATGACTGACCTGTTTAACTCCTCCTCATCTTTTCAGGCTCACTGTTCCCTTACAATGTCCCCCACCCCCATCATAGACTGTGTTCTCAGACCACCCTCCAAATACCTCTATTAGAGCATTTACTAATGTATGCCTAAAGACTTCCAGTGGCTTTCCATTATCTTTACTATAAAACCTAAATTTCTTACTCTGGTTTCCAAAGCCCTACGTAATCTGACCTTTGCCTGCCTTTCAGAGTTTGTCATAGCCCATCAATTCTTTCTTCTTTCTGTTATTTTTATTAGTATAACTATGTATTGTTTTTGAGTATACAGTCTAGTGATTAGAGCATCATAACCTTTATGTTCCTCTAGATATTTCCATTGCCCCAACTGGCAACATATATAGTTACCACAATATTATTATTTCTCTTTCTGTTCTTTAATTACATATCCACCAACATCATTCAGGTATTGGGACCTTTTTACATAGGTGTCCCCCTATGCCAGGAATGTTATTGTCCCTAATCTTTGCATGGCCTGCTTCTTGTCATTGAATTCTCCAGTTAAATGGTATCTTCTCAAAGATCTCTCTTGAGCACTCCAGCTTAGTTACCCAGTGATTAGCACAGCCCTCTTTCCATTTCTTCACAGCACCTACCACAAAGTAGAAATACCTTGGCTACTCTCCTCCCCACCATTTGAATAAAACCCCCAGATGACATTAGATCTATATTTGGCTTATCTACCACTGTTTCCTCAGCATCTAGAAAATTGCCTGACATACAGTAGTCAGTTGATAAATATTAGGTAAATAAATAAATGGATAATTGCTTGTGTCTTTGTTTTCTATTAAACTATATGTTTCTCAATACTAGAGCATGTGCCTTAATTTGAAATCCCTATGTTTATCACTAGCTCCAAACAAAAGTGCCTAGAATAGAGCATAGACTCAATAATGTTGTAGGATTTAACTATTTTATTTTTATAATTTTGGGTCATGTACTGTGGGGTTCCTGGGATCATGTCCATTTGTCATATTTTGTGATTGCTTGTTGTACATTTTGTAAAACTTTAGAGAAGTAATCTAGGTCTATGAGTTCTTTTTAAAAATTTATCACTATTATTATTTTTAATTGTTCATTTTTGTTGCATTTTTCCATTACCATTTATCTCTCTTATATCCTCTTCCACGTCCACCCATACAAGTAGACTAGAAAAAAATGTAAATATATAGAGGATAAGAGTGCCCAGATTTTTCATTGTTAAAAAAAGAGTTACAAATAAAATAAGAAAAGGGGAAGGCTGAGCATGAACTCTGTGGATAGGTTTTATAACTGGAGGTATTGGAGAATCAAATACCTAGGGATAAGTGTAATCAGGATAATGAGTTTTACCATGAACAGTACAAATATCTTGCCAAAAGAAATTGAAGAAGACCTAAGCAAGTGGAAAGACATGCTGCGTTTATCACAGGAAGGCTTGATATTGTTAAGATGTAATACTACTCAAAGTGTTTACAGATTCAATGCAATCTTCATCAAAATTGCTGCAGCCTCTTTCTGCAGAAATAAAAGCTTATCCTTAAATTCATATGGAGTGGCCCTGAATATTGAAAACAATTTTGAAAAAGAAGAACACATTTAGAAGACTCAATTACTCCAAACCTATGATAATCAAGAGAGTGTAATACTTGCATAACTATATACATATAGATCAATAGTATAGGATTGAGAATCCAGAAATAAACCCATAAATCTATGGCCAATTGAGTTTTGACAAGTGTTCCAAATTCATTCAATGGAGAAAAAAGAGTCTCTTCAACAGATGGTGCTGAAACAACTGGATATGCACATGCAAAAGAATGAAATTAAATCACTACCTCCTATTATATACAAAACTTAACTCAAAATGCATCAGTGAGCCAAATATAAGATCTAAAACCATAAAATTTATAAGAAAACATAGGGGTAAATTTTTATGACTTTGGATTTGGCAATAAGTTCTTATATATGACACCAAAATATGGAAAAAACAAAATAAAAAAATAGATAAATTGAGCTCCATCAAAATTTAAAAATTTGTGGCTCAAAATACATTATCAAGAAAGTATAAAGACAATCTGAAAAACTGGAGCAGATATTTGCAAATCATATATCTGATGTGAGTTCAATATCCATTGTATATAAAGAACTCCTACAACTTAACAGTATAAAAGATACTCCATTTAAAAAGTAGAGAAAGAACTTGAATAGATTTTCTTTAAAGAAGATATATAAATGGTCAATAAGCACATGAAAAGACATTCAACATCATTAGTCATTAGGACAATGCAAATAAAAACCACAATGAGATACCTTTTCACACCAAATAGCATAGCAATACTAAAAAACTTTTTAAAAAATTAAATATTAATTTTTACTGAGGGTATAGAGAAATTGGAATTCCCATACATTTTTAGTGAGAATGTAAAGTGGTGCAGCTATTGTAGAAACAGTTCAGCAATTCTTCAAAAAGCTAAACATAGAATTAACATATGATCCAGATATTCTTTTCCTTTGTATATACCCCAAGGAATCTTAAAGAAGAACTCAAAGTGATACTTACTTGTACAACAATGTTCATTGAAGCATTATTCACAATAGCCATTAGTTAGAAACAACTCAAGAGTCCATCAACAAATGAATGAGGAAACAAAATCAAATATACACATATATAATAGAATATTACTCAGCCATCAAAAGGAATAAATTTCTGATGCATGCAACAACATGGATAAACCTTGAAAATGTATGCTATGTAACATGAGCAGGATACAAAAAAAGACAAATATTTTATAATTCCAGTTATATGAAATATCTAAACAGGTAAATTTATAGACACAAGCAGTAGATTAGTGTTACCAGAGGCTGGGGGAGGGAAGAATTAATTGTTATTGCTTAATGGTTACAGAGCTTCTTTTTACAGTAATTAAAAATATATTGGAAATATACAGTGGTGATGCTCAAACATTATGAATAAAATTAATGTACACTAAAATGCCTAAAATGGCAACTTTTATGTTGTATATGTATATTATAGCTACATACCTATATATCCCATAAAAATTAGTTATGGGAAAAAGAGGTCATTAGGTAAAAATTATGAAAATCTAAAGAAGATATGGACCACAGTTAACTTTAATGTATTGATATTGGTTCATTAATTGTGACTAATGAAGCATACTAATGTTAGATGATAAAAATAGGGGAAACTGAGTGTGGTGTATATGGGAACTGCCTGTATTATATTTGCAATTTTTCTCTAAAACTGTTGAAAAATAAACAATATTTTTTGAAAACAGAATAGTACAATGGGAGAGGGTCTGGGAAATCTATGTAAAGCAAAATAATTTTTAATAATACATACAGACACAGAAATTAAAATATTTCTGTAAAACGTAAAATCCAGAAATAGACTCAGTGACAAATTATAGTGATGCATCTCATAATACAAGTGACCATTTATTGGGTGTCTTTCATATGTCAGACATTTTATTTACATAATTCTCAGTCTTCCCAATGATCCTTCATATCAAGTACTACATGGCCACAGTTTACACACGAGGAAGTCATGGTTCAGTTGAGGTCACACAACCAGGCCAACATGGCACAGCTTGTAAGGAACAGAACATGAAATTGAAACCAAGTCTGTATGATTGTCAAAACTGTGATCATTAAAGATATTTTAAATTGCTGTGGGCAAGTAAATAATCTAAATATGCTTTTTAAATGCAAGAATATATACTCTATATGGATTAGATGCAATTCATCAAATTATAGAAATTAAACAGAAAATCTATTTAAAATATTTATCACATTTGTATAAAAATGTTTTATCTATGAAGTGATAATTATAAATAATAAAACTGCCATGTTTGAATATAAATTTTTTTTTAATTTTTATTGTTATTCAATTACAGTTGTATGCCTTTTCTCCCCTTCCCTCCCCCCCACTCCAGCTGAACCCACCTCCCTCCCCCACCCCCACCAAAACTATGGTATATTTAAACAATGGAATTCTACGCAGCAGAGAGAAAGAAGGAGCTTATATCCTTTGCAACAGCATGGATGAAACTGGAGAGCAGTATGCTGAGTGAAATAAGCCAGGCAGTGAGGGACAAATACCATATGATCTCACCTTTAACTGAATATAAAAATTTTAAAGTTTAAAATAAGAATTAAACAATGTAAAAATAAGCTAGAAATTGTGGAAAATATTTGCACTGCATATAACCCAGTGTCTGCACCTATGATACAGCAAGCATGTATTAAACTTTATAGAGACTATATCAAGTCTCAATAAGAAATGGACAATGAATTTAAACAGATATTTCCTATAGCGGGAAATTAATAACTGAACATGTTGGAAAATGTGAATCCACACTACATATAACCAGACTGGTGTCATCTTGATATTTTATGAAAGCACAAAAATATTTATATGATAATAACCAGGATCAGTAAACTGTTAGTGTATTTCAACTCAAATGCCATTGCCAATTGGAAAAAGCCTTTTATAAAATGAAATGGAAGTGTGAACTGTGAGCTATAGCTAGGTATTCTCTCAAGAAAATTTATTTTTTAAATTTGTTTTATTGTATTTTCCATTATCATTTAGTCCCCTTACACACCTTACTGCAAGCAATCACCAAACTGTTGTCCATGTCCAGGAGTCCTTTTTCCTTTTTTCTCAATCCCTCTACCCCGTAACCCACCCTTAGCAGTCATCCTGTTATCTATGAGTCTGTCTCTATTTTGTTTGTTAGTTCAGTTTGTTCATTAGATTCCACACATGTGTGAAATCATATGGTATTTGTCTTTCTCTGACTGGCTTATTTAGCATAATGTTCTCTAGGCCCACCCATACTATTGCACAAAGTAAAATTTTCATCTTTTTTATGGTTGAGTAGTATTCTGTTGTGTAAATGTCCCATAGTTATTTCATCCACTCATCTACTGATGGACACTTGGTTCCATATCTTGGCAAGTGTAAATAATGCTGAAATAAGTGTGATTCAACACATAAACAAAATGAAGGACAAAAACCACATGACCATAACAATAGATACAGAAAAAGCATCTGCTAAGATCCAGTACCCATTTATGATAAAAACTCTGAGCAAAGTAGAAATAGAGGGAACATACCTAAACACAGTAAAGGCCATATATGACAAACTCACTGCCAGCATCATACTCAATGGGCAAAAACTACTAGCATTCCCCTTAAGATCAGGAAGAAGACAGGGATATCTGCTTTCACCTCTCTTATTCAAAATAGTACTGTCTTAGCCACAGCAATCAGAAAGAAGAAGAAATAACAGGCATGCAACCTGGAAAGGATGATGTAAAACTGTCTTTATTTGCAGATGACATGATACTGTATTTAGAGAATCCAAAATATCCCACCAAGAAACTATTAGAACTGATAAATGAATTCAGCAAAGTAGCAGGATGCAAAATTAATATCAAGAAATCAGTTGCATTTTTATATGCAAATAACAAACTAACGGAAAGGCAAATTAATAAAAACAACCCCATTCATGAATCATGAAAAGAATCAAATACCTAGGAATAACCCTAACCAAGAGTGTAAAAGACCTGTACTCAGAATATTATAAGACACTAAAGAAAGAAATTAAAAAAGATACTAAGAAGTGGAAGGATATATGGTATTCATGGATAGGAAGAATTGACATCACTAAAATATCCATACTACCCAAAACTATCTATATGTCAACACAATTCCAATCAAGATTCCAATGTAATATTTCACAGAACTAAAATAAATATTTCAAAAATATGTATGGAATCACAAAAGGTCGTCTATATCAAGAGCTATTCTGAGAAAAAATCATAACGTTGGAGGAATCATGCTACTGAATATCAAACTATAAGGCTACAGTAATCAAAACAGCATGAAACTGGCATAAAAAACAGGCATATAGATCAAGGGAACAGAATAGAAAGCCCAGAAATAAACCTACACATTACAGCTAATTAATATTTGACAGAGGAAGCTAGCATATACAATGGGCGAAAAGATAGTTTATTCAATAAATGGTGTTGGAAAAATTGGACAGATACATGCAGAAAAATGAAACCAGACCACCTGCTTACACCACACACAAGAACAAGTTCAAAATGTATTAAAGACTTAAATGTTAGATCCAAAACTATAAAAATCCTAGAAGAAAACATAGGCAGCAAAATCTCAGACATTGCTTGTAGCAATATTTTATCAAATATATCTCCACAGGCAAGGGAAACAAAAGAAAAAATAAACAAATGGGACTATATCAAATTAAAATTTTTGCACAGTGGAGAAAATCATCAACAAAATAAAAAGACAATCTAAAGAATGGGATAACGTATTTGCTGATATATCTCATAAGGGGTTAATATTCAAAATTTATTAAGAACTCACAAAACTCAACACCAAACAAACAAGCAACCCAATGAAAAACTAAGCAAAAGACCTGAATGGAAACTTCTCCAAAGAGGACATACAGATGGCCAATAGACATGAAAAATTGCTCAATGGCACTCATCATCAGAGAAATGCAAATTAAAACCACCAGGAGATACCACTTCACACCTGTCAGAATGGCTATCGTCAATAAATAAACAAACAACAAGTGCTGGCGAGGATGTGGAGAAAGGGGAACCCTTTTGCCCTGTTGGTGGGAATGCAGAATTTCCACAGTGCAGCTACTGTGGAAAGCAGTGTGCAGATACCTCAAAAAATTAATCTGCCTCTTGACCTAGTGATCCCACTTCTGGGAATATATATGAAGAAACCAAAAACACTAATTAGAAAGAAAATAATTTAACTAATTAACTTATTAATAATTATTTAATAATGAGAAGCAGAGCAGGGCCAATTATTGATAATTATTAGTCCCTACTTATTAATGATGATTATGAACTAATTATCAATAATTTAACTAATAAAATAACTAATAAGAAAAAAATTTAACAGAAGAAAAATGTGCAGTAAAACATTCATTGAAATATTTACGTATAAAGGAAAATACCAGGTATAATTAATTATCTTTAGTGAAGTGATTTAATAAATTTTGTTATATCAACATGTCAAAAGACAAAGTATATCAAAATACTAATAATCAAGATTGTGACAATATGCAGAAAATTATGGTGTAACATCAAGGGAAAGTAATAGGACAGAAATTGATATGTAAACTATGAATAAAATGATATAAAATGTCTAAGTATGAAAGTCAATCTGCATGAATGAGAACAGTTGCTGAGTTCTTTGTTATTATTTTTAAATTTATCTTGAATGCCAATGTTTCGGGAACTAAAGTGTTATTATTACCGAAGCCCCATCCCCCATGGGGGTCTATTACTCTATGGTTCTTTTTGCCCACTGCCAATAAAAACTGTGGCTCTCAGTCAGAGTTTGGTAAAAAGGAAAGGAACTGCTTATTCGAAAGTTATACAGGTTCAGGATAATGGTGGAATGTTGCCGTTAAATCCCAAGTCCCTTTAAAACACTCACAAATACACACACACACACAGTCCTGCCTCCCCTTGCCAAACCAGGTCAGTCAGGGGTACCATATCGCTGGAAAAGAAATAGATATTTTTAGCTTAGCTGGACAGATTCCAGTCTGTATCCCGGCTTCCTCCAGTTATCTATACTTGGCTAGCTGGGCTCCTGCTTTTAATCTAAAACTGCATCCTCATGGTGGGCTGGGGAATCCTTCTGCATCCTTTCAAACCATGTGGCCAAGACCCCACACTGCTGCTACATGGTCAAAAGGCTTCTCTTTCCCCAGATGCATGGTCCAGAGAGAGAGAGAGAGACAGACAGACAGACAGAGACACAGAGAGAGACAGAGTGGAAGCGCCTCTCATTGCTCTCCTACTTTCCTTCCCCCATGGTCTAGGGCTCAAGCTCACTGGGTTACAACTGCCCTTAATCTGGTTTCTTCTGCCTTTCTCAGCTGCCATTGTTAGCCGGGGCAAGCGTGGCGGGGTGATGTAGGAGCCTCCTCCAAGCTGCTTTCAAAGGTGCAGGAAGCTTGTCTGGCTACACTGTATCAAGGGTTAGAGTCACGCCCATCACCCTGGGTCTGAGCACAGGCACAGCTTTTAACATTATTAATACACTGGCCAAGTTCTTCAGATATGCAAAGTAGCTCTCAATTGCCCTGCTCTGCTTCCCTCACCTCCCAAGCAATAGCTATGGGGGTTTTAGGATATTTGCAGGGGGCCTCTAGTTCAGCACCCCATTACATTATATTGTTTTAATTATTCTTACATGATGTCAAAGATGAAATTTGCAATTACAGGTTAGGGTACCCAATTAAGAAGAAAAGAAATACGTCAAAGCTGAGAAACATCTAGATGCTGGGTTAGCATTAGGGGCAAGGGTACAGTGGACTGAGAAAAGCTGAGAGCTGGGACAAGGAATTTCTCACACAAGGTTAGAAGACTTTAACTGTGAATGTGATGGAGAACTCCTGAAGTCAAACTATGGCTCCTGGGTCAAGTTTTAGAAAGATTGCCCCTGGTCTGTTTTCAGCAAAGAACTCCGAATGAGTGGAGAAAGTATTAATAATATAACTGGTGCTTTTTGGTCCTAGAAAATCAAGTTAGAAAAAATAAAATGCATGAGGTTAGCTATATGTATCTTGTTGTCCTAGATCTAGATGTATTTGAATTAATTTTTTTAAATGCCAGGGTCTGAGTCAAACGAAGAGTACTTAATCCCTGGTGGCTAACATTTACAGTTTAGTGTGATTTCTTGTTCTCTTTGGTTTGGTTTGGCTTGGTTTGGCTTGAGTCATCCTTTTAACTTCTTTTTGGTGGCCAGTCTACTTTCTAAATGAAGTTCGAAAGTATTGGTGCATGAACATTTCTCTGCAGCTTAATGAAAACATGTTACCAAAGTGCCTAGTTGTAACATTGAATTTATCTCAGGTAATAAGAAGCAAAGAAATGAACCACTAATTCAGCCCCCGAGGGAAAGCAGGGAGCCTGAGCATCAGAAAAGCCCATTAGGAAACGCAGGCTATAGTATCATAACTTCAGCAACGTGTAACTGATCATAGATAGCACTGGTAGGCCCAGATTATTAGCTATGACTATCACGTATTAATTTATATATCCTAATCAATCAGGCAGATTTTTAATTAATCCTAATTGTTTTATTATTGTTCCTAGCTAGCAACAAAACTGCAGCCAGGAATCACTGAACAGTCTGACTTAGTTTCTTAATAATCTTTCTTGAGATGTTTAGAGTAAACTAACATTTAACTCAATAAGTACAGAAGCTGTACCTTGCAACAAGTTAACACTTTAATGTCAGAAGTAAAAATTCTGAAATAACACTTGGTAAAATCAGTGGGTTATTTCTTTAAATGCCAAGGTCCCTTTTTAAAAGATTAATTTGTTTGTTCATTTGTTTTTAGAGGGGAAGAGGAGATAGAGAGGGAGAGAAACATCAATGTGTGGTTGCTTCACACGCACCCGCTCCTAGAGACCTGACCTGGCCTGCAACCCAGGCACATGCCCTGACTGGGTATCAAACCAGTGACCCTTTGGTTCATAGGACCACACTCAATCCAGTGAGCCACACCAGCCAGGTCCCAAGGCCCCTCTTTGCACTTAAGTATTCAATAGTATTTACCAAAGATGTGGTAAAGGAGTTTAGGAATGAAGAAAAGGAAAAGGGTGATACATGAACTTTAAACTTTAGGGGCTGTTGCCTGTCTCTGAATTATGAAAGTTGGAAAAAATCTTTTTTAAGCATAATAATTATTTCAAGTACAGTAAACTTGCAAAATTGAATTTTCTCTGAATTATTTAGAAACATTTCTTTTGAACAAAACAACCATCATATAACTATTAGATTATTGGTGGTTTTAGCACCTTCATTAATACATTTAAAAATGTATTGTGATTAACCAAGCATTATTTTGAATTTACTGTTCTAAAGGAGAAGCCAATTCATACATTTTAGGAGGTCAATTTTACAAATTTAATATTCTATATTTTATATAAACCAATCAATGGCAGGATTATAACAAATTTGTGAATACTAGGATGGGCAATGAATTTACCAAAATTATTTTCTCAGACAAATTACATTGAGAAAATAATTTCTGCATGGGCCACTTTTATGGATATTTTTCTTTGAATCCAAGGGAAAAGTACTGGTCAAATTATAAGTATCTTCATATAATTTCAAATCCTTAAAGAAAGATACAAGGTAAAATAAATAAAATAGTAAATACAAATAAGAATATACTTGTTCTAATACTTAGAAATATGGTACAAAATTCAATATTTGACAGGCATTTTAGTGCGTAGCCTATTAAAACTCTTTGAGTAATGAAAATTAGCTTTTCTAGCTCATATCAATCCATATGTTCTCATAGAAAAAGCTATTCCTTCAGCATTAGTTATATGGTCCTTTTAAGAAATAGTGTTTCATAAATTACTTTAGTAATTTAGAGCAATAAATCCTACCTTAATTAATATGGTTTCCCCAAATTGTTAAACATTTCTTTAGTGTACTCATCTATTAGCATGCCTAATGTGCTACAAAAACTAAATGATGAGGAAAAACATAGATAAGGGGAGAAAACTCTTTCACATTCTATGTAAAATCAAGTGCAATTTTGAGTTGTTTCAAATTTATTTCTAGTTTTGAAAACTAGGAATTATGGTATATTGTCAAATATAATGCAAAATTATGCATTGATTGTAAGACTAGGAAAGAGGATAATTAGGAAGAAATTTGCTCGCCCTTTTAGCAAAATAATAGGAACAAAAAGAGCTATGATTTCTGAAATACCCACTCTGGCTTCACAAGCACTATGCTGGGTATTTTATATGTATCACCTCATCTAATCTTCAAAATAATTCAGTGAGGTCAGTGTACTGACCACATTTACAGATGACCAAACTCACTTGGCAAATCCACACTGCTTATATTTTTTATTAGTTCTGTGTTCCTCTCCCAGTCATTTCCAAAGATTACTTCAACACTCAAATCAGAAAGTAGAGGCAGATTTATATCTTAAATAACATCTTAAAGTTATTTATGGATTAATAGAAGATAATAAAATCTTTTTAAGAATTAATATTTTACACTTTATAAAAGAGAGAAGTTAATTACTTTTAATTATAATTTATAAAAGCTATTAATAAGACAGGATTATAACAAGTCCTTCCTTTGGAGTTCGAAACAAACCATGTCTCTGTGCTCTTCAGAAATTCTCATCTCCCAGATTCAGGGAAGTATTGCTGTTCTGCATTTTCACAAAATAAAACTCTTATAATAATGCTGCTATGATCACACTTTTGAAGCAGGGCAAATGTTTGAGTATAACCATTAGCTATGGTTTTGATAATATAAAGATTATGAAAGCAGAATTTTACAAAGCTGGTCTTTAGGTTTTGTTTCGTAAACTTTGTACCCTTTTTTCATCATTATTTCTAATTGTTCTACTTTAGTTGTGCTTATCAGCGTTTAAGACTTAGAATGCTAAGAGTTTATCGTTATTCCATCATGCAAAGTAAAATTTGTAAAAGAAGAAAATCTCAACAAAACAGTGATGATTCAGATTCTAAAATGTATGACGTTATCCATTTATCCAGCCTCCAAAAATATGGCTTTCATTATGAGGTTACAATGGATCAAGATTTGTGTTCACGTTAACAGTTGCCCTCATTTCCATTTATATTAAACTGGTATTTGTTTTTTAAAAGAGGCACATGAATGAACAGAGCCTTCCCCAATCTCTGTTTGTTCAGCTTGTAACATGCACAATAACAAATTCAATCTTGTTAAGAGGCTTATTCCTCCATTGTAGAACTTACTTGAATTGCAAGGAACTTTGAATTTGCATGGGCTATGTGTTTGGGTGGAAGAATGAATTGAAGTTAAGGACTTTATTTTTATTTCTCAATAATAAACTGCTTATGACTGCTTAATTTCAAGCATCTTTTGCCCATTCCATTACGCAGGTGAGAGGAAAAAGTCTCCATTTCAAGAAAGTCAGGTTCATTTCAATAAGTAACACCCAAAATGTCAATGAAATCACACTTCTTTAAAACTCACAAGGACAATTTCTCACTCAGGTAAGTTCCTTAAAGCAAACAGTTTTTTCGTTGATGAAGCATAATTTAGTTTAAGTCAGGTAACAAGGCATTGGACATATAACCGTTATGTTCCTTTTGTTAGCAAACTGTATTTTGACACACATATAAAGTTATCTTACCAAGGATTTTTTTCTTTAAGAAATGTAATACAATCAAAGAAGCAGAAGCTGTCATCAGCCAACACATGAAAAGAGTACTAATTAAATTTTGCTCATATTGCAAACATGTAGGTCACTTTATTAACCTATCGCCAAATGGAGACCACAATTGAGTAACTACTAATTTTAATATACTGTATTAGGTGATATGATAAGATGTAGTAGTTGCTATTGGACATATAGATGAGAAATCTATGCAACACACTCTTTTTCATACACACACACAACATACATATACTAATAGATTGGGGAAATATATTGCAGTGGAAAAAATAACATTAAAAAGGAGTTGGAGGATACTTTAACCCTAGCCCTAAAATTGATCTTCTGTGACCTTGACAAGACTCTTGAATCTTAACAAGAATCTTGACAAGATTCAGTTTCTGCCTTTACAAAAAATAAATAAATAAATAAAAAGAAAAAATAACCCTAAAATAATGTATTCCCTATTAAATGAAACAGGAGACACATGCAACTAAATGTAATTTGTGATCTTTCATTGGATCCCGGACATTGGGAAGACAATAGTATTGTAACAGCTGAAAAAGGTGAGTGTTAATTTCTAGATTTCCATAATTGTACTATGGTTATGTAAGACAATGTCTCTTTCTTTTTGATAGGAAGAAGGAGTTACCACAGAAGTATTTAAAGATAAAAGAGCATCAGTAGGAGAAAGACAAGTACCATATGAATTCACTTATATGTGTAACCTAATGAACATAATGAACTAACAAACAAAATAGAAACAGCCTCATAAATGCAGAGAACAGACTGACAGCTGTCAGAGAGGGTGGAGGTTGGGGACTGGGGTGAAAAAAAATGAAGGGATTAAGCAAAAAGAAAAAAAGGGGGGGGAAAAAAAAAAGAAAACGGACAGACAGCAGTGTGGTGATAGCCAAGAGGGGAAGGGGTGTGAGGGAGGTGGAAGTGGGCAGAGGGGGGATAAATGGGGACAGAAAGAGACGTGACTTTTGTTGGTGAGCACACGATTCAGTATGCACATGATGTGTTATAGAGTTGTATACTTGAAACGTGTATGGTTTTATAAACCAATGTCACCCCAATAAATTCAATAAAAAAGATAAAGGGACGTCCATCATGTGTTCAATTTATTTTGAAATGTTTCAGAGAAAAGTAGAGGGGAAAGAACTGATGACTAAGCAAGTATAGTAAAGTACTACTCCCATTTGATGAAAATGGGTAAAGGACACAATGCAATATTTTGTACAATTTAATTACCATATTTTTCGGACTATAAGACGCACCCCACTCCCAAATTTTGGAGGAAAATGGGGGTGCGTCTTATAGTCTGAATGTAGCTTACCTAGCTTGCAGGGCAGGGGGGCGGCGGCAGTGGAGTGGGTTTTTTTTCCTATTTTCCTCCTCTAAAACCTAGGTGTGTCTTATGGTCCAGTGCATCTTACAGTTCGAAAATATGGTAATTTTTTTTCTTTTTCTAGTTTCTTAAGGTAAAATCTGAGGTTGTTCATTTAACACCTTTCATATATATATATACACAATTTTGAATATAGAATTATTTAATGCTACGCATTTCCCTTTAAGTATTTCTTTAGTTGCATAATAGAAAATAACATATACTGTGTTTTTATTTTCATTCAGTTAAAAACAATTTCTAATGTTTAGGATTTGTTTATTGGCCTCTGAGTTATTTAGAAATGTGTTATTTAATTTCCAAGCAACAGAAAAACTCCTGGACAGAAACATCATTTGTAACGCTGCCAAACATTTCAGGAAGGAATAATACCTATTTTACACATACTCTTCCAGAAAATTGAAGAAGAAACATTCCTCTGCTCGTTGTATAAAATTAGCATTATCTTGATGCCAAAGCCATAAACATTATAAGGAGAAAAAGCTACAAACAACTTCTTATAAACATGGATGCAAAATTTATTAATGACATTTTAGGAAATCATATTCAGAAATACATTTGAAGGAGAATACCTCATTACCAAGTGGAGCTTATCATTTTAAAAATGCAAGCTATTGAGAAATCAGCTGCTAGCTGGCAGCACAATTTATAATAGCCAAGTGCTGTAAACAGTCTAAGTGTCCATCAGTAAGTGAATGGATCAAAAAACTGCGGGCCCTGACTGGTGTGGCTCAGTGTATTGAGTGCCAGCCTGTGAGCTGGAGTCGCCAGTTTGATTCCTGGTCAGGGTGCGAGGCTGGGTTGATGGCCAGGTCCCTGGTTGGGGGCATGTGAGAGGCAAAAGTTGGTGTGTGTCTCTCATATTGATGTTTCTCTGCTTCTCTTTCTCCCTCCCTTCCCATCTCTCCGCAGATAAATAAATACAATCTTTAAAGAAAACTATGGTACATTTACACAATTGAATACTACTCAGCAGAAAGAAATAAAGAACTCCTTTGCGACACACTGGTTGGATCTGGAGAGCATTATGCTAAGTGAAACAAACTGGGCAGTGAAAGACAAATACCATCTGATCTCATCTATAACTGGAATCTAATCAACAAAACAAACAAGGGAGCAAAATATAACCAGAGACATAGAAATAAAGGACAAACTGACAGTAACCAGAGGGGAGTTGGGAGGGGGATTATGAAGGAAAAGGGGAACGGTTGTTAAGGAACATATGTAAAGGACCCATGGATAAAGCCAAAGGAGGGACGGATTGAGGGTGGGAGATGGGGGAGGAGGGGGAGGAGAAAGTGGTGTGAGAAAAATTGGAGACAACTGTACATGAACAACAATAAAATAATAAAAATAAAAAAATAAAAATGCAAGCTAAATTTAACAATTGAAAATCAGTGTAAATTAAATTTAAAAAGAGAAAAATGTATATGGATATCTCAATAGATGCAGAAAGAGTATTTTACAAAAACCATCACCTATTTATAAAAACTCTCAATAAACTAGGAATAGAAAGGTACTTCCTAAACCTTATTAGGTACTTTGACCTCCCCCCAAAAAACACAAAAAACTGCAGCTTAATTGTGAATGACTATATGCTTTTCTCCTAAGATAAGATAACAAAGAGAGAATGTCCTCTTTCATTACTTATTTGCTAAGGCAATCACAGATTTATTATACTTAATTTAACAAGGTCGTATTGAAAAATAAGATGTAGTAAATTTGACCTTTTCCTCAACTTGATTTTTAGAAACAATGAGGAAAACATGTCTAGAAAGTCACGTGCATAACAAACTATAATGCAAAATTCTGTCATCAGGAAATGCCATCTTATAATTCCATGTGCTTGAGAGAGAATATAATTATGAATTGCCTAACTTACTTCCTATACCAACTGGTTATTTACCTAAATGGCAGGATAGGTTGAGCATAAATTAGTACAGTAGCCCCACCCCGTTATCCGGGGTGATACATTCCAAGCTCTCCAGTGGATGCCTGAAACCACTGGAGAAAAAGTTCGCAGAGTACTGAACCCTATATAAGGCCTGGGGAAAAAGTAGGTTTACGGTTGTGAGTACACAAAACAGAGTTTATTTTTGTATTATTATTTATTTATTATTATATTATTTTCCATATGAGCAACTATTAACTTACTTTTGCCTCACCCTGTATACTATGTTTCTTCCTGTACGTATACACCTATGATAAAGCTTAATTTATAAATTAGGCATAGTAAGAGATTAACAATAATAACTAATAGAAAAATGATAACAATATACTATAATAAAGGTTGTGTGAATGGTTCCGGGCCATTATTAAATAAAATAAGGCTTACTTAGACACAGCACTGTGATACTGTGACAGTTGATCTGATAGCAGGATAGCTACTAAGTGACTAATGGGCAGGAAGCACATACATCATGGAGATTCTGGACAAAGGGATGATTCGTGTCCTAGGCGATATTCCATTACAATTCTCAGAACAGCACACAATTTAAAATGTACAAATTATTTATTTCTGGAATTTTCCATTTAATATTTTGTTATTATAGTTGACCACAGGTAATTCAAAACACAGAAAGTGAAACCATGGATAAGGGGGGACTACTGTGTAATATAATATAAATAAAAAACAATGAAAGTTAGAAATCCTGTTCCTCCCTTTTTCTATATATTTTACAGTACTTTTCTGACATTGCAGCATTACCAATTAGAAGATGGAATGTATAATAATATTAAAACAAAAATTATAAAATTTCTGAGAACCTATATTTAACAAGACATGACGAGGACCTAAATGAAGACAGAATAGAAACATCTAGCAATTCTATATGGGAAAACCCTCACATACCTATGTAAAGATGTCTGTTTTTTTCACAACTAAAGTTTAATTCAACCATAGTCAGAATTCCTAGGCATTGTGAGTTTTTTTAAAAAGTAAAACACCTTTATGTTCAAGTGAAGAAATAAATACATGAAATTAATTAATTTTTAAATAAAGTGTATAAATGAAGGATTATTCATCAGGTATTTTTAAATGTTATAAATATTTAATAAAATAATATGGTCTCCAGAAACAGATGGGCTATGTATTTCAGACTCAAATATAAATCTCTAGTGTATAATAAAAGTGATATAAAAAATAGCCATAAAAGAAGTATTATTCAGTGTGAAATATTAGGACATCTAATTGATTATTTGAAAAAGAATGCAGCAGAACTTTTGATAATGATTTACCTAGGGCTTTGCTATCTTCCACAACATTTACAAAGTAGAAGCTGAAAAATATTAAAAGAATGGGAAGTTGACAACACAAACCACAATTAGCTTCCCAGTCTTACTTTAATGAGGGTAATCTTTAAACATCACAACATATATTCTGCCAAGCACCAAATTAATCATCAAAGTTATTATTCACCTCACACATTCTTAAGCTATGCAAATTATTGAATTTAACTGTGAAAATACCACTCCATAAAACATCATCACTACTAAGTGTAAAAAGAGAGAATGAATTAAGTGCATGAATGAGTCCAGCTGTGAATATGTTCACAAGGCATCAAAAGGCTTTTAGGGAAAATATGTATATCACACGGCTTTGATGGATTATTCTCTTGTGTCTACTTTAAATATTGGTTTCACTGCAGGGTACTGGATATAGAGTTACACAAAAATGAATGTCTGCAGAATGTGATACTGTTACTGTAAGATATTTGCTTTTGAATTCTCGTGCATTATTTTCTGCATACCCTGTTTGTTGACATATAAGTCAACTTCAAATAATTAGGCTGTAAATCAGCATTAGGTAATTTTTACTTAAAAATTATTCATGGAACTTTTCAGTTCAGAGTAAATGCCAATTATAGGAAAGTTCTACCATTGTCTAGCCAAAAGTTGGACCTTTAAGTGAGACCTGTATGTCCCAGGACTCAATTCTGGTAATTGACTAAGGAGATTTATTCTCTAGAGCAAATAATGATAGCTAATTGGAGCATAGTGCCAACTCTATGCTAGGTTCCTTGGCGTTGTATGTTCTACGTACAGGTTAACTCACCTCATTCTGTCAACAACCCCGTGAAGAATTTAATATATTATTTTCTTATTTTACAGGTAATGAAATGGAGGTACAGAGAAGTTGACATTTCGAAGGTTATACCACCGGTAAATGGGAGAGACAGTATTATGATTCCAACAGACTGGGCCAGTGTGTATATAGTTGGCCAGCATAATTTGCTACATTTGGTCAAAATAAAAAGCTTATAGATTTGACTGATAAAATGTTAGTCTCTTCCTTCTGCCTCCCTTCCTTCTCATTTTTGAGGTACTTCACTCTGAGTGACTTTGTTTTTTCCTCCTCTATCTGACATTTGTGCATCGTTATCACAAAATAGAAATGTCATGAAAACTAGAAATACAGGTATAGCTATGTGAATAAACCAGTTTTACATAAACCAATGATTTAATAAGGGTCTAACAACATATCCTGTGACTTTCTATTTTCTGTGACTTGAAGAGTCATTGGTGTTTTAACAATATTTTTGCCTTGCATTTGAAACTGTTAGTACTTATACATAATTTTATCTACTTTTGCATAGCTTTGCTGGGGTATAATTTAATTATCATGACATTCACCCACCATAAGGATATGATTTTGATTATGGTGCAGGGAAAATGGAGACAACTGTACTTGAACAACAATAATAAAAAAAGAAAAATGAAAAAACAAAAATAGTAATAAAACAAGTTTATAAATTTTCTGATTTATGTGACCATCATTACAATCCAGTTTTGAATATTTTATCCTCCCAAAAAGTTCCCTTGTGACTATTTAGAGTGAAAATCTATACTTGTCTCCATCCTTAGGTAACTACTGGTGTGCTTTCTATATCTATAAAATTTCCCTGCCTGGACATTTTATATAAATAGAATCATTGTATGTGCTGTTTTGCATTGTGCTTCTTTTACTTTAACAGGATATTTTGGAGGTCTGTCCATGTCACAGAACATTTCAGTATTTTATTCCCTTTTATTGATAAGTAGCATTCAATTGTATCGATATGTATTTCACTCATTTATCAGTAGTAGGACATTAGGATTATATCCAGTAGGGGGCAATTATGAATAAAGATGCTATGGACATTTGAGTACAGTTGACTTTAGAACAATGTGGGGACTAGGGACACAGACCCCTGTAAAATTGAAAACCCTGTGCATAAATTTAACTCCCCCAAATTGAACTACTAATAATCTATTCTTGATGGGAAGCCATACCAATAACATAAGTTAGCATATATTTTGTATGTTATATATACTATGCTGTATTATTATAATGAAGTAAGAGAAAAGAAAATGTTATTAAGAAAATCAGAAGGAGGAGAAAGTACACTTACAGTACTGTATGTATTTATTGAAAAGATCCATATATAAGTAGACCCACTCATTTTGAACCTGTGTTGTTCAAGGGACACTGTACCTAGTTTGGCATATAGATAGATTTTTAATTTATCTTGGGTGAATATCTAGACATGTAATTACTAGGTTGTAAGTAAGTCTATGTATAACTTTTTGAGGAAATAACAAACCTTTCAAAAGTGGCGGCAGCATTACACATTTCCACCAATATATGAGGGATTCAGTTTCCCCACATCCTGAACAAGTCTTAACTATTGTCTGTTTTTTTAAAAAATATATTTATTGATTATGCTATTAAAGTTGTCCCATTCCCCCCCTCACTCCACTCCATCCTGCCCACCCCCTCCCTCCCACATTCCCCCCCTATAGTTCAAGTCCATAGGTCATACTTATAAGTTCTTTGGCTTCTACATTTCCTACATTATTCTTACCCTCCCCCTGTCTATTTCCCACCTATCATCTATGCTACTTATTCTCTGTACCTTTCCCCCCCTCTCCCCCTCCCACTCCCCTATTCACAACCCTCCATGTGATCTCCATCTCTATGGTTCTGTTCCTGTTCTAGTTGTTTGCCTAGTTTGCTCTTGTTTTTGTTTTAGGTGTGGTTGTTAATAACTGTGAGTTTGCTGTCATTTTTCCTGTTCCTATTTTTGATCTTCTTTTTCTTAGATAAGTCCCTTTAACATTTCATATAATAAGGGCTTGGTGATGATGAAGTCCTTCAACTTGACCTTTTCTGAGAAGCACTTTATCTTCCCTTCCATTCTAAATGATAGCTTTGCTGGATACAGTAATCTTGGATGTAGGTCCTTACCTTTCATGACTTGGAATACTTCTTGCCAGCCCCTTCTTGCCTGTAAGGTCTCTTTGGAGAAATCAGCTGACAGTCTTCTGGGAACCCCTTTGTAGGTAACTGTCTCCTTTTCTCTTGCTGCTTCTAAGATTCTCTCCTTCTGTGTAATCTTGGCTAATGTAATTATGATGTGCCTTGGCGTGTTCCTCCTTGGGTCCAGCTTCTTGGGGACTCTCTGAGCTTCCTGGACTTCCTGGAAGTCTATTTCCTTTGTCGGATGAGGGAAGTTCTCCTTCAGTATTTGTTCAAATAAGTTTTCAATTTTTTGTCTTTCTCTTCTCCTTCTGGCACCCCTATAATTCAGATGTTGGAACGTTTCAAGATGTCCTGGAAGTTCCTAATCCTTTCCTCTTTCTTCTGAATTCTTGTTTCTTCATTCTTTTCTGGTTGGATGTTTCTTTCTTCCTTCTGGTCCACACCGTTGATTTGAGTCCCAGTTTCCTTCGCATCACTATTGCTTCTCTGTACATTTTCCTTTGTTTCTCTTAGCATAGGCTTCATTTTTTCATCTACTTTTCGAACAAATTCAACCAATTCTGTGAGCGTCTTGATAACCAGTGTTTTGAACTGTGCATCTGATAGGTTGGCTATCTCTTCCTCACTTAGTTGTATTTTTTCTGGAGCTTTGAAGTGTTCTGTCATTTGAGCCTTTTTTTTTTTTTTTTGTCTTGGTGCTTCTGTTACTTAAATGGGCGGAGCCTTAGGTGTTCCCGGGGCGGGGTAACGCTGGTTGCTGTGTTGTGACCCTGTACGTGAGGGAGGAGCCGAGAGGGAGCACTGGAGCCCGCTCCACTCCACCAGATTTCAATCTTTCACTCCGCTACCCACAATCAAACTGGGCCCCTCTGGTGCTGGTTCCCGAGTGGGTGGGCTTGTGCACACTCTAGGCCCCTGTGGGTCTATCCAACGACCTCTCCTGTGAGGCTGGGAGTCTCTCCTGCTGCCACCCCAACCCCCACAGGCATTTTCAATCAGAGGTTTGCCTGGGTTGCGTGGTCTGGTTCACTCCCTGCCGTTTGTCCGGTTTATCTGTGTGCAAATGTGTGGCCGTGGGGTGCTACCTGCTGCTCTGCCTTCCCTGTTCTCCACCACTCTGAGTCCAGCCTTCTCGGTTTATTTGTGCGTGAATGTGGGGCCGCAGGGTCTGCTACTGATCAGACTGCCTGCCCAGTTTGTCCCACACTCCGCCAGTCTCGGTCCGCCATGGCAAAGCAAGTCCTCTCCGCCCCGGCTGCCCGTCTCCGCCCGGCACCGTCTCCGCCCCTCCTACAGGTCTGGATGAATGTTTATTTTTTATTTCCTTGGTGTCGGACTTCCTTGCCGTTCGATTTTCTGTCAGTTCTGGTTGTGTGAGGAGGCACAGCGTGTCTACCTACGCCGCTATCTTGGTTCCTTTCTATTGTCTGTCTTTTTTATTATAGCCATTCTAATGGGTCTGAAGTAGTATCTCATTGTAGTTGTATTTTGCATTTTCCAATAGTTAGTGATGTTGAACATCTTTAAATATGCTTATTAGCCATTAGTTTATCTTCTTAATAAAATGTCTATTCAAATAATATGTCCACTTTTGAGATGGGTTGTTTTTATTAGTTTTTATTATTATTGAGTATTAAGCATTTTGTTTGTTTGTTTTGGCTTAAACAACAGAACTTTATTTTCTCACAGTTCTGGAGGCTTGAAGTCCAAGATCAAGGTGCCAGCAGGGTGGGTTTCTGGTGAGATGTCTCTACCTGATGTGTAGATGGCCACCTTCTCACTGGCCTTTCCTTCATGCACACACACTCCTGGTGTCTCTTCTTATAAAGACACCACTCCTATTAGATTAGGGTCCCGCCCTTATGACCACATTCAACTTTAATTCCCTCCTTAAAGGCCCTGCTTCAAATATAGTCACATGGAGGGTTAGGGCTTTAGCATACAAATTTTGGGAAGACACAACTCAGTACATAACGCTGGGTAATCACAAAATGTGCACTAAATTGAATTTACATTTTGAAGTAATGCACTCAATAGCTACTAGATCATGCAGGTTTTTGTTGTTGTTTTCTGTTTTGTTTTGTTTTCATTACCTTAGATGCATGTTTACAATAACGTTATAGTTCAATCCCAGATCTTTACATTCTGTAGCATCATCATCTTCATAGTCTATCTCTTAGTTTTCCCTAATTATTTCTAGGGAACAAGATACTTGCCATTGTAGACACTGTTACACCAAAGCACATTTGTTATTTTTCCCAAATTTAAAAAAAATTGAAATGCAATTGACATACAACATTATATTAGTTTCAGGTGTACAACATAATGATTCAATATTTGTACATATGTTGAAATGATCATCACAATGAGTCTAGTTAACATCCATCATCACACATATTTCCAATTGTGTCCGGTGATGAGAATTTTAAGATAAAGAGTTCTTTACATATTATGGATATAATTCCATAATTAGATATATTATTTGCCAACTGTTTTTGCTGGTTTTGCCTAGTATTTTCATTTTCTTACTGATTTTCAGAAGCCCAAACATTTTTAACTTTGGAAAAGTCTAATCTATAATTTTGAAAAATTTTTATGGACCATATTTTGCTGTTGTATCTAAAAATCTCTTTGGCCAAACCAAGATAATGAATATTTAGTCTTACATAGTTTTAACATTGACATTTACATCTATGGTCCATTTTGAGGTAATTGTTGTGTATAGTGTGAGATGAGGGTCTTAAGTGCATCCTTTTGTATGTGGCATTGTTTGTTTAAAAGCCTGTCCTTTGCCCATTTTATTGCCTCAGCATCTGTGTCCAATATCTGCTTAACTTAGCAGCTACATAAACCTCTTCTATATTATTTTTTGTACTTTTTATAAAAACTAGTTTCTGTTCCTCCTACTACTCTTAAAATCAAAAATATTCATTACAAGTACATACACATGTCTTATTCCTTTAAGGACCTTGTATATAGTCATGTCTTAGCATTTACATATTAAACTGTATATTTTCAAAAAATTAGTTTGCTTTTATTTCTACTTTGTACTACAATTGGGTTATCGCATTTCAAAAATTATGTGGACAAGTATGTTCCATTATGAATTCCATTTCAGGATAGTAAAAGGACTATTGCAAAATGTTATTTATAGGAGTTGTTGAGTCTGATAGATTTGAGAATCATTGGCATGGTAAATTCAATGTCAGCTTTCTTTATTGTTTTAATGATTTTATTTATTCTTTAAGAAGGGAAAACACCCTCTACTTCACAGTAGCTTCTTTCTAGGGCAATCGGAAACTATATCCAACAGCAATCATACTCCATTCTCCTACTGCATTTGTCCTGGAGTCTAATTCTCAGATACATAGCCTGACTTCAGTAAAAGAGCTAGGGAATGGTACTTTGTATCTTAAAATGTTGACTAAACACAAGGGAAGGCTAAGCATGGGAGAGATATAGGAGTGTCCCCTGGGCACTATAGTTTTTTTCATTTCTTTCTAGGGAGAGGGGAAGGGAGGGAGAAAAAGAAGGGGAGAAACATCAATGTGTCGTTGCGTTTTGCATGCCCCCTACTGGGGACCTGGCCCGCAACTCAGGCATGCGCCCTGACTGGGAATCCATCTGGTGACCCTTTGGTTCGCAGGCCGGCACTCAATCCACTGAGCTGCACCAGCCAGGGCTGGGCATTATAGTTTTTAAATTGTTTCCAACAAGTTGATACCTATAGACTGATTCAGAGTATTCAGGTGCCCCAAAGCATTATTTTTGATATTATTTATTTTCTGATATTTCATCAGGTTTCCTTCTACTGCCACCCTAACTCCATTCAAGCTTATATTTATGGGTTCACTGCTTTAAGGGACAAGAAAAAATAATTTGTTCAACAAATATTTTTTAGTACTTTTTATGTATCAGGCACTGTTCTCCATTTTGGAAATGTAACCATCAAAAAGAGAAGCAAAATGGGTGAAGATGGACAATTAAAAATTAATAGAAATTCAGGAAATGATAAGAGCTATGGAAAATAATAAAGCGAGGTATCTCACAGGATAGAGTGAGACATCTCTTGAGGAGGTGACATTTAAGTGGAGGTATAAAAGAAGTGAGGGAGTGAACATGCAAGTAACTGGGGAATGAACATTGCAGAAGGAAGGAAGAGCAAGTTTAAAAGCCCTGATTACTGTGAGCTTAACACATTTGGTTTAAGAGCTCAGCTGATAGTCACCCAAGGATATTTCTGTTCTAATTCAACATCAGCCAGCATTTCCACCCAATGACCTTTAGAAGGCCTTTAGCAGACAAAACTTGCATGCCCCTGTGAATTGCAGGAGCGAAATGAATTATTCCACACCTATATTAAGAATAACAGACATTGGATTTAAGAGATTCCTCCTCAGTAAATCTGATTCTGTTTTGTATTTCTAGGTTGTTTGTGGTTTGTAAAATTCTGTAAAACATGGACCATATATAATAAGAGATAAGATTGGGTTAGTTTGATATGAAAATAGTGCTGCCTAAGAAGTAGAAATAATTTTTTAAATGCTGGATGAGATGAGTAAATAATCAAGAAAATGGGAAAGTAAGATGTTATTCTGGAAGGCAGAATGAATAAAATATGAAAATAATTAGCATGTGTGTCACATTAGATAATATTCAAGGTATTGATAACTAAATATAATAAGTTAATATCTTCAAAAATTATCAATGTTTACCATGAATATAATGCATACTTTTCTAATGATAAAAGAATAGAATATAAAGCATATATTTCCTATTAAAAATAAAATAGATATAAAAGCAAAGATAAAACGAGATGATAAAATCAGAGAAAGATTTTTAGTTACAGAATTAATTTTAAAATAAATCACCCTGTTAAAAGAAAAGGACTCTCACACTTAATTTAGAGATGAATTCATCTCTACATTTACAAGATAAATTTCTAAAGTAAATGATATGAGAAAGTTAAAATTAGGTGTTAGGCACAGATATACCAGCCAGATATATTCATAAAAAAAGATTCAGACTATTATTATTTTTAAAATCAAGGTAAAAAGATGAATCTGAGCAATGGACTTTTAAAAATTCTTGGACAAAAGAGACAATCTACAATGAAGCAATAATAGTTATAATAGTCATAAATTTTCACTCTCTAAATAACATGCCATCAAAATATAAAAATAAATGCTCTTTGAAATGCAACTCAGCTGGGACAGCTTCAAAGGAGTAGTGAAATAAGAGAGTAGCATTCAACTCTTGAGGCATGTACTATTGCTTCAGGAAAAGAAGTAGTAAAAAGGATGCTTTCTTCCATTCTGTTTCACAAGTTACAAAAAATCTAGAAAATTCTCAAGGAAAGAAAAGCAAAGTTTCAAGAAACAAATGGTGGAGATATATTCCTCATTTCTTAGCCCAGGATAATACAGGTTTTGAAGCTTCAACAGGAATATCTATTCAGAAAATTCCTGAGGGGAATTGCCCAGCTGAGAGAAATATCTGGAAGTAGAGGTAGACTCATCTAGAAGATATAGTACATAAACCTAAGCAATTCCATAGCAAAAGGTAGAGTGAGTGACCAAGGTGACACAGGACTAAAAATGCCCTGACAGGATGTTGATGATGGAAAAATATGGAAGGGATAATGGGGGGGGGAAAGCGGGAAGGGCCATCAAGGAACATGTATAAAGGACACAAGGACAAAGCCAAAGGGGGGTAGGATCAAGGGTGGGAGGTGGGGGTGGCTGGGGTGGAGGGGAGTGATGGGAGGAAAATGGAGACAACTGTACTTGAAAATAAAAGAATAACCAAAATATATATATATATGAAAAAAAGAAAATATATAAAGTGTTAAAATATCCCTTATTTTACAAAATGCTGATATTTCCCTTAGGATAACATTTCATCATTAGTAACAAAAACCTAGAAAATAATGGTTTAAAAATAAGGAATATTTTTCTCACATGAGAAGCCCTTGCAGTGAGTAATCCAATGCTGATAGGGCGGCTCCACAACAGCATTAGGAGCCCAGGCTCCTTTTCATCATCTCTGATTTCCTTAGCTTATGGCTTTTATCTACATGCCCATCGCATAGTCACGAAATAGCTGCTCCACTCCCAGCTTCAAGTCCAAGTAAGAAAAAATAAAATCAAGAAGGAAGTCACAAAAGAGGTGGCCTCTATATCAGGAATTGCAAAAATCTTCCAGAAATCCAAGCTGACTTCCCCTTTGATCTCATTGCCCAGAACTGTGTTTTATGGCTAATCCTAAGTACAAAGAGTAGTGTTTTACCTAGGGGTGTTGCTTCCATGAAGAAAATTGAGATTCTATAAGTGAGAGAAAAAAGGAAATGGATTGTGGGAGGGCAACTATCTGCCATAGATGGTGATAATAATCAATGGTTCCTCATGTGCTTATTTGTGGGGTTTTATTGTATCTTTTAAAAATTATTATCTTCTAATTTTTCAATTACAGTTAACATGCACTATTATATTAGTTTTGGATATACAGCATAATGATTACACATTTGTATAATTTACAAATCGATCACCTGGTTTTATTGTATCCTTTACGTGGTGATAGGAGAAGTTGGGAACACATATTAGTCTGTAACATTATTTATTTATTTCACTGTTTCTTAAAACCTAAAGTCTTAGATTAACCTGGTTAATTCAGTTTCTTGAGGTTATTTATTCTATAAATGACAGAGTCAAGATAGGAATCCATATCTTTCTTTACTTCTTTTTATTGTTATTCAAGTACAGTTGTCTCCATTTTCCCACCACCACTTTCCCCCGCACCACCCAACCCCACGCTCAAACCCTACCCTCCTTGGCTTTGTCCATGGGTCCTTTATACATGTTCCTTGATGGTCCTTCTTCTACTTCCTCCCATTATCCCTCTGCCCCCTCCCTTCTGGTTGTTCTCAGTATGTTCTTTATTTCCATGTCTCTAGTTATATTTTGCTTGCTTGCTTGTTTTGTTGATTAGGTTCCACTTATAGGTGAGATCATATGGTATTTGTCCCTCACCACCTGGCTTATTTCACTTAGCATAATGCTCTCCAGATCCATCCATGCTGTTGCAAAGGGTAGGAGCTCCTTCTTTCATTCTGCTGTGTAATATTCCATTGTGTAAATGTACCAGTGTCTTTTGATCTACTAAAGAAAACACGAGCAAAATGAAAAAGGAACCAGCCATATGGGAAAATGTATTTGCCAATGATGAATTCATATCTTTCTAACTCCAATACCCATGAAATCGCCTGCCCCTCACAGGTGACTGAAGATTAACTCAATTAGAACCAAGATGGCGGCGTAGGTAGACACACTGCGCCTCCTCGCACAACCAGAACTGACAGAGAATCGAACAGCAAGGGGGAACAACGCCAAGAAAATAGAAAATAACCATTCATCCAGACTGGTAGGAGGGGCGGAGACGGGCACCAGGGTGGAGAGGACTCGCGTGGCTGTGGCGGGACTGAGACTGGCGGAGTGTGGGACAAATGGTGCAGGCAGTCCGAGCACTAGCAGACCCTGCAGCCCCCCATTCGCACAGATAAACCCAGAGGGCCGGACTCAGAGTGGCGGAGAACGGGGCAGGCAGAGCAGCGGGTAGCACCCTGCGGCACCACATTCGCGCACAGATAAACCGGACAAACAGCAGGGAGCGAAGCAGACCGAGTAACCCAGTACTCCAGCTCAGAGAAATAAAGCCTCAAACCTCTGAGTGAAAACGCCCCTGGGGGTTGGGGCGGCAGCAGGAGAGACTCCCAGCCTCACAGGAGAGGTCGTTGGAGAGACCCACAGGGGCCTAGAGTGTGCACAGGCCCACTTACTCGGGAACCAGCACCAGAGGGGCCCAGTTTGATTGTGGGTACCTGAGTGAAAGACTGAAATCCGGAGGAGAGTGAGGCGGGCGCCATTGCTCCTCCCCCTTGTACAGCGTCACAGCGCAGCGACCAGCATTACCCCGCCCCGGTGAACACCTAAGGCTCCGCCCCTTAAAGTAACAGACGCGCCAAGACAAAAAAAAAAAAAATGGCCCAAATGACAGCACACTTCAAAGCTCCAGAAAAAATACAACTAAGCGACGAAGAGATAGCCAACCTATCGGATGCACAGTTCAAAGCACTGGTTATCAATATGCTCACAGACTTGGTTGAATCTATTCGAAAAACAGATGAAAAAATGAAGCCTATGCTAAGAGAAACAAAGGAAAATGTACAGAGAACCAATAGTGATGAGAAGGAAACTGGGACTCAAATCAACGGTGTGGACCAGAAGGAAGAAAGAAACATCCAACCAGAAAAGAATAAAGAAACAAGAACTTGGAAAAATGAGGAGAGGCTTAGGAACCTCCCAGACGCCTTGAAACGTTCCAACATCCGAATTATAGGGGTGCCAGAAGGAGAAGAGGAAGAACAAAAAATTGAAAACTTATTTGAACAAATAATGAAGGAGAACTTCCCTAATCTGGCAAAGGAAATAGTCTTCCGGGAAGTCCAGGAAGCTCAGAGAGTCCCAAAGAAGCTGGACCCAAGGAGGAACACGCCAAGGCACATCATAATTACATTACCCAAGATTAAATGCAAGGACCTACATCCAAGATTACTGTATCCAGCAAAGCTATCACTTAGAATGGAAGGGAAGATAAAGTGCTTCTCAGATAAGGTCAAGTTAAAGAAGCTCATCATCACCAAGCCCTTATATGAAATGTTAAAGGGAGTTACCTAAGAAAAAGAAGATCAACAATAGGAACAGTAAAAATGACAGCAAACTCACAGTTATTAACGGCCACACATAAAACAAAAACGAGAGCAAACTAGGCAAACAACTAGAACATGAGGGTTGTCATTAAGGGAGTGGGAGGGGGAGAGGGGGGAAAGGTACAGAGAATAAGTAGCATAGATGATAGGTGGAAAATAGACAGGGGGAGGGTAAAAATAGTGTAGGAAATGTAGAAGCCAAAGAACTTATAAGTATGACCTATGGACTTGAACTATAGGGGGGGAATGTGGGAGGGAGGGGGGTGGGCAGGATGGAGTGGAGTGGGGGGGTGGGAAATGGGACAACTGTAATAGCATAATCAATAAATATATTAAAAAAACAAAAAAAATGTTTTGTAAATAAATAAATAAATAAAATGTGAAAAAAAAAAAAGATTAACTCAATTACTCCTGTAACTTGAAAATCTTAATGCCAATCCAAGCAAGTTATGTACTTATTTGCCAATATAGAACCCAGGTTTGTTATTGTTTGTTGTTGTTTTTGTCCTGCAACTGCTCAATGAAGTAACATAACACATCACATGTTCCACATTGAGAAAAGCAAATTAGTAGAAAAGCTCAATAAGATAAATAGTCTCTCCTCTGGATGTTCAAATAAAGTGACATCTGATAATAAGTTGTCATTTTGACCTTTATTATATGAATAATGTAGACTTGTGTAGTGTATTTGAACAATCAAGAGGTTTCACTTTGATGGTTTTAGCATAAGCAAACACAGAATTCCTCTTCATGTTAGACACAAAGGTAGGTTTTAATTCTTTCATTCTTTTTATTTTTTTATTTTATATTTTTTCTTTTTAAATTTTTTTATTGTTGTCCCCATTTTTCTCCCATTGCTCTTCACTGCACTGCCCAGCCCTTCCACATTCAATCCTCCCTGCCAAGTTGTCCTTGTCCATGGGTCCATTATACATGTTCCTTGACTTGACCCTTTCCCTTCTTTCTCCCATTGTCCCCTTACCACCTCCCCTCTGGTCACTGTCAGTTTGTTCTTTATTTCCATGTCTCTGGTTCTATTGTGCTCACTTGTTTTGCTGATTAAGTTCCATTTATAGGTGAAATCATATGGTATATGCCTTTCACCACCTGGCTTACTTCACTTAGCATAACGCTCCCCAGTGCCATCCATGCTGTCATGTAGCACAGGAGCTCCTTCTTTCTTTCTTCTGGGTAGCATTCCACTCTGTAAATGGACCACAGTTTTTTGATCCATTTATTTACTGATGGGCACTTAGGCTCTTTCCAGCACATAGCTATTGTAAGTAATGCTGCTATGAAAATACATTTGTTGTTTCACTTTTGTAACTAGTTAATAAATAGAACTTAGCTCAGGGAATCACTTAACTTTCTCTTGGTCACCAACTGGCTGCTGGTACCTTTTTAATCTCTGTGTAAGTCAATTTCTCCATTTGTAAAACAGAAAACTAGAGTTAGCAATGACAAAAAGAGTGAAACATTGCATGGAAATTTCAGTATTCAAATAAAAAACCTCAAAAGTATATGAATAACATATATCTTTTAGGAAACAATTAAATGTCTTTGAATTAAGTATTTCTTAAGCAGAATAGTTTGCCTTAGGATATAAGCAGGTTTTATATACAGGGAGAGATAGAGATGGATATCCAGATATGCCACAGAAAATGTCACAGATTTTGATTTCAAGTGATTACTTACTTCAGAAAAGGAAGAGAAGAAAGGGTAGAGTATTTTATTGTCTAAAGCACTCTACTTTCACCTCCCGTTTCACCCGCAGAAGTCAGTAAAGGGTGAAAAAAAACCCTTCTGGAATCAAGAAACTGGGCAGTCAATTTCACTTGATAATGGATTTCTAGATAATTTCTTGATCCTTAATCACAACTTATCATAATTAAAACAAAAAGAAACAAATAAACAAAAAATGCAACAACGGCATGCAACTTGAAAGGTTACCAGGGAAATAAACCCAGTGGCCATCTTACAGAGCAACACCAAAACTGAAAATCTGCAGTGTTTAATAATCGATATATCAAAATACAATTAATACTAGAGAGTAATCTTTCATGAACGAAGTGCTTACCATTAAGTACCCATCTTGTCTTGGTCGGGTGGCTAAGCTGTCAGGTGTGTCGTTTTCTTGTACACTGAGAGATAGCAGGTTCAATTCCTGGTCAGGGCACATACCTAGGTTGTGGGTTCTATCCTTGGTCAGCTTATACAGTAGACGAGCGATCCATGTTTCTCTCTCACATCTCTCTCTCTCATATCAAGCATATCCTCAAGTGAGGATTAAAATAAGAAAGTACCCCATCTTCCTAGTAGAGAAAACAAAAGAAAGCAAAGGAGACAAGCTCACCAAGGTGTTCTCTGGAATGAGGATACAATACCTCACCTTTACATCTGTCACCAACACTCAAATCACTTTTTTTCTGAGAGATTAAGATTGAGCTCAGTCCAAGATAAAATATTAGCCAATTTATTTGACATGTAAATATCTATGGAATCAAATTTCTCATTTTTTTTCTTCTCTACCTGAATTAGTCGAATTTACTCAAATTTTAGAAGTAAAATTTCTTGAAAGGATTCTCTGGATGTTCATGAACTCAGAGGTTATATTCTACAGTGCACTTTTCTACAGTCCTTTGTAGTATTGCCCACCATCTCATTGCATATGAAGAGATCTTTTCCCTTCATTTCTTCTGGGTCATCAAAAATGTAATGAACACTTCTTTGGAATTCTCTACACTGACAAGGACTTATTTACTAAGAGAAGTACAGACTATACATTTATACTAGTACAACATAGAAGGGCTGTGTTTCAAACACTCTGTGACCCTTCTTCATTTCTTAAATTGTTAAG